>NC_057807.1:200677687-201050778 GCF_018294505.1 Triticum aestivum | reverse complement strand
GGCTAGAGGGATGGCCGGGGCGGTGGCGGACCGGGGGTGGCGAGTGTTTTTGTGGCGGGCAGGGAGGCGCACCGCCAGCCGCGGGCGGCGGGGGGCTGCTGTTTGGTCGGTGGTGGCTGGCGGCTTAGGGGGGTGGAGGTTGAAGATGAACCGCAGGCCCTTGATTTTGTATCCAACGGCTGCAAAATCGACTGACCAGAGATGAAAAAGTTAGTCGATCGACATGTAGCCTCACCTTGCTAGTGTGTTCAGTTTCGACAGCAAAATTCAGTTTCGACAGTTAGGTTTAGTTTCAACAGTTAAGTTCAGTTTCAATAGTTAAGTTCATTTTCGACAGTTAACTTCAGAGATGAGCGGCTGATGTATTTTACACCTAGAACTTTGTGGTTATGTATTTTACGTCATGTATTGGAGATGCTATTAGAATTCCACTCAGGTTAACGTTGTTCGTTGTCTCACTTGTCCTGCTTCAGCGTCGGCGTCGTACAACTCACTGGAGCTGCTCCAACGACGAAACCCTCCATCACAGCGGAGCAGTACCTCGGGATCCATCTCCAGACGCCTAAGATCTTCTTCCCCTCCTCCGACAGCAAAGTCAGCCGGAGCATCCTCACCGGCGAACCCAATCACGCTGAGATCAACATGGCTTCGCCAAAGAGGTTGGACACTTGTTGCATCTCTTTTTTACTCTACATGTTATATATATTGTTCACTGAGCACTCGTAGTAACGGGAAATACAATTATTTTATCCTACTATATGACAAGCAGTGAGGTACCAGGCAACTTAGCTATCTGTGATGGACTCTCTTGAACGCCATCATTATTTATCTCTACGCGTTTGAGTTGTGCATTTGTCGATGGGCCTGGGAGTTGAGCTAGTATGGAAGTGGCCTGGGTCCAAAGTAATAGAAGTAGCACAAAAACATTTTTTTAGTGTAGGATTTTCCTTGATCAAGCCTGCCTACTAGAATCAACAGTGCTTGAAAGGAAAAGTGAATGAAAAACAAAGGAATTGGAAAGTTTCCTATGGTACTACTTTTCATGAATTTGGTGCAAAGGAATGGAGCAAAGGAAAACTGTAGGATTTGTTCCTTTAGTGTCTCCTTGAAAGAAAAACCGTAGGAATTCTAATTTCCACTTCTCCTCCTTTTCATATTCCTATTCATCAAGCACAAGACTAAGAGATAGTAGCATAATAGCATTATAACCGTACATTTTCTTGTGGTTTGACTTAATCTCACCATGCTTTTTTGCATCCTGTGATCTTCCAATTGTTGTGAATCAAACACCCAGGTTGGCAGAAATCCTGTGTTTTTAAATTCTCTGTTTTGCACGTGCATTCCTATCCTATTCCTGTATATTTCCTATCCTTGCATTGTTATAATCCTCAAATTCAAACAAGCCCTTACTCAATTACATTTGTTACAGATATGTGTCAAAGAAAACCTTGTGTGGTTTGTCCTGCTCCTGCGGCGCTGTGTTCCACCCTAGCTCAGCTGCTCCAATGACGGAAGGGTTCACCACAGTAGGGATCCGCTCTCCAGACTGTCTTTCGCCGCCTCAGATCTTCTTCCCCACCGCCGGCAGCCACGACAACTGCATTACCATCATCAACTGAGCAGATGACCTTGAGGACTACACGGGTCCGCAAGAGAGGTCGCACTCTTCCGTGTCTGCTTACGTTATGCGTCGCTTAATATGATGACATGCTACATTATCGTCATGTTCACCTATTAGACTCCGAGTCAGGTCCAAACTAATGCTGAAACTTGAGTTTTTAAATGGTTGTGGGGTACATATTGGGGTAGCAATCAGTACTATCTGTCTACTATCTGGTTAATCTCCGGTGTCTACTATGAGTTTCATGTTGGGTGCAAACAAACATTAAAGGAGCCATTATCTATATTTTTTAACTAAAGCTATTATCTGCCTGCTATCATTGGTTTTGGGTGTATCCACAGTTTGCTACCATCACTCTGGATTTGTGCATGCACTCCTTACATAATCTCACTATGTTTTATTCCTATGCATGCCAGTTATTGTACACAATGGAACTGATCATGTAGAGCAAAAGAGACAAGCCTTGCATGGCAATAAAATTTCATGCAGACGTTGTTCCATGGTGGGCGCAAAGGCAGCCCCCCCTCCACCCATTTCGGATCGTAATCAAGAGGAAGATAACTGTTCTGAGGGGGATTCAGAAGGAGAAGACCACTCCTATTTACCCCATGAGGTCTTCGCTCTAACTTGGCATGCTGATGTTGGTAATATCATGCATATGGTGCCTTGCATTGCTTACTGTATACATTAAAGATGTGATCTGCTTAGTTTAGACATGCTTTGTGTCAATGCCATCTGTTTAGTTTCTTTATCGTATATGTGAATCATGCAATGCCATCTTGTCTAGCCAGGCATCATATATGTGAATTTTGCAATGCCGCCCTGGTTAGCGAGTCATCTTATATGTGAATTATATCGTGCCATCATTTTTTTATTATGTGTTAAATTTGTCAACAACTTTAGTACATTCAATTACTCTTCCTGTGCATCAGCCATTCGACGCGGTCATGGAAAAATCTGGAGTGGAAACAAGGTCTTCAGAGCAGACAATGCTATCTGAGGAAGCGCATGTCCTGCAGGTTACCGATAGCTCCTCAGAGGAGGATTCAGAGACAGATGACCAGTCATATTTCCCCCCTGAGGTGCATGCCCTAACTTGGCAGGGTTATGTTACTCATATCGTGCATATGGTATCTTGCATTGCTATGTCATTTGCTTAGTTTAGACATGCTTTGTGTGAATGCCACCTATTTAGTTCATAATTACCATATATGTGAATTATGCAATGCCATCTTGTTGCAAGACATTATATATGTGAATTATGCAATGTTATCTTGTTGCAAGGCATTATGTATGTGAATTATGCAATGCTATGCTGTTTGGGAAAGCGTCATATATCTGAATTATATCATGCCGTCCTTTTTTTGTATTTCTCATTGCTTTTTTCGACAATGTTTGTATATTCAACTGCTCTTCCTGTGCATCAGCCATTTGAATTGGTGATGGAGAAATCTCGAGTGAAAACAAGGTCTTCAGAGCAGACAATGCTACCTGCTGAAGCAGATATCTTGTTGGTTACAGATAGCTCTTCAGAGGAGGATTCAGAGGTAGATGACCAGTCCTATTATCCCCCTGAGGTGTATGCTCAAACTTGGTAGGGTTATATTACTCATATAATGCATATGTTGTATTGCAATGCTTAGTTTTTACATCATATACACAATATTGAATGCCATCTCCTTAGTTGACACATCATATATGCAATTGCCCTCTACTCACTTCCTTAGTATATAAATCATATATTTGAATTATGTCATGCCAGGATGTTTACATAGACAACATGTATCTGAATTATGGCATGCCAACCCATTTTCTGAAGACATAATATAGTTATATCATCTCATCCTGTTTACATAGTCATCATATTTTAAATTATGTCATTCTATCCGTGAATTATATCATGCCATCATGTTTCCATCGACGGCATGTTTGTGATTTATGGCATGCCAACCACTTTAATAGACACATCGTATAGTTATATCATGTCATCCTGTTTACATAGTCATCATATTTTGAAGTATGTCATTCTATCCTGTTTAGTTAGCCATCATACATGTGAAATTGTGTCATGTTATCCTATTTAATTAGCCATCATATATGTGAAATTATGTCCTGCTATTCTGTTTGCTTAGACAACATAAATGTGAATTATTTCATGCCCTGTTTTCTTCCCTACTATCCATTGCACCTGTCTATCTTACAATGTCTGCACATTCAATTACTCTTCTTGTTTATCATCCATTTCAATTGGAGGGAGTGATGGTAGTATCTGTGGGAGTAAAAACACGGTCTTCAGAAAAGATCGTGCTACCTGTCGATGCAGATAGAACCATGGTTGTACTTGCCCAAGAATCAGCCCCACCACACATAACCCACACTCATGCAGATTGTACCCCTACCCAGTTGGACAGAGAACCAGCTACACCCCTTCTAACCCCAACCCCAGCAGATAGGCATCCAGTTCCCGTTGACACAGCACCGTCTCCACCACAGAGCACCCAACCACGTGCAGTTAGTAAGGCAACTGCAGTGCCCAAATCACGAGGACCACCACTCCGAACCCGAAGTCAATGCTTAAAGCAGAAGAAGAATTGTTCTCAGGTCAGGTTCCATAGCTATGGTTCATACTACTTTGCTCTTGCATCACTGTATTTACTGATACCAACCAATTTCAAATTTGAAAGATGCAATTGAAACTCCAATGGCGCAACAGGTATGTTTTAAACCTGTTTCTTCAACGTGTTTGGCTGTTTGCTGTTGTAACTTGCTCTATGTTGATTTCAGTTTCAATTGAATAAACAGTTATGTTCTCATGCCATGCACATTACAAGTGTTGTTATTGCTGTGTAGTTTCCCACACTTATATTCTGTCTATGCTGCTTTGTCTTAAATGGATATGATTCGAACTGTATCTATCTTGATTTGGCAACATAAACTAGAATGATATAGACCATACAGTGACCATACTACATAGATATATGTTTGTTTCATGATGTTATCCTGTCCACCTTACTACTGAGCTGGTTTACCAAAATGAGTTTCATATATTGCATTGTAAACCTGAGATGTGTTTGTTTGTTTCTCTTTTAGAACGCGGATAAAATATTGGAGAAGAGTACCCTGTTATGCAATGGTAAAGGAAGTAATGCAGATAAGGTTCAAGATAGTGATACATCCCTGTTGGTCTCCAAGAAAGCTGATAAAAACTATATTGAGGACATTGAGACAACCCCAAAGTCATGTCTTGATGTAGTGTTCGAGTTACTAGATACCACTACTGGCACCAGCTCTTCGAACTCTTTGCCTGAATCAGTTCGGCTTCTTGAGTCTCAACTTCAAGTTGAAAGACATCGATCAGATGTTATGCGACAGGAAGCTGAAGGACTGAGGAAGTCCTTGCAGAATTTAGATGCATACTTTCTGGTGCAACAGCAGGCGCTGGAGGACTTAAGCGCCAAACAAGAGAAAGTTAATAAGCTTGCTAAGCATCTTGCCAGCATTATGGGTACCCAGGATATTGTTTCTTGAGCTCTTCTGAAGTGGTTTCAGTTCTGGACTTGTTTTGCTGCGGCGTTTATATGCTGCTGTGTTCCCTATATTTGCACTGGTGGCGAACTTTGATGCCCAGTGGATGTAATATGTGTAATAGCCGTGATAGCCTAGTGTAAGTTGCTTGCTTATTTATTTCCTTGTTGTCTTGTTTATTTGTTTGCCTGTAGTCAGTGCAGTTCTTTTTCTGCGGTTTGCTACTGGCTGCAATAACCTATTTTTTAAAACTAGGCCACAATAACCATGGGCTAATATTTACTGTAGTGACACTGGACCTACGGTCCGTAGAAACAGTGGGCCTTCTATGGGCCGTATAAACAGTGGGCCTTCTACGGGCCGTTGAAACAATGGGCCTTCTACAGGCCACAAAAACAATGGGCCTTCTATGGGCCGTATCATCAATGGGCCTTATACGAGCAGTATGATCGTTTGGCCAAACATGGGCCAATAACAGGCCACATTATGGCCGTAAACGGGCTAGAGTTGGAATCGTACGTTCATGGGCCGACCATAACGGGCCATCGTTAATAGGCCGTATTTCATGACGCAATGAAAACGGCCCATCGTGTTAACGGACCACAAACAGGCCAACTGTAACCACGGGCTGAATTTGGCCCATAAGAAGAAAATGACAGTAACGGGTCGTAAGTAAACGAATGCTGGAAATGAGCCCAAGAATAAATGGGCTCTGAGAAGGCCGAAAGATAACATGGGCTGGAAATGGCCCAACGGAATAACAGGCCCTTAATGGGTATAAAGTGATACACTGTTCATTACGGCCAGTTTCACCATGGGCCGTTAATGGGTGTAAAGTAATACAATGTTCATTACGGGCCAGTTTCACCACGGGTCGTTAATAGGCCAAGAGTTACATAGGGCCTCATATGGGCCGAAAGACGTCATGGGCCATACATGGGCCAGAAGTGAAAACGGGCTGGAATCATATTGGGGGGCCTAGATGACGCTACTGGGCCTAATTCGGATAGGGCGTAACGGGCCTTGGGTTAGCAGGCTGTAAATGGGCTATATGCGAGCAGGCCATTAACAGGCTTTACATGGGCCGGCCCGCCACCTTTTGACCAAGTCAAATGGGCCGGCCTTTTCACAACAATGGGCCTCTGTTGGGCCGTGCCACGTGTCGACGTATCATAGGCGCCTTTTGTCCAATGAGTGGATGACATCTGTTCCAACGGTGAGCTGACACGTGTTTCCTCCAGCCAATGATAATTTTACACGTGGAAAATCCCCATTGGTCGGGGTTGTTAACGGGTTATCGAATCCAAAACCTGACCCGATAGCTTAACGGCATTCCGTTACGGTGGATGCCACGTGTCGGTCACCCTTGACGAAAGCACTTCTGTGACACGCGATTTATCGTCATGGCAGTGGACACTTTCGTGATGATAATTTTGGTAATGTCATGGAACACTTCTACGACAGCACAGGTATGACTATCTTGATTCTGTCATAAATTTGTCATGGATGTACATGCATGACAAAAAACGCGACCTACTGTGACAAACACGTATCATCACGGAAGTGTATTTTTTTGTAGTGAGTGTCATATTGAATCTCGTGAAGCCAGTTCTTGTTTGACAAGTCGACGGAAGCCTTTCCCCGTTCTGAAGCCAATCCGTCTGAATCCAATGGCCACTGAAAAATCTGCAAGGCAAGGCGGCAGGCAAAGCCATGGCAATACTGCACTGGACCTGCCCAAGATCTGTATGAGCTCTACAAATCTGATCCTGAATAGAGCTATACACAACACAAGAACATGATCCAATGGATCCGAAGATATTGGGTTGAGCAGTGGTTCAAGTACAACTTCATGACATCTGAATATGTTGAGAAGAATGCCATCAAGCATCCTTGGGGCGATATTCTTTACAAAAACTTGGCACCGAAGACAAAGGCTAAAGCTATTGCTCAGAAGTTCTATCCATGCATGATCCGAGGACCTCAGCCAGAAAATGCTGACCCATCATATCTTCTATGGTGTCGTGATGATGATCTCTTCAAGCGCAACTTCCAGTTTGCCAAGGATCCTGCCAAGCAGAACAAGAAGGAGTTTGGACTCAACTTCAACCCTGGTCCATCTGCACCAAGGTCAGATGGTACACGTGAAGCCAATGAAAACATAATTGGCCCCTTCAGCAACTTAGATAGGCTTCTGTCCTACATTGTTGGCCAGAAGGACACAGTGGAGCAATCTGCTAAAGATGCAAACTCTAAAGATGCTCCTTCACCATCGAAGCAGAAGAAAAATTCTAAAGCTTCAAAGCCCTCTACTGCTACTGCTGCTCCAAAAGCTTCGACGAAGAAGCCATTGAAAACTGCACCTCCAGAAGTAGTGTGCAATCAGAAGATTTGTCCAGCGTGTCCAAGAGGACCAAGAAGCCAAAGCCAAAGAAGGTTTCTGGGCAAGCTCTCACTCTAGTTGTCGTCCTGCGCAATGAGGAGAACACTATTGATCTGTTCATTGATGAAGATCTTGCAGATGATGCCCTGGCACAGCTGATCAAGAGCAAGTAGGAGGCTGAGGACCAACGCATGATGATCTGCAGCTACTAGTGGACATCAGTGTTGCCTTTCATGGAGCCATTGCAAATGAACTTGCCTTGGCTCAGAAAATCGTCAAGCTCAAGAACAAGATTGATCATGGGAATGCACACTTCAAGAAGCACATGCACAAGCTCAGTGTGGCTGATGTGCAAACCTTCAAGAAGATGGTGAACGACCTCAAGGCTGAATTCAACAAGAAGCGTGAAGACACCAATGGCTCAAGAGAGTGCATGAAGTATTATGCGCAGAAATGTGTGCAAGGACACAATGAAGCTGAAAAGAGAAAGGCTCTTGGGCGTCCTGGCATCGACCCCAGGATGGCTGCCAAGAAAAGCAACAAGTCTGCAGAAGCTAATCCCGATGCTCCAGGGAGAACCCAGCATTGTCTTCCCTGCTAGCATGACTGGCTCGAAGCCAAAGGTCCCCTCTACTGCTTCTGAACTCAACAAGACTAGGTAAGCTGAAGCCAAAGCCAGGAAGAGGAAGCTCAAGGATACATCTGATGATGCTCCCTCCAAGAAGAAGTTGAAGACAATGGGTTCTAACTCTTCAAGAAAAGAGAGTGTTGCTGCCCCAAAGCCCCATATTGTCGGACCCATTTCTGTTGCCTTACCTACCTATGCCAATCACGAGCGTTGCCTCGTAGTCCATGAGCCTGCTTCCACATAGGCTCCTGAAAATGAAGAAGTTCCAGCTGTTGACCCCATCACTGCTGAAGACATTGGTCGTGAAGACAATGTGAATGATGATGACGTCCTTCCTCAGCTTGAACCAACACCCATGGTATCATTGCCTGCACCGACGAGTAGTGAATTGATTAGTATTGGTCGTCCTCTGACTCCTCGTCCTATGGCGCCGATCACTCAGGATATGCCAATGGATGATGAAGCTATTCTATGCACTCCTCCAGTTCATGTCACCACTCCGGTGCTTGAGACTTAGCAACAAAGTCCTAAAGACTTTGATTACACTATTCCCTCACCATAGGTGTCGCCTTCCTTCAGGAGGCTTCGCAGAGGTCCCAGGTCTCAAGCATCCATATCGAGCATACTAGAGGAGGATGTGCAACAAACTGGCTCAGTAGCACGTCAAGTGTTCCCTGACGCCATCCCCTCTGCGACTGCTCAAGAGTCCGAAGCAAAAGCTGCTGAAGACATTCCGACTGCATCAGCCAATGAATTAAGAGAAGAAGAAAGAAAAGCCACTCCCCCCGCCAGTGATCCAGTCCTACAAGTCGAAAATGTGCTTGTGCCAGACCCTCCTGTCATTGAAGAGGTGGAGGTTGAAGCAAATGTGGCTGCCACCAACAACAATGTTGAAGCCAATGACACTGTCATGGCTGAAGACAATGTGCAGCCCAAAGCCAATGTAGCTCCTGACAACATTGAATAGCCAATCACTTTTGATGATGTCGTTCCTACACCAAGGCCTCATACCATGGAACGCGCATTCTATCAGGGTGAGTTCGTAACTGTCAGTTGGCCTATAATGGTTCCAACCACTGCTCCCGGGCCACAATATGATTATCACATGGAGTAAAGGCCTCAGACTTTAAAGCCAAAGCCAAGACTACCAAGGCTTCCAAGTACTGCAACAACACACGGCTCGTTCAGTGCGCTCAGCTTCAAAGAGCACAAAACATTCTTCGACAGCGCCAAGAACCCATACATGAAGCCCAAGATCTCCTCTGACAGATTTTGGAGCTGACAGCAATGAAGCTATTACTCATACTCCTCTACAACCAAGACCAGATCTTTCCTCATAAGCGTCGGGATTGTCATGTTGTTGCTGGGCTACCATGCCTTGAAGAGGCACTTGATAGTTTCAGAGATGTTGGCCTGCTATCTTTTGTGACTGACAAGGAGCACTAGAATGAAGAGCTTCTGTTGCAGCTTTATGCCACTTTGCACATTAGAGGCTACAACAGGGATCCGAAGACTTGGGTCCTTGAGTGGATGATAGGAGATGTTCACCAGGAAGCCAAAGCTCAGGACGTTATTGAGCTTACTTCCCTGCCCACTCCAGGCGAGTTATATGAACCAGGTTGTCAGCTCTATCAAGATGAACTGCAGAGCATATTTTGGAAGCATGAGCCTAATATGAGTCAAATGTTGAGCATGATGAAGCCATTGCCCCAAGACGCTGAATATCCCAAAGAGTTCTTTGTCGAAGACCTCGAGTACTTGCCCCTCACAGTATATCACATTCTGAGCCGTACTCTGTGGCCAATCAAAGGACACTCTTCTAGAGCGAAACTCGAAGGCGCCATGAAGACATTGGTCTTTTATATTGTTAATGGCATAAGATTTAACACTTAGGATTTCTTCATTCGCTAGTTGGCTGCCTCTGGAATTGATCTGCTTGGCCTGAAGTTCTATGCCCCCTGGATCATGCGTCTCATCAAGCTTCATTCCATAGTTGACTATCAACCTTCAGCGTGTAATCATGTCGTCTTTTTGCCTGATGTTGACATGTCTTATGAAGCCATCTACTCTGATCCAGCAAAGAATCCACTCCATCTGCAGAACGCTGAATATCAAAGCTTCACTCAACCAATTCAAGGCATTCACATACCAAACTCTGCTACCCCTGACTATCCCCTGGCTGGCAACTTACGTATGCTGCATCGTGCCAATAATAAAGCCACTGCCAGTACAATTGCACAAAGGCCTCGGAAGCACTCACGTGTTCTTAATGACCGTGAGCTTCTGGTATCTTTGCATCAGAAGCAGGATAAGCATCACAAATGGATGAAACGCCAAATGCAGAGTATTCTGGTGAATGTCAATCGCATTCGCAACCTGGCCACCAAGAATTCTTTTGTTTCTCATGAAGCCTGTCGGTGATCTTGGAAGAGCCTTACCTTGCTTTGCTCTGAAGATGATCTTCGTGAGGATGGCTTCACTAGAAAATTCAAGTTTGACTCCAGGCCACCACAATCAGCAAGCTGGCATCCAACACCTTCTATTGAAGATTCTGAGTACTCATCTTCAGCTGCAGCTATTGTTGCGCGAGTCGTCGATGAAGAAGACGACGCCACTTCACCAACATTAGCTTCACTGCATCATGATGCTGCCTCAGGCCCCTCTGCGCCACCTAACTCCAATGTCGATCCTACTTCTCCAACTTCGTCTCCACCTAGGAACACGTAGAATCTCTATGTCTTCAAACCTTTTTGGTCCTACTGACAAAAGGGGGAGAAGCATATGAGGTTGGTAGTCTTCAAGTGGGTCCATATGGGTGGTTGCCTTAATTTTTTTGCTAAGTGCTTGCAACTCTCGTGTTAGAAACACTGAGTTTGGACCATGGATGCATGTTTACCTAGACCTTTAGCATCATTAGCAATTTTGAACATTAAGTCACTCAAACGATCAATCATGAAAGCATTACGTTTTAATTGCTTGGTAACATATATATTAAAGTGTTCTTGCTTAACGATGTAATTCTCAAATTCATCCAGGCATTGACTAGCAGAATTATTATCAGGAATATCACCTTCATCATCTTATAAAAGAATTTACTTCTACTACCTGTGTCGGGGTATTGAGTCCATGTATTTCTTCAATAGGTGGTAAATTCTTAACATCTTCATCTTTAATGCATTTTTATTTCATAGATTTCTTTGCCTCTTGCATATCTAAAGGACCTAGGAATAGAATAACTTTCTTCTTCGGAGTTGGCTTAGGTGGTGGTTCAAGAAGTGTCTAATCATTATCATTCCTCAATGTATTATTCAATAGTTTTTCAGCTTGTTCAACAGTTCATTTCCTGGAAAAAAAAACCAGCACAACTACCTAGGTAATTGATACGTCTCCATCGTACCTACTTTTCCAAACTCTTTTGCCCTTGTTTTAGAATCTAATTTGCATGATTTGAATGGAACTAACCCGGACTGACGTTGTTTTCAGAAGAATTGCCATGGTGTTGTTTTTGTGCAGAAATCAAAGTTCTCGGATTGACCTGAAAATTTACGGGGAATATTTTTGGAATATATAAAAAATACTGGCGAAAAAAGATACCAGAGGGGGGCCACCTAGGAGCCACAAGCTCAGGGGTGGGCCCACTGTCGTTGTACTAAGTCTGACAGTAAGTATAGGGGGTACGAATGAGGAGGCAAGGTCCTAGCTACGGCAAGATTGTTCAGGCCCCTCTCGGAGGAGGTAAAAGCCCTACGTCTTGGTGTCTGGAGGCGGTCGACTGGATTATATGAGTGTGTGTTACACGGGGTGTGAACCCTTGTGCCGGAGGAGGGGTGTGGCTTATATAGGGTGCGTCAGGACCCCGACCATCCCCCATTACTAAGAGTTCAATGTACATAAAGATGGGGTGTTACTGATAACGCCAGCCATAAGTGCCTTTAATGACCTTAAAGACTATAGAGTGGATGCTTGACCGTTGCTGTTCTGAGTGACTCCTGGTCTTCGGTAGGTTGAGTGGTTTCTTTTGTGGTCGAGTGATTGACTGGTCGTGTGACTGAAGGAAGAAAGGGTACCCGAGTGGTTGATTGGTCGAGTGGATTGCACTCGATGGCTTTACTGGGCACTCACTGTTGTCTCTTGACCTTCTTTGCTTCTAGGGTAGTGACCTTGGGTAGGGCGTATAGGTCAGGCCTATGACCCTACCCCAGGTCTATATCATCATCATTAGCCCCCAAATGGATTGAAGTCCGAGTGAAAAGAAGGTTGAAGTTGACCTCGCTTTGACCCTTGTGCTTCACAAGTACTCATGTTGAACGGGAGGCCGATGTTGGAACTTCTTCTTCGTTTCAGTCACCTTGATCGATTCAGAAGTTACCGAGTGGATTTATATCGTCATTCGTTGAGTGCTGTTTCTGACACGAAATCTTTGGCGCGATTGGTTACGGCATATCCCGAATTTCATGGGATTCGAAATTTTGGGGAAGCGCGCGAGGCAGAGCGTGTCGTGGTAAGCGGGATGGATAGACAGGGGCGCCTTGATCTCTATGCCACCTTTTTCGCCACGTACCCAGCGCGTGACTATTGCGGGATTTGACAAGCTCGCCTAGGCCCACACGTCAGCCACTCGGAAGTGGGTCCTTAAAAGGCGACGGGGCCGAGGCGTCTGCACTGTGCGCGTCCATTCTCCTTCTTTCTCCTCTGCTTCTCCACCGCATCCGGCTCCTCCGCTCTCGACGCCGCCGCTCTGCCACCATGGTGAAGGACAAGACAGCGGCGCTGGAACACCGAAGAAGGCGACGGGGGCGGCGAAGGGCAAGAAGACGAGTCGAGGGTCGTCATCGCGGTCGGCACTGTCGCCGAGTTGGATCCAGGGCGATTGGATCCGATCCTCGCTCCGGCTGGAAGATTTGGAGGAGTTGGCCGAGTCCAGATTGATCGCCAACGGAGCTGCACGGTTGTCGGAGGGGGAGACGGAACCACAGCCGCGACCGGGTGAGTGCGTTCTGCTCGCCACCCATGTCGACCGCGGTTTCTCACTTCCTCCGCACAATTTTTTCTGGGGCTTCTTGAACTTTTTCGGAGCCCAACTCCATCACTTTTCTCCCAACACCATCACATACCTTGCTGCGTTCGTGTCTATGTGCGAGACTTTCTTGGGTTGTCGACCGCACTGGGGTCTTTTCAAGCACATATTCATGATTCGCTCCCAGTCGGTGAAGAAAGCGAATACAAGCAATGAGAAAACACACATTATCTCAATGTGTGGGGGTTTAGGTATCCAGAAGAGGAAAAGGAGCTCTTTCCCTGCCATGACACTTCCTGAGTCGGTCAGGGGCTGGCAGTCGACCTGGTTCTACTGCTAGGACATTGTGACTCCAGGCCAGTCGACTGGACTCCCCCCTTTCACTTTATATCGTGTCCAGACCCCTTCCTCGTTGAATGTGACCACTTCAAAGAGGGTGGAAACAAACATGCTGGTCGAGAGGGTGGTCCAGCTGATCAATCAGGGTGTCACTGGCATGGATTTGCTCGAGGTGTTTCTCAGTCGATGCATCCAGCCGCTCCAAGCTCGCAACCACTCGATGTGGATGTATTCTGGAGTGAACGACACCGCTCGGGTTCATCCAGAGGAAGTATCAGCCTAGACAGTGGCCCAGTGGTTGAAGAGTATCACAGGGAACAAGGACAACCCCAGAGGCGCCAGAAGAGTCGACCCCTTCAGCGACAGCAATCAGCCAGACAAGGTTCGGTCTCTGCCACCGACTGTATTTGGGTACGTCGTGTGATTGTCTTCGGATCCGACTGATATTTATTTGACTTCTTGTTTTGTAGGTTTACACTGAGATGTACTCGATGACCAATGGTGGACAAGCTCTGGAGCAAGACCAGGAGGGTGAGGACAACACAGAGGAAAGTGGTGATTTGCAATCTCCAGAAAACAAGGACGAGGAGGAGAGCAATGAGTCAGACGACGATGAGATAATCAACTCACCACCCCGTACGGAACATCGATCCAAGCTACTCCATGATCCAGCGGGCGGGCGTGGCAAGACCGTGCCTCCAAGCACCCAAGCACAGAAGCGCACTCGGACTTCGACTCCAGAGCCAATGGCGAAGGTCGCCAAGCAGCCCAAGGTCGCCCCCTCAAAGACTCGGAAGACTCTGCCCAAGATCAAGATGGATGTTCATGTTGCTTCTGGGTGAGTGTTCTTTCTTTCTGTGTTTTCTTCTACCGATTGACACTTCTGTTCTGATTGAATGGATTGTAAACTTTTTCAGCCCAGTCTCCGCCGCGACTGACATGGACATTGACAAGGCCCCAGGCGACGAGGAAGCTGATGACGCGGCCATCTCCAAAGCTAGTAAGTTCCACTCGACTTGAATTTATTCTGTCGACTGAATTGTTAGTCGATTGAATTTCTGAGGTTTCTTTTTGTTGCAGCTCCACGGGACGTTGTCGTGCTTCCGGACGATGAAGAAGAATAAATGCCTCTTAAGGGAGAGGAGGAGGAGGATCAAGGCATCAAGCGGGAAAGCACCTGAGGTTTAGGTCCCTCAGTCGACAATGGTGCTTGAGACAGTGGTCGAGCGATCCGGAGATCCGGCTCGGACCAATGTTAGTTTTGCCAATCCGATGTCGACTGATCGCCCATCGGGGTCGACTGCTCAGACCTATGCCACTCCAGTACAACTCCATGCATGAGACCCAGTGGCTGCTTCGACTGCCTTGCCATCATCGCTCTTCACTGTGTACCAGACTTAAGACGACTCACCGAGTGCTGCCAGGGAGGCTCTTTTCCAGGTAAATCTTGTGATGGAGCAGATGAAGGTGGTGCATGAGGACAGTCAGGTGGCGTATAATGCCAGCACCGCTCTGCAAACCAACGTCAAGGTTAGTTGATTCTCGACTAATCTTTTGAATAATGACAACTGCCGCTGTTGCTTCGCTGCCCCTACGGTGCTCTTAGATGAGCGCTTTGGAACCTGTTATGTGCATGTACTATCATGGGTCTGTGTTTCACATCCAATCATCCACTGGGGTGTGTCTGTCTTAAAGTTGTATAGGTCTTCCACTTGAGTCGACTTAGGTTGAGTTGAGTGTTTTTCCGAATGAGTGGGGGCACGCAGAGTGCACCCACTGGGTGTAGTCCCCGAGACCACGGTCGACTGCTGGCAGTCGGCTGGGGTCTGAGAATCTGCTTTTTTAACTCATGCTGGGCAGACCATGCCGAGTGTTAAACCAAACCAGTGAGGGCACGCTAAGTGCACCCACTGGGTGTAGTCCCCAAGACTACTGTTGAATGTTTGATTCGGCAGTAGTCTTAGAGCAACTTTCACTATGGTTATCTTTTGTTTCTGTCGACTGACATATCTTGTTTGCTGACTGCAGAGGTCTATGATCTTGGGGCTCAACTTTCTAAACTGAACAAGAAGCAAATCAGCCTCAACCTTGACTTGGAACTGGCCAAGAACAACCTCAAGACTCCTCGGGATGAAGTAGCTGTCATGGGAGGTAACAAATCGTTGACTGCCCATTTTGTGGCTCGCTCTTCCCCATGTTTTTTCTTTCAGTCTCTTTGAACCGAGTGATTTCACTCGAATAGATGTGTGTAGTGAAAACCGCCAGCTTCAAGCTCATCTGAAGAATATTATTTCTTTAGAGAAAATGAAGCAGGCTCTGGAGAAGAAGGATCAGGATCTTGCTGCCGCCCAGAAGGAGGCGCGAGAGAAAACGACACTTGCAGACAAGAAGCTGGTTTCAGTCAGGAAGTTAGAAGAGGAGAACTCTAAGCTAAAGACCACCGTCTCTGAGGCCAATCGGGAAGTCAAGCAACTGAAGAAGGACAAGGACAACTTGACCGATGAAGTTGGCAGCCTCAAGGCCAAGAAGGGCGAGCAAGAGTCTTATCTGGGACAACTTGCTGCGAAACTAGTGTTGAAGCTTGAAGGTATTCTTGGTCGACCGGTTTATTGATGTCGACTGACATGCTTTGTTAAATTGTCAACTCACTATTTTCTATGATTGTGCAGAACTTTGTCAAGACTTTGAAGCAGAAACTGGGTGGGTCGAGACGGGTCTCGACCCCATAAATTGTCCTGTCAAAGATGATGTCGCAATGAATGTGCTCTGTTGGAATCACTCATGGACAGCGTTGTTGCTTATCTTGCCTGACTGAAGGCGTCAATGGCTCGGGTTGATGTTGAACTCTGGCCTCAGCCAGAACTCTCGCAATACCTCGAGTCTCTGATGGCTCGACTGAATCAAATACCCGACCGAGTGCAAGAATGGAAGAGGTCATCTACTCGCTGCGGTGCTGACGTCGCCCTGTCACTGGTCCGAGTGCACTGCAAGGACGTCAGCGAAGACAAGCTGGCAGACCTCAAGGTTGTGAACACCAAGAAGCACACTTTCCAGTCCTTCATGGACACTTTCCTTGAAGCCGCCACTCGCATCGCAGACAACATTGACCTTGACAGTTTCTGCGATCCAGCAAGTCCTTCTCCTGACGAGTGTTCAAAACATTATGCCCCACCCTTATTTGCCTCGGAATGCCGAGTGATTATGTAATCGTTAAACTCTTTCAGGCTTGATGCCTGAGTACTTCCGCCTGTTGCGGTCCTGAACTTTTGTAGGGTTTATCTGAACTTGAATTCCTTCGAATATCATGGCTTTTGTTCTGGCTTTGAACTATTTCTAACTGTGTTTTGGTTCCTAGTGGACTTGATCTTCTCACCTTTTGCCGAGTGAAAGGTACATTGTACTTGTGATGGAGCTCATACGCGGTGTTCAGTCGACGCCTCGTTGTGCTTGCAGATAGGTATGGTACATTGTACTTGTGACGCAGCTCAGACGCGGTGTTCAGTCGATGCCTCGTCGTGCTCGTGGATAGGTATGGTACATTGCACTTGTGACGCAGCTTAGACGTGGTGTTCAATCGACACCTCGTCGTCCTTGCGGACATGGATGGTGCATTGTACTTGTGACGCAGCTCAAACGTGGTATTCAACCGACACCTCGTCGTCCTTGTGGATAAGGATGGAGCGCATGTTGTATTTGTGGCGTAGCTCAGAGGATTATTGTGACCTAGGCGAGTATGGGGTCGCGGCCAAGTCTCCGAGTGGGAGGATTGCTCTCCACTCGGAATGTTTTTTAACTTAGGCGATTACAGGGTCGCAGCTAAGCCCCCGAGTGGAAGGATTGCTCTCCACTCAGAATGTTTTTTAACTTAGGCGATTACGGGGTCGCAGCTAAGCCCCCGAGTGGGAGGATTGCTCTCCACTCAGAATGTTTTTTAACTTGGGCGATTACAGGGTCGCAGCTAAGCCCCGAATGGGAGGATTGCTCCCCACTCGGAATGTTTTTAACTTAGGCGATTACGGGGTCGCAGCTAAGCCCCCGAGTGGGAGGATTGCTCTCCACTCGGAATGTGTTTAACTTAGGCAATTACGGGGTCGCAGCTAAGCCCCCGAGTGGGAGGATAGCTCTCCACTCGGAATGTTTTTAACTTAGGCGATTACGGGGTCGCAGCTAAGCCCCTGAGTGGGAGGATTGCTCTCCTCAGAATGTTTTTAACTTAGGCGATTACGGGGTCGCTGCTAAGCTTCCAAGTGGGAGGATTGCTCTCCACTCGGAATGTTTTTTAACTTAGGCAAATCAGGTTCGCAGCTAAGTCACCCACTGGGGGATTTGGACACAAGTAATTACGAGAAACCAAACATTAAGATACTGTAAAAATCTTGTCTTAGGAAAACAAACTAAAGTGCTTTTATTACAACTCGTTGGGTCAAGTGATTTCGGGTATAGAAAGGACGAAGCAGCTCTGCGTTCCATGCGCGTGGCTTGTCCATCTTCTTGGCAACGTTGTAAATGTGATACGCTCCATTGTGAAGCACCTTGGTGATGATGAAGGGACCTTCCCAGGCCAGAGCGAGTTTGTGAGGTCGCTTCTGAACCACTCGGAGCACAAGGTCTCCTTCCTGAAATGCTTGACCTCTGACGTTGCGACCGTGGAATCGACGTAGATCTTGCTGATAGATGGTCGACCGAACCAAGGCCATCTCACGCTCTTCCTCCAGGAGGTCGAGTGTGTCTTCGCGTGCTTGCTCCGCTTCAGCTTTTGAGAACAGTTCCACTCGGGGAGCATTGTGCAGCAAGTCACTCGGAAGCATAGCCTCAGCATCGTACACCAGGAAGAAAGGGGTTCGATCAGTCGACCGGTTGGGCATCGTTCTCAGTCCCCACAGGACCGACGGCAATTCAGCCACCCAAGCTCTAGCAGGATGCTTAAGATCACGCATCAGTCGAGGCTTTAACCCTCGAAGGACCAAACCATTCACTCTTTCTGCATGTCAATTCGACTGCGGGTGTGCGAGGGATGCATAGTTGACCTGAGTGCCTTGGGAAGCGCAGAACGCCTTGAGCTCATCAGAATCAATGTCGGAGCCGTTATCTGTGATGATGCTGTGAGGAACTCCATATCTGAATATCAACTCTCTGATGAAACTAACGCCAGTGCTTGCTCCAAGGTTTTTGATGGGCTTGGCTTCGATCCACTTGGTGAACTTGTCGACTGCTACGAGTAAATGGGTGAAACCACTCGCGCCGGTCTTGAAGGGCCCAACCATATCCAATCCCCAGACTGCAAACAGCCTGACGAGTGGAATAGTTTTAAGTGCAGATGCAAGCTTGTGAGACATGTTGGAGTAGAACTGGCAACCTGCACACTTGTTGACTATATCTTTCGCCATCTCATTTGCTCGATGCCAATAGAATCCCACTCGGTACGCTTTGGCCACGATGGTCCGAGAGGACGCATGATGACCAGAGGTCCCCGAGTGGATGTTATTTAGGATCATTCGGCCTTCTTCCGGGGTGACGCAGCGTTGGGCCACTCCTGTGACACTTTCTCTGTAAAGCTGCCCTTTCATCACGGTGAAGGCTTTCGATCGACGGACTATCTGGCGAGCCTCGTCTTCATCCTCTGGGAGTTCCTTTCTGAGAATGTACGTGATGTATGGTAGTGTCCAATCGGGCGTGACCACCAGGACTTCCATGATTAGATCAACCACGGCTGGAACCTCGATCTCAGTCGGGTTGGTTGAACTTATTGGTTGCGGGGGCTCTTCCTTGAAGGGATCTTCTTGTACTGACGGGGTATGGAGATGCTCCAAGAACACATTGTTGGGAATAGGCTTCCGAGTGGAACCTATGTTTGCCAGATCATCAGCAACTTGATTCTTGATTTGTGGGATGTGGTGGAGCTCTAACCCCTCAAACTTCTTCTCTAGCTTTCTCACTGCATTGCAGTAACCTGTCATTGCAGGACTCCTGATGTCCCATTCCTTCATTACTTGGTTAACCACTAAGTCTGAGTCACCATAAACCATCAAGCGCCGGACGCCGAGTGAAATGGCCATACGCAACTGTCGGATATCGGGTTCCGGCAAAACCCTTAAGGTTCGAACTCTGGGGTGCGCACGAGGATCTTCTCCCTACCGAAACACGCCCACAACCTCGCTGCGATTCTAAGCTAGCATGGTGAACAACACAAGAGACACAAGGTTTATACTGGTTCGGGCCACCGTTGTAGTGTAATACCCTAATCTAGTGTGTGGTGTGGTGGATTGCCTGTTGGGCTGATGATGAACAGTACAGAGAAAGAACAGCCGAAGGAGGACGCCGCAGGAACTCGCGCAGAAGTGCGTCGAGCCGCGAGCCAGGAGACCCTCGCCATCAAGGGGGGCCTCCTGGAGCCAGGCGGAGTCGTCGGCGACGAAAGTGAGCGCGCCAAGTCGGAACTCGCGGCCCACGACCAAACTGCCGCCGGAAACCATGCTGATGAAGATCAGAAAAAATGCAACCTCGCCGGAAGTCGCTAAGACGCTTTGCCCCATGGTCGGCGCCAACTGTCGTGGAACTAAGTCTGACAGTAAGTATAGGGGGTACAAATGAGGAGGCAAGGTCCTAGCTACGGCAAGATTGTACACAAGTGTTTACGAGTTCAGGCCCCTCTCATGGGAGGTAGAAGCCCTACGTCTCGGTGCCCGGAGGCGGTTGACTGGATTATATGAGTGTGTGTTACAGGGGGTGCGAACCCTTGTGCCAGAGGAGGGCGGTGGCTTATATAGAGTGCGCCAGGACCCCGGCCATCCCCCGTTACCAAGAGTTCAATGTACATAAAGATGGGGCGTTACTGATAACGCCAGCCATAAGTGTGTTTAATGACCTTAAAGACTACAGAGTGAATGCTTGATCGTTGATGTTCTGAGTGACTCCTGGTCTTCGTAGGTCGAGTGGTTTCTTGTGTGGTCGAGTGATTGACTGGTCGTGTGACTGAAATAAGAAAGGGTACCCGAGTGGTTGATTGGTCGAGTGGATTGCACTCGATGCCTCTACTGGGCACTCCCTGTTGTCTCTTGGCCTTCTTTGCTTCTAGGGTAATGACCTTTGGTAGGGCGTATAGGTCAGGCCTATGACCCTACCCCAGGTCTATATCATCATCACCCACCCCCCTAGGGCGCCCCTCCCAGGCTTGTGGCCCTCCTGGACCTCCGGCAACCCTAATTCCAACACCATATATACCTATTCGCCAAGAAAAAAAATCAAAGAGAAGGATTCATCGCGTTTTACGATACGGAGCCGCCGCCACAGATACGTCTCCATCGTATCTACTGTTCCACACACTTTTGCCCTTGTTTTGGACTCTAATTTGCATGATTTGAATGGAACTAACCCGGACTAACGCTGTTTTTAGCAGAATTGCCATGGCGTTATTTTTGTGCAGAAATAAAAGTTCTCGGATTGACCTGAAAATTTACGGAGAATATTTTCGGAATATATAAAAAATATTGGCGAAAGAATCAACCAGAGGGGACCCACTAGGACACCACAAGGGTGGGAGGCGTTCCCACTGTTGGGTCGTAACATGCAATTTTAGAAAAATTGCTACGCTCACACAAGATCTATCTAGGAGATGCATAGCAACGAGGGGGAGAGTGTGTCTATGTACCCTCATAGACCGTAAGCGGAAGCGTTTCACAACGCGGTTGATGTAGTCGAAATTTCTTCATGATCCACCGATCGAGTACCGAACGTACGACACCTCCGAGTTCTGCACACGTTCAGCTCGATGACGTCCCTCGCCTTCTTGATCCAGCAAGTCATCGAGGTAGTAGATGAGTTCTGTCAACACGACAATGCGATGACGGTGATGGTGAAGTGATCCTCGCAGGGCTTCTGCTAAGCACTACGAAAATATGACCGGGAGTGTAAACTGTCGAGGGGGGCACCGACACAGATAAGATTATGTCGTGGGTGTGCTAGGCACCCTCCTCCTCATATATATAGGTGGGAGGGAGAGGGGAGAGGCCAAGGGGGTGCCCCAAGTCGGGCCGAATCCCACTTGGGCTCCTGCCCTGGTTCGGCCTCCCCCTTCCTTGTATTGGCGCCAGGGGAAGGAAGGGGAAGGTGGCGCCCCCTTCCTTTCTCCCTTGAGGAGGGGAAGGAAGGAGGGACTTGCCCTCCCTCCTTTCCTTTCCCTAGGGCTGGCCGGCCTGGTGGAGGGGCACACTAGCCCCCTTGTGGGCTGGTCTGTCCCCTCCTTGGCCCATTAAGCCCATATCTTTTGCCGGGGGTGCCCGGAACCCCTTCCGGTGACCCGATATGTACCCGGTACCCTCCGGAACACTTCTTGTGTTCGAATACCATCGTGCTATATATCAATCTACTCTCGATAATTTCGAGACTCCTCGTCATGTTTGTGATCTCATCCGGGATTCCTAACAACATTCGGTCACCAAATCACATAACTCATATAATACTATATCGTCACCGAACGTTAAGCGTGCGGACCCTACCGGCTCGAGAACTATGTAGACATGACCAAGACACCTCTCCGGTCAATAACAAATAGCAGAACCTGGATGCCCATAATGGCTCCTACATATTCTACGAAGATCTTTATCGGTCGAATCGTTATGACAACATACATAATTCCCTTTGTCCATCGGTATGTTACTTTCCCGAGATTCGATCATCGCTATTTTCATACCTAGTTCAATCTCGTTACTGGCAAGTCTCTTTAGTCGTTCCGTAATACATCATCCTGCAACTAACTCATTAGTCACTTTGCTTGCAAGGCTTCTTATGATGTGTATTACCGAGAGGGCCCAGAGATACATCTCCGATACTCGGAGTGACAAATCCTAATCTCGATCTATGCCAACCCAACAAACACCTTCAGAGATACCTGTAGAGCAACTTTATAATCACCTAGTTACGTTGTGACGTTTGATAGCACACAAGGCATTCCTCTAGTATCCGGGAGTTGCATAATCTCATAGTCGAAGAAATATGTATTTGACATGAAGAAAGCAATAACAATAAAACTGAACGATCAATATGCTATGCTAACGGATGCGTCTTGTCCATCACATCATTCTCCTAATGATGTGATCCCGTTCATCAAATGACAACACATGTCTATGGTTAGGAAACTTAACCATCTTTGATTAACCAGCTAGTCTTGTAGACGCTTACTAGGGACACGATGTTTTTGTCTATGTATCCACACATGTATCAAGTTTTTGGTTAATACAATTCTAGCATGAATAATAAAACATTTATCATGATATAAGGAAATATAAAATAACAACTTTCTTATTGCCTCTAGGGGATATTTCCTTCACCCACGCCCCTGGGGCGCGCCCCCTGGCTTGTGGGTCCCCTGGACCTCCTCCGACCCTAACTCCAACCCTATATATTCACATCCGGAGAGAGAAAAATCAAGGAGAATAGTTCATCGCGTTTCACAATACAGAGCTGTCGCCGCCTCCTGTTCTTCCTTGGGAAGGTAGATCTGGAATCTATTTTGGTCTCGGGAGAGGGAAAATCAACGTCGTTGTCATCATCAACCATCCTCCATCATCAATTTCATGATGCTCACCGCCGTGCGTGAGTAATTCCATTGTAGGCTTGCTGGACGGTGATGGGTTGGATGAGAGTTATCATGTAATCGAGTTAGTTTTGTTAGGGTTTGATCCCTAGTATCCACTATGTTCTGAGATTGATGTTGCTATGACTTTATTATGCATAATGCTTGTCACTAGGGCCCGAGTACCATGATTTCATATCTGAACCTATTATGTTTTCATGAATATATTTGTGTTCTTGATCCTATCTTGCAAGTTGTAGACACCGATTACGTGTTATGATCTATATACCCCAAGGTGACAATAATTGAGATTCTTTCCGGTGATTACCGTAGTTTGATGAGTTCATGTATTCACTAAGTGCTAATGCTTTGGTCTGGTTCTCTATTAAAAGGAGGCCTTAATATCCCTTAGTTTTCATTAGGACCCCACTGCCACGGGAGGGTAGGACAAAAGATGCCATGCAAGTTCTTTTCCATAAGCACGTATGACTATATACGGAATACATGCCTACATTATATTGATGAATTGGAGCTAGTTTTGTGTCACCCTGGGTTATAACTTTTGCATGATGTATGCCATCCGGCATAATTATCCATCACTGGTCCATTGCCTATGAGCTTTTCACATATTGTTCGTTGCTACGGTACTTTGTCGTTGCCACTGTTACAATTGATACAAAACTGCTACTGTTACTTTTGCCACCGTTACCGTTACTTCCATATTACTTTGCTAATAAAAACTTTGCTGCAGATATTAAGTCTTTTAGGTGTGGTTGAATTAACAACTCAGCTGCTAATACTTGAGAATACTCTTTGGCTCCCCTTGTGTCGAATCAATATATTTGGGTTGAATACTCTACCCTCGAAAACTGTTGCGATCCCCTATAATTGTGGGTTATCAAGACCTTTTTCTGGCATCGTTGCCGGGGAGCATAGCTCTATTCTTTGAGTCACATGGGATTTATATCTGTTGATCACTATGAGGAATTTGAAAGATCACAAAACCAAGATGTGTCCCTCAAGTATGAGGGGAGGTAAAGAACTGCCATCTGGCTCTGCACTTGATCCACCTTATGTTTTAAGTAAGCTTGCGACACCACCACCTTCTAGAAATTCTGATGTCGCAAGTAATTGATGATGCTTATGATCATACTACTGCTTTGCCTGATAACTACTGTGCCACTAGGTGGATTTCTTGATCAACAACTTGCTAGGGTTAGGGAGAATGAAATTGCTGAAATTGAAGATAATGATTCCCCCCTAGATATGAATTTCCTATGGTACCTTAGGGTTATATTATGGATGAAGAAACTATTAGAGACTTTCTTGCTTGCAATTATAGATTTGATCTTAAGAAATTGTCAGCTAAGCTAAACGTAAAATCTTTGAATGCTAATGGAATATGACCCTAAGTTTGCTACTTCACCTATCTTTGTTACTGATAAGGATTACGAATTCTTTGTTGATCCTGAGTTAATTACTTTGGTTGAATCTGATCCTTTCCATGGTTATGAAACTGAAACTGTTCTGGCACATCTTACTAAATTGAATGATATAGCCACCCTATTTGCTTATGAGGAAAAAATTCGCTATTAAAATATTCTTAAGTTGTTTCCTTTCTCATTAAAGGGTGATGCTAAGATATGATTTAATTCTCTTGCTCCTGGTTGTATGCGTAGTCCCCGGGATATGAAACATTACTTCTCTAAAAAATATTTTCTTGCTCATAAGAAACAAGCTACTTTACAAGAAATGTTTAACCTTGTGCAAATTGAAGAAGAGAGTCTCCCACAAGCTTGGGGGAGACTTCTCCAATTACTTAATGCTTTGTGAGGGAGTCCTGGATTAGGGGGCGTCCGGATAGCCGGACTATCATCATCGGCCGGATTATCATCGGCCGGACTATCATCATCGACCGGACTCCAAGACTATGAAGATACAAGATTGAAGACTTCGTCCCGTGTCCGGATGGGACTTTCCTTGGCGTAGAAGGCAAGCTTGGCGATACGGATATGTAGATCTCCTACAATTGTAACCGACTCTATGTAACCCTAGCCCTCTCCGGTGTCTATATAAACCGGATGGCTCTAGTCCGTAGGACAACGAACAACATCAACCCTTACAATCATACCATAGGCTAGGTTTTAGGGTTTAGCCTCCTTGATCTCGTGGTAGATCCACTCTTGTGAACATCCACAGTATCAATATCAATCAAGCAGGACGTAGGGTTTTACCTCCATCAAGAGGGCCCGAACATGGGTAAAACATCGTGTCCCTTGTCTCCTATTACCATCCGCCTAGACGCACAGTTCGGGACCCCCTACCCGAGATCCGCCGGTTTTGACACCGACATTGGTGCTTTCATTGAGAGTTCCTCTGTGTCGTCACCGATAGGCTTGATGGCCTCTTCAATCAACAACGACGCGGTCCTGGGTGAGACTTTTCTCCCCGGACAGATCTTCGTATTCGGCGGCTTCGCACTGCGGGCCAACTCACTTGGCCATCTAGAGCAGATCGAAAGCTACGCCCCTAGCCGTCAGGTCAGGTTTGGAAGCATAAACTTCCCGGCTGACATCCGCGGGGACTTGATCCTCGATGGATCAGAGCCACAGCCGAGCATGTCGCGCTGTCACGATGGGCATGACCTAACTCTGCCGCCGGACAGTACCTTGGAGGCCGCACACGAATCCGCTCCGACCCATAGTCCGGAGCCGATCGCGTAGATCGAGGATGGGTGGTTGGACACCGCCTCGGGAGCTGCAACTTCCACGACGATGGAGACGAACACTGACCTTGTCCCGCATAAAGCTCATGACTCCGAGGCGCCAGACTCCCTACCGGACTCCGAACCTCCTGCGCCCCTGCCAGTCGAATCTGATTGGGCGCCGATCATGGAATTCACCGCCGCGGACATCTTTCAACACTCACCCTTCGGCGACATCTTAAATTCGCTGAAGCACCTCTCGCTATCCGGAGAGCCCTGGCCGGACTACGGCCAGGATGGTTGGGACGCGGACAATGAAGAAATTCAGAGCCCACCCACCACCCACTTCGTAGCCACCGTCGATGATCTAACCGACGTACTCGACTACGACTCCGAAGACATCGACGGTATGGACGACGATGCCGGAGACTATCAAGAACCAGTGCCTATGGGACACTGGAAGACCACCTCGTCATACGACATATACATGGTGGACACCCCAAAAGATGGGAACGGCGAAGAAGCAGCAGAGGCAGATTCCTTAAAGAAACAGCCCAAGCGCCAACGTCAGCGGCGCCGCTCTAAATCCCGCCACAGCAAGAATGAAGATTCCGGCACAGGAGATAATAACACCCCTGAAAGTGCCGAAGATAACCCCCTCCAGCAAGATTCAGCGCAGGAGGAGGCAGAAGCAAGCCCTCACAAGAGGGCGGCGGACGAAGAGGTCGAGGATGATAATTACATACCTCCCTCCGGAGACGAGGCAAGCCTCGACGACGATGAATTAGTCGTGCCTGAGGATCCCGTCGAACAAGAGTGTTTCAGACGCAGGCTAATGGCCACAGCAAACAGTCTAAAGAAAAAGCAGCAACAGCTTCAAGCTGATCAAGACCTGCTGGCTAACAGATGGACCGAGGTCCTCGCGGCCGAAGAGTATGAACTCGAACGCCCCTCCAAAAACTACCCAAAACGCAAGTTGCTCCCCCGACTGGAGGAGGAAGCATACAAACCGGCAGCACTAGCGCACAATACGGCAGACCGACCACCTCGTGGCCGCGACAGAGAGGCATGTAAGCCCTCCACCAAAATCGTACCCCGGCACCGCTCAAAAAGCGCGAGGCCACAGGGGAACGCGCCGGACTTGCGGGGCATATTGGAGGACAAGGCAAGACAATCCAGATCTATCTATGGATCACGTGGGCGCCCCAAGACCCACGACGAATACCATCGCGCCGGATACAACTACTCCGGACGGGCCGAACACAGCAGACAATGCTCTCTTGATCTACGTCGCGACATTGCTCAATACAGAGGCGCCGCACACCCAGTATGCTTCACTGATGAAGTAATGGATCATCAAATCCCTGAAGGGTTTAAACCCGTTAACATCGAATCCTATGATGGCACAACAGACCCCGCGGTTTGGATTGAGGATTATCTCCTTCATATACATATGGCCCGCGGTGACGATCTCCACGCCATCAAATATCTCCCGCTCAAGCTTAAAGGACCAGCTCGGCATTGGCTTAACGGCCTGCCCGCAAAGTCAATTGGATGCTGGGATGACCTGGAAGCCGCATTCCTCGACAATTTCCAGGGCACGTATGTGCGACCACCAGACGCAGATGACCTAAGCCACATAATCCAGCAGCCAGACGAATCGGCCAGGCAATTCTGGACACGGTTCTTAACAAAGAAAAATCAAATCGTCGACTGTCCGGATGCGGAGGCCCTCGCTGCCTTCAAACATAACATCCGCGACGAGTGGCTGGCCCAGCACCTAGGACAGGAGAAGCCGAAATCCATGGCAGCCCTCACATCACTCATGACCCGCTTCTGTGCGGGAGAGGATAGCTCGCTAGCTCGCAGCAACAACCTTAGCAAAAATGCTGGCAGTCCGGATACCAAGGACCGCAATGGCAGGTCGCGTCGAAACAAAAACAAACGCCGCATTAACGGCGACAGCAATGAGGATACGGCAGTCAACGCCGGATTCCGAGGCTCCAAACCCGGTCAACGGAAGAAGCCATTTAAAAGAACTACTCCGGGCCCGTCCAATTTGGACCGAATACTCGACCGCTCTTGTCAAATACATGGAACGCTCGAAAGGCCAGCTAACCACACCAACAGAGATTGTTGGGTATTCAAGCAGGCAGGAAAATTAATTGCCGAAAACAATGACAAGGGGCTACACAGCAATGACGAGGAAGAGACCCGGCCGCCGAACAACAGAGAACAGAAGGGATTCCCCCCTCAAGTTCGGACGGTAAATATGATATACGCAACGCATATACCCAAGAGGGAGCGGAAGCGTGCACTAAGGGACGTATACGCGATGGAGCCAGTCGCCCCAAAATTCAACCCATGGTCTTCTTGCCCGATCACTTTCGATCGAAGAGACCATCCGACCAGTATCCGCCATGGCGGATTCGCCGCATTGGTTTTAGACCCAATCGTTGATGGTTTTCACCTCACGAGAGTCCTGATGGACAGCGGCAGTAGCCTGAACCTGCTTTATCAGGATACAGTGCGCAAGATGGGCATAGACCCTTCAAGGATTAAACCTACAAAGACGACCTTCAAAGGCGTCATACCAGGAGTTGAGGCCAATTGTATAGGCTCAGTCACACTGGAAGTGGTCTTCGGATCCCCGGATAATTTCCGAAGCGAGGAGTTAATCTTCGATATAGTCCCGTTCCGCAGTGGCTATCACGCTCTGCTCGGACGAACCGCGTTCGCAAAATTCAACGCGGTGCCGCATTATGCATACCTTAAGCTCAAGATGATAGGCCCTCGTGGAGTCATCACGGTCAATGGAAACACGGAACGCTCCCTCCGAACGGAGGAACATACAGTGGCTCTCACGGCAGAAGTACAGAGCAGCCTTTTAAGGCAATTCTCGAGTCCGGCTGTTAAACGACCGGACACAGCCAAACGCGCCCGGAGCAACATCAACCAAGACCACCTGGCACGTTCCGAGCACGCGTAGCAGTGCGGCCCCAACCCCAGCCCTCGCACAATTGCAAGACAAACTCTCAGCGTACATAATTACGCCCTGGAGATACCATGGGTCTAGGGGACGGGGCACAATCACAACAAACCCAGAGTGCGGTTCGACCACACCAGGGGCTCTCAAGTGTGTCGCTCTTTTCTTTTATTTTTCTCTTTTTTATATACAGGACTCTGTCCGGCGGCGAACCTGCCGAACTCATGATGCAACAGCCAGGGAGGGACAAAGGCCGCGACGAACACTCAGGTGGTCTCCATTACGAGCATTAAATTTTTTAAATACACCATTCCGCGGCCTACCCCTGGAGGGAGACACCTTTAATTCGTCCAATCCCTTGCTTTCCGCACTATTTGTATCATTTCGCACTGATAGCAAACCTTCTTGAATAAAATGCAGCTCTTTTCGCCCATAATTGCATTACTTTATATATATATATGTTCATTTACGACATGTTGCATCCGTATATTTTGGTACGGCCGAATACACCAGGGGCTTATGTTCCCCGCATTATGGTGTGATAAGTCTGAACACTTTCACAAGTGCGGCACCCCGAACTTATAGCATTATATGAATCGGCTCCGAATCATGTCTTGGGTCAATAGTTGGGTTTGCCCGGCTCCCATGTTTGGCACCTTACGTTTCCGTTCTATCGGCTAAGGTAGCACTGCGAGAACCACTGCGATTGCGCCCCGGTTGGGCCGGGTTAACGCCTCAGTGGAGAAAGCTAAAACTGACTGTCATGATAAGGCGAGAGACTGGTCGCTGTTCGAGAGGTTTTTTCGGGTCCTTAAAGACCTACGCCGCTTCGAGCGAAGTTCCGGATAATGTCCGACGAAGGCGTGGATAGCGCCCCAAATTCGGTCTTCCAAATACTAGGGGCTTCGCCGAAATTTAAAATTATAGAATTCTATGGCTAAGTGAGAGTGTTCAAGCATTATAAGTCCGGTTGCCTTGTTCGTCGTGTTGAGCGCCTCCCTAGATGGACCCAAAAATGGGAACAAGAGTGCTCAAGTTTATCCCGAACACCCCAGCACTAGTGGCATGGGGGCTGAAGCCAACGACTTGCCATCTCTCAGATTTTATAAACGGCCACACAGAAGGTAATATTTTAAATTAAACAAGCGTTGCTTAGCGCATATGAACAAAGTTTTCAGCGCACAAGATAATACATAGCGAGTTTACTCAATAATTACATCTCGGGGGCACTCATCCGCAATCTTGCGGGCACCCTTCAGGACAGTCTTATAGTACATTTCGGGCGTATGATATTCCTTGCCCGTTGGTGGCGCGTCAGTGATTAGCTTCTCCGCATCTAACTTGCCCCAATGCACCTTTGCGCGGGCAAGGGCCCGACGAGCACCTTCAATACAAGCGGAGCGCTTGATGACCTCCACCTAGGGGCATGCATCCACCAGCCGCCGCACGAGGCCGAAGTAGCTCCCAGGCATGGCCTCTCCAGGCCACAGCCGGACTATGAGGCCCTTCATGGCCTCCTCAGCTACCTTGTGGAGTTCGACCAGCTGCTTCAGCTGGTCGCTAGGAGGCACCGGATGGCCGGCCTCAGCATACTGAGACCAGAAGACCTTCTCCGTTGAGCTTCCCTCCTCACCACGGTAGAATGCGGCGGCATCGGATACACTACGAGGCAAATCTGCAAACGCCCCTGGAGAGCTCCGAATTCGGGTAAGTGTCAGGTAGTTTACATTAACATGCTTGCTTTGCATGAAAAATGCCTTACCCGCCGCTATTTTCTTCACATCTTCCACCTCCTGAAGGGCCTTATGGGCCTCGGCCTTGGAGGCTTTGGCACTTTCGAGAGTCGAGGCAAGCTCGGACTCTCGAGTCTTTGAGTCACACTCCAAACGCTCATGCTTTTCCATGAGAGCCTGGAGCTCTTGCCGAACCGCCGCCACCTGCGCCTCCTGCTTTTCTCGCTCTGTCTGTTCCACGGCCGCACTGCGCTCGGCCACAGACACGGCCTCCTTCAGGGTTGCCACCTCGTTCGTGGCCCCTGCAGTACCCATGTTATCCTTGTTATTCTTTTATTGCAACCTAAATCCTTTTCTGTAAGGTAACTATTCAAAGTGGTGCTACTCACCTTCTTTGTCCTGGAGCTGCTTCTTGGCACGGCCGAGCTCTTGCTCGGACCGCTTGAGCTCCTGCTTCAAAGCACCGACCTCCGCAGTTAGTGCGGCAGAGGTCAGCAGCGCAGCCTGCAACCCATATTGACATAACTTTTTAGCAACCCTGCATATATCTTTTTAGATCCTCAGTCCGGCTTTTCTTTCCGAACACCGAACCAAGCATCAGGGGCTACTGTCTATGCGGTATTACATTACATAATTTTAACTTCTTACCTCAAAGCCTGTTAGAAGGCTACTGCAGGCTTTGGTCAGCCCACTCTTGGCGAGCTGTACCTTCTGAATCACCGCACTCATGATAGTGCGGTGTTCTTCCTTGATGGAAGCGCTTTGGAGCGTCTCCAACAAGCTGTCCGGCACCTCCGGTTGGACGGAAGCCGCCGGCGTCATGATCTTGCCCTTCTTGCGAAGGGGCCGCCGGCCGAACTCCGGAACCACTGCGGGTTCCGATGTGGAGTCCGGCGCAAAGTCCGGGAGGCCGCCTTGTGGCGCCTCCGGAGCCTCCCCCTGATGGGTCCCTTCTTGGGATCCCACCTCGGCGTCCTCAGTGGCGCGAGGGGTAGAGGCCGTCGGGATGGAATCCACATCCGATGGAGCCAACGACCCGCTCGATGAAGCGGGAAGATCATCATCGGCCGGACTACAGGCAGTATGCGACATTAGAAGGATGCTATGTGACATAAAAAGAAATTATAAATCATTCAGGAATCCGGATACTTACGATCCCGCTGGAGGCCTGGCCCTTGAAGGCCATTCTTCCTCGCCAACGTTGATGTTGGCGGAGCTGTCCGGGGGAATAGTCCTTCCCCTTTTGGACCCTTCGGCCTCCCCTGTCGGGAAATCCTTCCTCTTCCTCTCTCCCTCCTCTGGGAGAGAGTCCTCTTTCTCCTCCTCGTTTTCGGGGGAGGAGTCCTCCTCGGAGTCGTCGGACACCTGAAAACGGGAACTCTTTCGAGTACCCGTGGCCTCCTTCTTGGCCTTCTTCTCCGGCACCACGTGCGGTGCCGGAACCAGCAGCCCCGCTAGATGGGCGTCTACTGGGTTTTCTGGCATAGGAGCCGGGCAGATGATTTGCTCCGCCTTCCTCATCTAGTCCTGTTAAAGGAAAGGGGGAAATTAAAACCCGCATAGAGTCAAACTATGGAAAGCAAGTGTCCCGTAAAGGGGTAGAATCACTTACCTCGTCAGCTTGGCGCCGCGAGCGAAATCCACGATCTTCAGCCGCGGATGCGGGGGCTTCAGCGCCCTTAAACAGCACCCTCCAGGCACCTTCGTACGTCGTGTCGAAGAGCCCGCTCAACGCTTGGTGCTATTCCGGATCGAACTCCCATAGATTGAATGCCCGCTCTTGGCATGGGAGAATCCGGCGGACGAGCATGACTTGGACCACGTTAACCAGCCTGAGCTTCTTCACCAGCTTCTGGATACAGGCTTGGAGTCCCGTCACCTCCTCCGAACTACCCCACAGCAAGCCCTTCTTTTTCTAGGAGTGAGCTGCGTGGGGATACCAGATCTGAACTCGGGGGCCGCCGCCCATGAAGGGTCGCGCGGCTCGGTGATATAGAACCACCCTGATTGCCACCCCTTGACGGATTCCACGAAGGCCCCTTCAAACCAAAGGACATTGGGCATCTTGCCCAACATGGCGCCTCCGCACTCCGCTTGAGTGCCCTTCACTACCTTCGGCTTGACATTGAAGGTCTTGAGCCACAAGCCGAAGTGGGGCCGGACGCAGAGGAAGGCCTCGCACACGATGATAAACGCCGAGATGTTGAGGATGAAGTTCGGTGCTAGATCATGGAAATCCAGGCCATAGAAGAACATGAGCCCCGGACAAAGGGGTGAAGTGGAAAGCCCAGTCCGCGGAGGAAACGGGGAAGAAAAACGACCCTCTCATGGGGCCTGGGGGTGGGGATGAGCTGCCCCTCGTCGGGCAGCCGGTGCGCGATGTCGCCGGACAGATAGCCGGCGCCGCGCAGTCTTTCGATGTGCTCCTCCGTAACGGAGGAGGTCATCCACTTGCCTCCCGCTCTGAACATGGTCGGAGAAGGTCGAGACGAGATGCGCGAACTTGGGCGCTAGAGCTCGAGTGCGCAAAGATGGATAAGCAAAGGAGGAAGAAGGCATAGGTGAAAAGGTGAATCCTTATCCCTTATATGTAGGTGGACGAAGACTATGCGTCCCCACCTGCCTGGTAAAACTCGCTTATCTCCCAAGCGTCACCATCAATGGCGCAGTTGGGTTACCCACGTCCGTATTGATGAGAATCCCGGATTAAGGGGGAACACGATCTCTGCTTCGACAAGGCGTGCCAAGGAAACCGCTTCGCTAAATGCGCTGAGGTGGTAAAATAAAAAACGATTCAAGTAATGGCTTGGTAGTGGTGTGACGTCACGCCGCAAAAAACGTCAGCAGATTGAACTTGTGTATATATATTATTCTCTCTACGGTGGAATGTGGAATTTATTTTGCAGAGCCGGACACTATCCTGGTGTTCACAATCTTCTATGAATTATTCCGAGGAGGAACCCGCCTTGCAATGCCGAACAATATGCGCGCCGGACTCATCGTCATTGAAGCCTGGTTCAGGGGCTACTGAGGGAGTCCTGGATTAGGGGGTGTCCGGATAGCCGGACTACCGTCATCGGCCGTATTATCATCGGCCGGACTATCATCATCGACCGGACTCCAAGACTATGAAGATACAAGATTGAAGACTTCGTCCCGTGTCCGGATGGGACTTTCCTTGGCGTGGAAGGCAAGCTTGGCGATACGGATATGTAGATCTCCTACAATTGTAACCGACTCTATGTAACCCTAGCCCTCTCCGATGTCTATATAAACCGGATGGCTCTAGTCCGTAGGACAACGAACATCATCAACCCTTACAATCATACCATAGGCTAGCTTTTAGGGTTTAGCCTCCTTGATCTCGTGGTAGATCCACTCTTGTAAACATCCACAATATCAATATCAATCAAGCAGGACGTAGGGTTTTACCTCCATCAAGAGGGCCCGAACCTGGGTAAAACATCGTGTCCCTTGTCTCCTGTTACCATCCGCCTAGACGCACAGTTCGGGACACCCTACCCGAGATCCGCCGGTTTTGACACCGACACTTTGCCTGATCATCCTCTCAAGAAAAATGAAATACTTGATATCTTTTATAATGGACTAATCGATGCTTCTAGGGACCATCTAGATAGTTGCCGAGTTGTGTTTCTAGGGAATGAACTGCTGAACAAGCCGATGAGCTATTAAATAATATATTGAGTAATGATAATGATTGGACTCTTCTCGAACCACCTCCTAAGCCAACTCCGAAGAAAAGATGTATTCTATTTCTCAGTCCCGAAGATATGCAAGAGGCAAAGAAATCTATGAAAGAAAAAGGTATTAAAGCTGAAGATGTTAAGAATTTACCACCTATTGTCAAGGAGAAGAGTTTATCACGTTTCATGATATGGAGCCGCCGCCGCCTCCTGTTCTTCCTCGGGAGGGCAGATCTAGAGTCCGTTTTGAGTTCCGGAGAGGGGAAATCGACGCCGTCATCATCATCAACCATCCTCCATCGCCAATTTTATTATGCTCACTGCCGTGCGTTTGTAATTACATCGTAGGCTTGCTGGACGGTGATGGGTTGGATGAGATTTATCATGTAATCGAGTTAGTTTTGTTAGGGTTTGATCCCTAGTATCCACTATGTTCTGAGATTGATGTTGTGATGACTTTGCTATGCTTAATGCTTGTAACTAGGGCCCGACTGCCATGATTCCAAATCTGAACCTATTATGTTTCATGAATATATTTGTGTTCTTGATCCTATCTTGCAAGTTGTAGACACCTATTACGTGTTATGATCCACATACCCCAAGGTGACAATAATTGGGATTCTTTCCGGTGATCACCGTAGTTTGAGGAGTTCATGTATTCACTAAGTGCTAATGCTTTGGTCCGGTTCTCTATTGAAAGGAGGCCATAATATCCCTTACTGTCCTTATGGATCCCGCTGCCACGGGAGGGTAGGACAAAAGATGTCATGCAAGTTCTTTTCCATAAGCACATATGACTATATACGGAATACATGCCTACCTTATATTGATGAATTGGAGCTAGTTCTGTGTCACCCTAGGTTATAACTGTTGCATGATGAATGCCATTCGACATAATTATCCATTACTGATCCATTGCCTAGGAGCTTTTACATATTCATCTTGGCTACATTACTTTACCGTTGCCACTATTACAATTGATACAAAACTGCTACTATTACTTTTGCCACCGTTCCCGTTACTTCCATATTACTTTGCTACTAAAAACTTTGCTGCAGATATTAAGTCTTTCAGGTGTGGTTGAATTGACAACTCAGGTATTAATACTTGAGAATATTCTTTGGCTCCGTATCGAATCAATAAATTTGGGTTGAATACTCTACCCTCGAAAACTGTTGTGATCCCCTATACTTGTGGATTATCACCACCTCCCGTTCTTCATCGGGAGGGTTGACCTGGAGTCCGTTCGGGGCTCTGGAGGGTGGAATCCGTCACCATTGTCATCATCAACCTTCCTTTACTGCCAATTTCATGATGTTCACCATCGGGAGTGAGTAATTCCTTCGTAGGCTTGCTGGATGGTGATGGGTTGGATGATATTTATCATGTAACCGAGTTAGTTTTATTAGGGTTTGATCCCTAGTATCCACTATGTTCTGAGATTGATGTTGCTATGACTTTGCTATGCTTAATGCTTGTAACTAGGGCCCGAGTGCCATGATTCCAAATCTGAACCTATTATGTTTCATGAATACATTTGTGTTCTTGATCCTATCTTGCAAGTTGTAGACACCTATTACGTGTTATGATCCACATACCCCAAGGTGACAATAATTGGGATTCTTTCCGGTGATCACCGTAATTTGAGGAGTTCATGTATTCACTAAGTGCTAATGCTTTGGTCTGGTCTCTTTTGAAAGGAGGCCATAATATCCCTTACTGTCCTTATGGATCCCGCTGCCACGAGAGGGGAGGACAAAAGATGTCATGCAAGTTCTTTTCCATAAGCACATATGACTATATACGGAATACATGCCTACATTATATTGATGAATTGGAGCTAGTTCTGTGTCACCCTAGGTTATAACTGTTGCATGATGAATGCCATTCGACATAATTATCCATCACTGATACATTGCCTACGAGCTTTTCACATATTCATCTTGGCTACGTTACTTTGCCGTTGCCACTGTTACAATTGATAAAAACTGCTACTGTTACTTTTGCCACCGTTACTGTTACTTCCATATTACTTTGCTACTAGAAACTTTGCTGCGGATATTAAGTCTTTCAGGTGTGGTTGAATTGACAACTCAGCTAGTAATACTTGAGAATATTCTTTGGCTCCCCTTGTATCGAATCAGTAAATTTGGGTTCAATACTCTACCCTAGAAAACTTTTGTGATCCCCTATACTTGTGGATTATCGCCACCTCCCGTTCTTCATCGGGAGGACTGATCTGGAGTCCGTTCGGGGCTCCGGAGGGTGGAATCCGTCACCATTGACATCATCAACCTTCCTTCACTGCCAATTTCATGATGCTCACCATCGGGAGTGAGTAATTCCTTCATACGCTTGCTGGAGGGTGATGGGTTGGATGAGATTTATCATGTAACCGAGTTAGTTTTATTAGGGTTTGATCCCTAGTATCCACTATATTCCGAGATTGATGTTGCTATGACTTTGCTATGCTTAATGCTTATCACTAGGGCCCGAGTGCCATGATTCCATATCTGAACCTATTATGTTTTCATGAATATATTTGTGTTCTTGATCCTATCTTGCAAGTTATACACACCTATTACGAGTTATGATCCGTATACCCCAAGGTGACAATAATTGGGATTCTTTCCGGTGATTACCGTAGTTTGAGGATTTCATGTATTCACTAAGTGCTAATGCTTTGTTCAGGTTATCTATTAAAAGGAGGCCTTACTATCCCTTACTATCCTTATGGATCCCGCTGCCACGGGAGGGTAGGACAAAAGATGTCATGCAAGTTCTTTTCCATAAGCACGTATGTCGGTGCAACGAACATGCACGTTTGTTGACCGAGCTCGTGCACAGGCATGTCATGCATTCCGCACTAACACACAAGGCAAGGCCAAGCCAAAGAAACCGCTCTTCGTGAGATCAAGGAGCGGATCAAGAAGACCAAGCTAAGCATAGAAGTCAAGATTCCAAGAAGAGTATCCTTTGTCGGCCAGGCGGACCCAGCAAGGCCGACACCATAAACTAGAGCAAAGCCGAACCGTGCCAGTGGTGCCTTCGGGACGATCGAAGGCCAAAGCGCGCACCCCCTCTAAAAAGACCTTGCAAGCCCTGCCCCTGGCAGGTGCGTGTCAGATTGCACCGCTCCACCACATCACGACACCAATCACTTGTCAATGCAGTGTCGATCCCCCAAGCAGCCAAGTGGCTCTCACTAAGCACGTGGGATTATGATGGATGGTAGATCATAATCATTTGACACCTGAGGGAGTCCTGGATTAGGGGGTGTCCGGATAGCCGGACTACCGTCATCGGCCGGATTATCATCGGCCGGACTATCATCATCGATCGGACTCCAAGACTATGAAGATACAAGATTGAAGACTTCGCCCCGTGTCCGGATGGGACTTTCCTTGGCGTGGAAGGCAAGCTTGGCGATACGGATATGTAGATCTCCTACAATTGTAACCGACTCTATGTAACCCTAGCCCTCTCCGTTGTCTATATAAACTGGATGGCTCTAGTCCGTAGGACAACGAACAACATCAACCCTTACAATCATACCATAGGCTAGCTTCTAGGGTTTAGCCTCCTTGATCTCGTGGTAGATCCACTCTTGTAAACATCCACAATATCAATATCAATCAAATAGGACGTAGGGTTTTACCTCCATCAAGAGGGCCCGAACCTGGGTAAAACATCGTGTCCCTTGTCTCCTGTTACCATCCGCCTAGACACACAGTTCGGGACCCCCTACCCGAGATCCGCCGGTTTTGACACCGACAACACCCATCTAAAGTTGTATCAAGGTGTTAAGCAAAGCTGGCTAAGCAGTGATATGAGCTTGTCGGGGATGGACCCCCGCACGCCACCTAAGGTAGCATTTATGGCATTTTGTCCTAAATGACAGAGTTAGGTATGATAGCACTGTTAGTTGTCTAGTCGTAAGATAATGTATGTTTTGCCACTGGGGCTACCCCTTGAGCTATAAAAGGAGGCCCAAGGCAACCTAGAAAGGGATTCGGAACCCCCCTCACACATGTACGCACGTAGCTGCTCCCACAAGGCCACCTTGCCGGGCATGAGCGTTGCATGTTGTTGTGATTCCTTCATCCAATCCACAAAAAGAAGGAGTAGGGTTTTACATTTCTCAGCGGCACGAACCTGGTAAAAAATCACCAGTGTCATCATCGCCGTGCTGCCCCATGGCTTCCGCTCTTTGTGCAACGTGACCTCCCCCTTGCCAAACCACCGCCCATGGCCCCATAGGTGATCGTGTTCCCCCACTACAATGTATGACTATATACGGAATACATGCCTACATTATATTGATGAATTGGAGCTAGTTTTGTGTCGCCCTAGGTTATAACTGCTGCGTGATGAATCTTATCCAACACAATTATCCGTCGTTGATCCAATGCCTACGAGCTTTTCACACATTGATCTTTGCTAAGTTACTTTCGCCATTGTTACTATTATAATCACTACAAAACTTTTACTATTACTGTTACTATCATACTACTTTGCTATTGATCACTTTGCTACAAATATTCAGACTTTCAGGTGTGGTTAAATTGACAACTCAACTGCTAATACTTGCGAATTTTCTTTGGCTCCCCTTGTGTCGAGTCAATAAATTTGGGTTGAATACTCTACCCTCGAAAATGGTTGTGATTCCCTATACTTGTGGGTTATCAAGACCTTTTTCTATCGCTGTTTCTAGGGAGCATAGCTCTATTTGTTCAGTCACTTGGGATTTATATCTGTTGATCACTATGAGGAATCTTAAAGATGAAAGGACCAAGATCGTCCCTCTAAGATTAGGGGAGGTAAGGAACTACCATCTAGCTCTGCGCTTGAGTCACCTTCTATTTTGAGTAAACTTGCGACACCACAACCTGCTATTAATCATGATATGTCGCAAGTAATTGATGATGCCACTTTTGCTATGAATGATACTTATTATGATGCTAGTACTTTGCTTGATAAAACTATGCCACTAGATGAATTTCTGGATTAACAACTTGCTAGAGCTAAAGATATTGAGAATGCTGAAACTAATGAAATTACTGAAACTGATGAAGTCTTTGAAACTAAAAATTATGAAACACCTATTAGACCTAGCGCTCCTTGATATGAATTGCCTGATATACCTGGGGGTTATGTTATGGATGGAGAGGTAGGTAGGGACTTTTTTGCTTGTAAGGATAGAGATGATCTTAAGAAGTTACTAGTCAAGTTCAAAGAAAAATCTTTGAATGATAGAATGCAATATGACGATAAGTTTGCTACTTCACCTATCGTTGTTACTGATAAGGATTATGAATTCTCTGTTAATCCTGAGTTAATTACTTTTGTTGAATCTGATCCTTTCCATGGTTATGAATCTGAAACTGTTGTGGCACATCTTACGAAATTGAATGATATAGCCACCCTATTTACTCATGAGGAAAAATATTGCTACTACTATATTCTTAAGTTGTTTCCTTTCTCATTAAAGGGAGATGCTAAGATATGGTTTAATTATCTTGCTCCTAGTTTTGTGTGTAGTCCCCAGGATATGATTTATTACTTCCCTGACAAATATTTCCCTGCCCATAAGAAACAAGCTGCTTTACAAGAAATATTTAACTTTGTGCAAATTGAAGAAGAGAGTCTCCCACAAGCTTGGGGGAGGCTTACCCAATTACTTAATGCTTTGCCTGATCATCCTCTCAAGAAAAACGAATAATAAAATCCTTGATATCTTTTATAATGGACTAACGATGCTTCTAGGGACCACCTAGATAGTTGTGCTGGTTGTGTTTTCAGGGAATGAACTATTCAACAAGCTGAAGAACTATTGAATAATATATTGAGTAATGGTAATGATTGGACTCTTCCTAAACCACCTCCCAAGCCAAATCCGAAGAAGAGGGGTATTTTATTTCTCAGTCCCGAAGATATGCAAGAGGCAAAGAAATCTATGAAAGAAAAAGGTAGTAAAGCTGAAGATGTTAAGAATTTACCACCTATTGAAGAAATACATGGTCTCCATACCCCGACACAGGTGTCGGTGTCAAAACTGGCAGATCGCGGGTACGGGGGGCCCAAGTTGTATGTCTGAGGATCGATGGTAACGATGATCAAAGGGACACAGTGTTTACCCATGTTTGGGCCCTCTTAATGGAGGTAAATCCCTACTCCTGCTTGATTATATTCGATGAGTATAGGGGTTACAAGAGTTGATCTACCTCGAGATCATAATGGCTAAACCCTAGCTTGGCTAGCCTATCAATGTTATGATCCTGCCTTCGGTCTAAACCCTCCGGTTTATATAGATATCGGAGGGGCTTAGGGTTGTACAAAGTCAGTTTAATAGAAACGAAATAGTATATCCGGACACCTAAACTTGCCGTTCACGCATACGGGAGTCCTAACCGGACACGAGAGGTGGCCATCTTCTTTGTATATTGACAGCGCATTAGTCCGGCCCATATCAAATAGACCCAATGTCCGAGGACCCCTTAGTCCAAGACTCCCTCAGTAGCCCCTGAACCAGTCTTCAATGACGACGTGTTCAGCGTGCAGATTGTCTTCGGCATTGCGAGGCAGGTTCCCAGAACAATATACATCAGCTTTCCTCCATAAAGGACTGTATTCTGCCTTGCATAATTAACACAACCCTTAGCCATGAAGGCAAGATATATAACAAATAGGAACAATGTCTTTACTGACAGCTTTTTCCGGTGTAGCGTTAGACTTGACCCTTCAGTGTTTTGAACCGTTTTCACACCCCACATTCCATGTTTCGAGGCCAAGCCCCCTTGGCCCGTATTGTCAAAACAGAGATCGTGCCCACTTATTACGGGATTGCTCATCAATAAGATTTGGGTAATCCAACCGTTTACGGCGCATGCTTACGTTGGGAACAAGCGAGTTTCAAGGCATAAGTGGGGGGAGGGTTGGCATTTTTACCGCCTATAAGAGGGCAATAGATTCCTGTTCTCTTCCCCATGCCTTCTTCCAACCTCAGCCTCCCAATCTCCCAAGCTCTTAGCGCTCGAAAGAAAAAGCTTTCGTCTTCCTCACCGCCGCCACCTCCTCCAACCATGGCCGGATCTGGTTCCAGGGGCAATTGGGAGGCCTCCTCCATCACGGAGAAGGAGATAAAGGATCTCCGGAGTGCCGGATACCTGGCCGCAAACATCGTGCATAGGCTCCCCACCAAAGGTCAAATCATCCCCACTCCAGAGCCCGGTAGAAGGGTCGTTTTCCTCCCCCATTTCCTTAGAGGGCTAGGTTTTCCACTCCATCCCTTCGTCCGGGGACTCATGTTCTACTACGGGCTAGATTTCCATGACTAGCCCAGAACTCTTTCCTCCACGTCTCGGCGTTTATCATCGTGTTTGAGGCTTTACTCCACATCCCCCACACTTTGGCCTATGGCTAAAAATCTTCAATGTGAAGCCGAAGGTGGTCGACGGGCAGCACACGGACTGCGGTGGGGCCATGATAAGTAAGATGCCCAATTCCACATGGCCCAAGGGGGCCTTCATCGAGACCGTTAAGGTCTGGCAGCAAGAGTGGTTTTACATCACCGAGCCGCGCCGCACCAACTGGGCAGCGATTACGGAGTTCAGATCCGGACCCCCCACGAGGCTCACTTCGTGGAATGCCAAGGGCCTCGACTGGGGACCCAGACGGAGGTGCAGATGCTGCAAACACGCATCACCAACATGCTAGGCAAGAACGTTGGTCTCACTAATGTGGTGCAGATCATGCTCTTCCGCCGCATCCTCCCCTGCCAACGTTGGACTTCTCCCATGTGGGAGTTCAATCCGAAGGAGCCGTGGACTCTATAGCACTTCCTCGGCACAACGCACGAGGGAATATGGAAGCTGCTTTCCAAGGCGCAGAAGAGCTGGCCCATGGAGACCAAAGACGTTGGGCTCGATTTCGAGAATCCGGCCACTCCGGTAAGTATTAGTTTTTCGAAGATATGTCTGGTCTATATTTTTGATCAATATGTTATCAGCCCACCTCTTTATAGGGTTGGACAAAGAAGGCCGAGCGGATCAAGAGTCCGACGCCATTGCCCGAAGACCCAGTCAATCCCTAGCTAGAGGAGATGCTGGTCCCGGCGCCCTACCAAGTGCCAGAGAAGAAGGGCAAGGAGCCCAAGGGCGGGCCCCGCCGTAGAGGTCCTTCAGAAGCCGTGTCTGGAGAAACCGAGGTCGTCTACTTTCACGAGGAAGACGAGGACTAAGAGGCGGAGGAGGAGGTGGAGAGCGACTCCCCTTGCAAAACGAGGAGGAGGAAGAGGACGGCCTCCAAGAATCCGTAGGCGGCGACCCTGACTGGAAGAAGGTTACCATCTCAGTAAGTTCGGACTCGGAGTCCGAACACAACCCAAGGAGAGCCCCCAGGGTTAAGCCCCTGGCCGACTCATAAGTATCAAAACCTTATTTTTCCAGTTTCCGCTTATCTGCCTCTTATGTAAATTGTATCTTTGCCTGCTTGTCAGCCCTCCACGCGATATCTCGAACCCCTCGTCTTTGTTGGGGAATTCTTTGGCGCCTAAAGAGGCGGAGAGCGACGGACCATCGCGAGCCCTCTCCCCCTGCCATGGAGGACACCGAGGTGTCGTCCCAAAGGATCTCTCCTGGCCGAGGAGGGGCGGACGAGGCCGTCCAGAAGGCACCCGAGGTTAATACCTCGGATGCCGCAGACCGAGGCACGGCGACCCCCATGACCATCGAGGGTGGGGGCCTCAACACTTTGGGCCCTCGCCGAACACCATCCCGGAGACCAATGGGGCTCCAGGTTCGGACCAACACCCCCTTCAACAGAGGGGGGAGGAGCAGCAGCTCCATCGGCGGCCTTTGTTAATCCGGAGGCCGTTCATACTCTGGAGGAAGCGCTGCAATGTGCTTCCATCTTGGGGGAGCACCGCACCCTGATGGGTGCGGTTATGGAGAAAGTTCGGTCTGCAAAAAGCGGACCGAACAAAGCCTTCAACATCGTACTGACGGGCTTTGAGGTAGGCGATGTAATTTTCTAACAAGTTTTTTTGTATGAAAGGTTAAACCCATGTATGGCCAGTAGCCCCTAATACTCTGTCCGGACTAGAGCAATCCAGACGGAGAATCCCAAGTCAAATTATTAAAATACTATGTTGATGTGCGAGACAGGCGTCCATGTTGGCAGCTACTGCCCAAGCCGCAGAGGTTTCCGAGCTCAATCGGAAGCTTTGACTAGTCAATGAGGAGCACGACCGCGTCAACAAGCGGTTTGACGAAACGCAAGGTATGCGACACTTGTACATACCCGAAGCGATATGTGTGCTAATTCTTTAAACTTACCGAGTTTTATGACTATACTCATAGTTGGCACAGCCGAGGTCGAGTCCCTCAAGAGCTCGCTTGCCCAAGCCAAGAAGGAGGTGGAGGTGAGTAGGGAGGCCACTGACAAAGTGGCGAAGGAGTTGGAGGTAGTGCAAACCACCCGCTAAAGACATGAGGCGCGGGTGGGCGAGGTCGAACAAGAGCTCAAGGTCGCCATAACTAAGTGCGAGTCCTTGGAGCAGAAGACTTCCGAGCAAGCCTCCGAACTCGCCAAATCTCTCAAGAGCGTGAAGGAGGCCCGGGTTGAAGCCCAGGGCGCTTGCCAGGAGATCCAGGAGGCGTGGCAAATAGTGGCCGGTAAGGACTTTTTTTTGCAGAGTAAATTTACAAGTAAGAGATATATCTTGCTGACCCGAGTTTGGATTCTCTAGGCGCGTTTGCAGATCTGCCAAGGAGTGTTGCTGACGCCGCAGAGTTCTTTCGAGCCGAAGAGGGGAGCTCGACGGAGAAGCTGTTCTGGTCGTAGTACCTTGTGCCAGAGCATCCGGCGCCCCTCAGCAATCAGCTGAAGCAGCTGACCGAGCTGCACAGGGTGGCCAGGCTAGCCATGAAGGATGTAATAGTTTGTCTTTGGCCAGTTGAGCCCATACCTAGCAGCTACTTCAGACTCTGAAGCGGCTGGTCGATGCGCGTCCTTGGATTGATGCCATAAAGCGGTCGGCCTGCATAGAAGGTGCCCGGATGGCCTTCGCCCGAGTCAAGGTGCAATGGGCAAGATGAAGCCCACCGAACTCGCTACCGCAGGGCCGCCTAAAGGCAAGGATCACCGGAGGCTAGAGAAGTACTTCAGCGAGGTCCTCGAGGGAGCCCGCATTGTAGAGGGTCAATGCTAAAAGGATACTATGTTTGAGTAGTGGAGTCCGGTTTGTAAGAACCATGTAATGAACTCATGATGTGAAATATTTATGCTTGCACTTTATGATTTGGCTAGTTTATCCTCCTATTTGGCCGTTTATTTTATAAGTCTGGAAGTTTACCAGTCGTCAGCTTCTGCCCCCATATAAATATTACAGGGGTGTTCGGGAATGCATGTCCACTCTTTATCCAATGTCTTGGTCCTATATAGGAGGCGTCCCGTGAGATGAACTAGGCAATCAGACTATGCGGCATTATTACTTTCACTTAGCCATAAGAGTCCATGGGTGCGGCTAAGTACTAGCCCCTGTTGCGTGAACGGCAATCCGGATTACGGTGCCTTTGCAACACGGCTAGTCAAATCACAACCCCTCGTATAACACGGCATAAATCGCGAATGATTTGTTAGTATAACACTAAGTCACCAGATCGCTAACCCGCTTTCGCATATCATGACAGTCAGTTTTCGGCTTTCTCTACTGAGGTACTTAACCGGACGAACCAGAAATACAATCGCAGTAGTTCTCCCTTTGCTACCTTAGCCGAACTTGCAGAACATAAGGTGGCAAACACAGGAACTGGGCAACCCCAACTATAGACCAAAGACATGATTCGGAGCCGATGCATATAGTGCAATATTCGTGATGCCAAAGAGTTCCCTACAGGTGTTCGGACTTAAGAGTTTGCGGGGCCGAATACATCCCCTGGTATGAAGGCTGTGCCGAAGCGCGTATGTCAGTCAAAAGCAAGGAGGGGATACGGATGATGAGATAATATAAGAACCCGATCAAAAAGGTGGTGATCATCTGCTTCCTTTATATCCTTATCAATACATCGAGGCATGTTTCGATAGACAATGCCATTAATATTAAGGTCATGTTACATGCCTAAAAAAATTACAAAAGGGAAAGTCTAGCACAGGGCCTAAAAGTAATGGTTCGAAGACTCCAATGATGCCCTGCCACACATGTGCGCCATTTCTCCTTATTAACAAGTCCTTTGATAGGAATATTTGATGGTTGGCCATAAAGAAGGGAAACTCTAGCTTTGAAAGGATCCCTGATGCAACCATACAGCAAATAGGGCTCTTAATAACCTGTAGTGAAAAATGTATGAGGTCCAAATAGGGTCAAGCCGTAATATGGACTTTTTCCTGCAGTGTGCCTCTGGCATTGCCCAAGGTATTTTGAGTGTGTATTTATGTACGCGCGGTACGTAAGCCGCAACCTTATGGGGCAATCGACAGAGGCCGAGCTGCTAATCGAGGTCCGGATCCATCAGGTTATCGCAGTGATGCGCGGGTCGGATTCGTTTAGAGATGTTGTTGGCTTTAATGTCCGATGATTTATTCAGCTTGATAAGGCCGCCATACACCTCGGCTGCAAGGGCCGCAGTGTGCTCTTCAGTACGGAGGGAGCGCTCCATATTTCCATTGACTGTAATAACACCGCGAGTGTCGGCGTCCTGGATTTGGGGGTATCCAGCCCCGCCTGCCTGCGGCCCACCATGTGGCTTCATCGATGGCCTGGTACGGCCCAGCTTCAACACCGACACCACAAGACCCTCGCGAGGGGCCAAGCCTCGCGAGGGGGGCGACGCCAAGACCCCTGAAGGAAGTGGCCTCCTCAGGAGGGCTCCTGAGGGGCGAAGAGTTCTATGCGCTCATGAGGCTCGGTCTGACGTGAGCCATGATGACCAACGCCAGGCGGGCGCAGAGCGCAGGTTTCCTCTTCGGTGCAAGGGAGGCAAGCCACAGGCGCGAAGTCCCGAGGAATCAGCCAAAGGTTTCCATTCTGGTGCAACAAGACCAAGACCGCCAGGACGGCAGGACGGAGGTCATCAACGAGCCCACTGCAGCATCACAACCAGAGGCTTTTCGCAGGCGAAGACTACTTTTGTCAAGATAGACTGTACTACTTGTCCCCTTTCAAATCCTGCCGTTGTGGAATCCCTTCCCGCTCATATTTGGGAAGAGGACCAAGGCCACTATATATAGGACTTTGCCACCACCACATGGAGGGACCGAAATCAGAAGAAGTAGAGCACCACACCAGCTCAAGAACACCTCACCTCCTGAGGCTTGTTCATCCTTTGTACTAGTTCGTCCATAGCCCCTCGAGGCAGTCCACCACACCACACTGGATTAGGGTATTACACGACAATGGTGACCCGAACCAGTATAAATCTTTGTGTCTTTGTGTATCCTTGAGCTCGACGCGCTTGGCTAGGGAGGATCACGAGTAGGCAGGCTGGGCAGGTTGAGATCTCCGCACGCACCCCAGAGTTCGAACCTCCCAAGGGTTGTCGGATCCCTAAATCCGACATTTGGCGCACCAGGTAGGGGTGCGTCGGATCTTCTCTTCCAACCAATCCTCCGCCGCTCCACCGACGCCATGGCTGACACCCCGAGAGACCATGTCGAGCACTGTGTCGTCCATACCTCCTCGGCAGCACCCACCAGCGAAGAATACCTTCACTCCGCCCTGCTTGCGGCCCGTGTTCCGCCAGGGGCGACCGGCCGTGGGGGGCACGCGGCGTAGCCTTCTCCACTGGCACCGTGCCGCAGCCGCGCGGTCTGCGAACTACGCTGCTGCAACCGCGCAGCGCTCGCGCAGGGAACAAGCGAACATGCGGGCAGCAGTCATCGTGGCCCGTGAGCTCTGAGGTGCAGGCTGCTTGAGAGCGGCCGCGACGCCTTGCTGGAATGGGTCGCGGAGCTGCTGGATGCGGCATGCAGGGGGCGGCGTTGTTCTGCACCCTCCCCACGTCACAGACGGTGGGGGGGCGCCCCCTCCCAGGGGCCACGAAGAGCCTCTCGACACCGACCAGCCTCGTGGAGCAGCCCGCGCCCCCCCAAACGTGCCCTCTCGGCGCGTGGATGCTTCAGGCGACACCACCAGGGGCCACACTGGAGTGCCGGCCCCTGGCCAGCAGGACCAGAGGATGGCAGAAGGGAGTGGGAATGTTAGGCGTCCAAGCGGCGCCCCTAGTGCGAACAGCCCGGAAGCCTACGTCCCCGTCGTGATGGATCCAAGGCACGCGCTAGGAGAGGGGCCCAGCCTATCCCCTACGGCAGGTTGGGTGCTAGACATACACGAGGCCGAGCTCTCCTTCGAACCACCACCAAGCCCTACCGACGTCCCCAACAGTGGCAGCCTCTGGCTACAGTTAACCCCGCAGGGGAAAGCTTACACTAACCATGGATCGCAGGTGAACCAAGACGCGGTGACCACTAGGACCGTCAGGACCCTCAGGACGTTGGGAGCAGCGCAGGGGAAGCCCAGCGGCAGGGGCCCCCTTGCACTGCGCGGAGCAGGATCCTGCCTGGAGGTAGGTTCCCTCCCGGGGAAGGCGCCGACGAGCCCTTCCCCTCGGCGGGGGGCCTACGGTCGCCAAGGACGCCGCCAGCATCCCCTTGGCCCCTTGGTCTTGTCCTGGTTTCCGGTCTCCCCAATGGTGGTCAGGGGTGGTCCATGACGGGGTCCTCGTTAGGCGACATGAAGCAAGGCTCTAGTCAGTGAAGGTCTCCGCTCGTGACACTCTCACGTAATAATGAGTGGGGCTGTTGTCGATGTCAAAACCGGTGGATCTCGGGTAGGGGGGTCCTGTGTGTCTAAGGCTAATGATAACAGGAGGCGGGGGACACAATGTTTACCCAAGTTCGGGCCCTCTCGATGGAGTTATACCCTACTTCCTGCTTGATTGATCTTGATGATATGAGTATTACAAGAGTTGATCTACCACGAGATGGTAGAGGCTAAACCCTAGAAGCTAGCCTATGATTATGATTGTTTTTGTCCTACGGACTAAACCCTTCGGTTTATATAGACACCGGAGGGGGCTAGGGTTACACAGAGTCGGTTACAGAGAAAGGAATCTTCATATCCGAATCGCCAAGCTTGCCTTCCACGCAAAGGAGTGTCCCATCTGGACATGGGACGAAGTCTTCTATATTGTATCTTCATAGTCCAACAGTCCGGCATATGCATATAGTCCGGCTGTCCGAGGACCCCTTAATCCAGGACTCCCTCAGTAACCCCCGAATTAGGCTTCAATAACGATGAGTCCAGCGTGCAGATTGTCTTCGGCATTGCAAGGCGGGTTCCTTCTCTGAACTCTTCAAAGTACCTGTTGTAAATAGCAGTTCCCGCCTTCCCGTTTAATGTTATGCTCATCAGCTTCTGCACCTTAATAGTCTCAGCCTCCACGTGTCGAACGAATGCAAGAAGTCGGGGCATTTTTACATTTGCCACCCTATCCACGTAAATAAATTGTCTATTAAAGAGACGGGGATCTTCAAATCCAATCCACACCATCTTCCCCAAGCGAGGAATCATCAGAGCGTGCCTGAAAAAACCACTCCAACATGGCCGGCGCTCGCAGCTCTTCCCCCGCTCTCGCAACACCAAGCCGGGCGATTGGGAAAAGTGTACCATATCCCACGGCCGATTAGTGAAGTTGCAGACCCAAGGGTTTCTACCTCCTGCATATCTAGTCCTCATTCGAGCCGGATTGGCTTCCTTCGATGGCGGGGAGCAAACAGAGAACATTGCCAACCCATCTAGGGGGGAGCGAGTATGCCTCGTTTCCTACTTACTGAGGGGTGTCGAATTTCCAATCCATCCGTTCCTCCACGGACTTCTGGAGTTCTTCGGACTCATGATCTAGAGCTTGCAACCGTAGTCTATGCACTTAAGACCTGGCGACATTACCTCCTCGGTAACCGTTGCGAAATATTCACTGATCACCAAAGTCTGAAGTACATTTTCACCCAACCGGATTTGAATCTCAGGCAAAGACGTTGGGTTGAGTTGATCACAGATTTCGACTTAGGAATAACTTACACCCCAGGGAAAGCCAACGTCATGGCTGATGCGCTAAGTCGTAAATCTTATTGTAACAACTTAATGCTACAACAAAGTCAACCGCTTCTCCATGAGGAATTTCGGAAGCTTAACCTTCACATTGTTCCTCAAGGTTTTCTTTCCACCTTGGTGGCAAAACCTACCCTTACGGATCAGATCATCAAAGCACAGAAGGTAGATCCGGGAATTTCCCGCATCAAGAGAAACATCAAGAAAGGAGTTGCGAATTGTTTCTCCATTGATGATCAAGGGGTCGTATACTTCGGGAATCGACTAGTGGTTCCCAAGGTGCGAAACCTGAGGCGATTGATCCTTAAGGAGGCTCATGAATCTCCTCTCACCATTCATCCCGGTAGTACTAAGATGTATCAGGACCTACGCCAGAGGTTCTGGTGGACTAGGATGAAGAGAGAAATTGCTCAGTATATTGCTAATTGCGACGTCTGTCGTCGTGTAAAAGCAGAGCATCAACGGCCTGCTGGCACCCTTCAACCCTTAGCTATTCCTGAATGGAAATGGGATAAAATTGTTATGGATTTCATTACCGGTTTTCCCAGGACCAAGAGAGGGAATAATGCTATCTTCGTCGTTGTCGATCGTCTTTCCAAAGTAGCCCATTTCCTACCTGTTCGTGAGAGTATAACCGCTAGTCAATTGGCAGACTTATACATCTCCCGGATAGTGTCTCTCCATGGTGTTCCTTTGGAAATTAACTCGGATCGAGGAAGTCTTTTCACCTCTCGATTTTGGGAAAGTTTCCAAAATGCTATGGGAACCCGTCTCTCCTTTAGCACCGCTTTCCACCCTCAGTCGAGTGGTCAAGTGGAACGCGTCAACCAGATTCTAGAAGACATGCTTCGAGCCTCTGTCATCTCATTCGGAATGGATTGGGAGAAATGCCTTCCATTTGCCGAATTCGCTTACAACAACAGCTATCAATCTAGCTTGGGGAAAGCCCCTTTTGAAGTTCTCTATGGACGACGGTGTCGAACACCCCTTAACTGGTCAGAGACCGGGGAAAGACAATTCTTTGGCCCGGATATGATTCAGGAAGCAGAAGAGCAAGTTCGCATCGTTCGTGAAAAATTGAAAACAGCCCAATCCCGTCAGAAGAGTCAATATGACCGAAAACATAAGGCTATGACTTTCGAGATTGACGAGAAGGCTTACCTTCGGGTTACCCCTCTGAAGGGAACCCATCGTTTCGGTATCAAAGGCAAATTGGCTCCTCGTTACATTGGACCTTTTCGCATTCTCGCCAAACGAGGAGAAGTTGCCTACCAGTTGGAACTACCTCCGCACCTCTCCAGAGTCCACGATGTCTTCCACGTTTCCCAACTCAGGCGTTGCTTCTCGGATCCTATCCGTGGAGTGGACCACGAAACGCTTGATCTCCAAGATAATCTTACATATCGAGAGTACCCCATTCGTATCCTCGATCAGGCCGAGCGTACCACTCGACGTCATAATATCAAGTTTCTCAAAGTTCAATGGTCGCACCATTCTGAGGATGAAGCAACTTGGGAAAGGGAGGATCGTCTTCGACTTGAGTATCCCGCCTTCTTTCCGGAGGAACCCAAATCTCGGGACGAGATTCTTTTGAGTGGGGGTGAGTTGTCACACCCTAGCTAGTCATGCATTAGAGTGTTGCATCATGTTTACTCTTTCATCAGAAACCTGAAATGGGGATGACAGAACCCCCAGTCCCCTCTGAAACCAATTAGGGTTTACTAAAAACTTTTTCAATGAACCTGAAATGCCCTTCTAAAATGCCCATCATTTTTGTCTTGGTTCAGAACCTCTGCCAAAAGTGGTGCACATTTTCCTAGGCCATCCTAGGGTTTTTGAATTAAATCATAAGTATTTGAATTTGGGCATTTAAAATTATATAAAATATTTAAATGCTCAAATAACTCCAAACTAAAATGTTTCATGTTGGAAATAATCCAACTATGGTCCAGGATTAGTTTGGTGATTTTTGGAGTTGCCTAAGTATTTTATTTAATTCAACAAAGTTGCAGAAGTATTAAAAAAACAGAAAACAGAAAGAAAATGGAAAAGCTTACCTGGCGCCCAGCACCCGGCCCACCTGCCGGCCCAGCCCAGCACCGCGCCAGCGAGCTGCTTGCCGGCCAGGCAGGCAGGCAGGTGCTCGACGGCGAGCACCGCATGGGTGCCACGCACCTGCTCGCCGCCTCGCCGCCTCCCTCGCCCGGCTAACGCCGTGAATCGGCTTCCCTCTCTCCCCCGAACCTCCCAGACACCCCCTCTCCTCTCCAGCTCCTCTCCCTCGCTCTCCCACGCCATGGCCGACGCCATCGCCGCCACCCCCTCGCCGTAGCCACGCCCTCCGTCAACCCCACGCCGTGCCACTGTGTCCAGGAGCTCCGCCGCCGTCCACTTCATCGAGCTAGCCGAGCCCCGTGTGCTCGTGCGGCCCGAGACCACCGCACCGACCTCGCCCGAGCTCGCCGTCGCCGGAGATCCCCTTCAACGCCGTCGCCGCCTCAGCTCGTCCCCGACCTCGCCGGTGGCCTCTACGGGAGCGCTGTGAGCCTAGCTACCCCTCCGACCCTCTCTCCCTCTTTCCCGAGCCGTGCAGCCACCGCACGAAGATCACACGCACGCACCGCCGCGGATCTCGTCGCCGACGTGCCCCCGGCCATCCTCCGGCCAACCCGCGGTGTCCAACGCACTCACTACGCTGCGTTAGGCCCAACCGTGCACTCCCCGCACCTCACCGATCCCCCTAGCGACAAGTTCGACTTTGGCCGAACTCCGGTGGCCGCCAAAGTCGTCGCCGGCGCCAACTCCGGCCACCCCGACCCCAACGGACTCCACCAAGAGCTGCGGCTCGACCTCAGCTCCTCTCCGGTGGCCTCCGCGGCTCGTTTGGTTGCTGGAACGGCAAAAATCACTTCCGCCGCCGCGTCGGGCTCGCCGGCGGCTAAACGCCGGTGCAGCCGACCCGGGTTTGACCACGGGTGGGCCCTGGTTGACTCCCCTGAGTCAATGACAGGTGGGGCCCAGCCCTGTTAATTAAACAGGTTTAGTTTTAATTAAACTCTAATTAACTTAATCACCCTGACACGCGGGACCCACTGTCAGGTTTGACCCAGATGTGTTCCGTTGACCTGCTGACGTCACACTAACGTCAGGCTGACGCAATAATTGATTTCCTGGAATTATTCTAATATAGGAAATTCCATAATATAATTTAAACTTCAAAAATTCATAACTTTTATTCTGTAACTCCAAATCAGACAAATTATATATGAAAAATGATCAGAAAAATCCAATCTATCCATCTGTACTATTTTCATGCATGATTAAACAAGTTAACCTGCTGTTTAATGCAGAACAAGGAAAAGCACTTTAAAAGGCCATGTTTGAGTTTGAAATTTGAATCTTTGATTCAAATTGGTTCAAACCCTTCTGGTCTTAGTTGCATTAGCCCAACACACTCATATTGCTATGTTTCATGCATGCATCATATTGTTGCACATTGTTTGGTAATGGTTGTGTATCGGTATTCTTGCGGCAGGATCTGCCCCCGAGGCGTATCGTGATTACCCTAACGAAGAACCGTATCAGTGCATCGAACCATCAGGCAAGCAACCAACCATTTGATCATATCGATACAATCCCATGTTCTCGCTCCTGCTCTCTTTTACTGCATTAAGACAACGCGTTTCAAACTGCTGTGTGCTACGGTAGTTGAACCCACTTCCTCTGCATGACCTGTCATTGCCACAGTAACTAGATGAAACCCACTAGCATGTGTAGGAGTTGATTGAGCCATATGTATGTGTTGTTCCTACCTTGCTATGCCTGCTATGCTTAGAGTCGTGTCAGGTCTGGTTCATCTGGGTGATGGGTTAGAGTGAAATGTTTATGTCGGTAATGAGAGTGGTGTGGTGAACACGTTTTGGTAAAGGTATCGATGAGAGGCCATGTAGGAGTACATGGTGGGTTGTTTCATTGAAGCCGACCTTAAGCACTGAGATCTGTATGTGTGATTTAAGAATCAGCTACTACCATGCATTGGGCCCGAAACCAATGGACCCTCTCGGCTTCTTATTCACCCTAGTTCTCCGTCCAGGAGTTGCAAGTAGTTTCTGGTGTTTGTAGCCTACTGGAGGCCGTGGACAGCGCTGACCGTAGGGGTGGGCTGTGATGCGGTAGGTACGTGGCCGGGTGTACCGAATACCCGTTAGGTATCTCGGGAACCCTGTTCACATCGTTCGGGGCCGTATGGGAAACCTCGGCCGGACTCCCTGCGGATGGAACCTGGATAGGCGATAAACCTGGACTGGAGGCTTAGGTGGTTAGGTAGGTCGTGGCCGACACCCACGTTGGGCTTCCGCTTGAAGGTTGCCGAGTACATGTCGTGTAAACGACGGTAAGTGGTGAGAGCGTGTATGAAGAAGTACACCCCTGCAGGGTTAACATGATCTATTCGAATAGCCGCGTCCGCGGTAAAGGACTACTTGGTTGCCTATACAGTTCATAGACAAGTAAATGGAAACTACTAAAAGCCTCAAGATAAGTGTGAGTGCCGAGGATGGCTCTTCTGTAGGGAGACGGAGGTGGATCCTCGGTAGTGTATTGAAGTGGTGAGTAATGGACTCGTGTGCGCAAAACCATTTCAAGTTGGAGTCTCGTAGGTTAGTCTAGCCAAGAGTCAAAGCTGGCTTGCTGCAACAACTCCACCAACCCTTCTTGATAATATGCATGTATGTAGGATCTGATGTAAGTCTTGCTGAGTACCTTTGTACTCATGTTGCTATAATTTACATTTTTACAGAAGACGCTGCAACCCCTTCTGATGGGTTCTACGTAGACGTTGACATCAATGAGTAGGCTAAGGCCCAGGTGGTGATCCTGAGCTTGTGAAGGACCACGTAGTATAGCTAGGCTTTCCAAGCCTCTTTTATTTTACTAGTTGTCTGTACTCAGACAAGTTACTTCCGCTGCTGGTTTGTATGACTGTATGACTTGAATGCTGGGTCGTGTGACCCGTACCTTTGTGTATGTTATGTATGGCTCTCTGAGCCTTAAATAAAGTACTTGTGTCGTAGAGTCATGTTGTGATGCTTCGTTGTATTTGCACATATCGAGCATATTGTGTGTATGTTTGAAATGCTTGGTATGTGTGGGATCTGACTATCTAGTTGTTTATCTTTAGTAGCCTCTCTTACCGGGAAATGTCTCCTAGTGTTACCGCTGAGCCATGGTAGCTTGCTACTGCTCTGGAACACTTAGGCTGGCCGGCATGTGTCCTTCCTCGTTCCGGTGTCTGTCCCTTCGGGGAAATGTCACGCATTGAGTACCGGAGTCCTGTTAGCCCGCTACAGCCCGGTTTACCGGAGTCCTGCTAGCCCAGTGCTACAGCCCGGACCCACTTGCTGTTGATCGACACGTTCGAGGCTGGGTCATGAATGCCTGTCCCTGTAAGTCTGTGCCACTTTGGGTTTACGACTAGTCATGTCAGCCCGGGCTCCTTATCATATGGATGCTAGCGACACTATCATATACGTGAGCCAAAAGGCGCAAACAGTCCCGGGCAAAGGTAAGGCGACACCCGTGGGGATACCGTGCGTGAGGCCGCAAAGTGATATGAGGTGCTACAGGCTAGATCGATGTGACATCGAGTCGGGGTCCTGACAGTCCATTTATAGCAGGAATGGCGGAAAATAACCAGGGAGTTCCATAGCCCGGCACCACAGCCAGAGGATCATAATCGGGCCCTTGACCCCGGATTCGAAGAGGATCCGGATATATTCGTGGAGCTCATGGATGGGCTGTTTCACCAGGAGAGCTGCGATGGCACAGAAGTGGCCATCATCGCTGACTATCCCGGCCTCCTCCCTGCATTGCACGTAAGTAAACAAGAGACTTATCTTCCGGAAAGGATTTACTCCTTCCGTCTTACCCACCGCACAATTCTTATGCTCTAAAGGGAAGACGATCGGCACGCCAAGCCAAACCCGAGGCGACTCGCCAACAAGGGGCGCCCGTGTCGGGAAGGCCTTCAAAAAGAAAGGCGAACAGAAACCTGGCAGAGCCGTCATCAAGGATGTATGACTTTAAACACGTTCTGAGGTTGTCATCTTAAAATATGACACTATCCGTTGTGTTTTGGCAGAAAGAGACCAGACTATGTCCGGGGAGCCTGCCAACCGTGCCTCTACTAGACGGATTCCGAACCCAGTCTCTAGGACGGAGGCCAACACGGAAGTGACACCGGACTGTCCTCATACAGAGGATTCGGATAGAATGTCCGTTACAAATTCTGAAGTGGAGAGCGCCATGAATCATCGGCGTCGGCGGGCCGCACTCCGTGACCCTGGTTTTTCAGAAGAGGCCTTTAGTGCCTTCAACTCGGGTGATGCGTACATCCGAGCCGCTCAGGATGAGCTTGCTAGAGCCACGGACCAGTATTTGAAAGATATACGGGTAAATATAAAAATCTGATAATTATGTATATCAGTAGCCCCTGAGACTTGAAGCAGTTGGTACGACTGATTTAAGGATCATTGTATTAATAGGTTCTCTCGGGGCAGAACAACATGTTGTCTCAAGAGCTGGAAGAGTGTCGAACCCAGCTAACGGCCGCTATGGACGAGCTGTCAAGATCTGAAAAGGCATCAACTGGTATGTATTCCCGAATTCGGGAACGAACAATATTGTATGTATAAACCAATAACGCTAACAATATCTGATGACCAAAATCCTCAGATAATCCGGAACAGAATCTCGGAATCCCACAAGAGGGTGAACAAGAGGTGCAAAGGCAAGCAGCCGCTAGCGAGCATGTACTTACACGGGTCATACAGAAGAAAAACAAACTCCAAGATGCTAATACCCAGCTGGGTGAAGAATTGAAAGATGTTCGGGCCCAGCTGGCTGACTTCGTGAAGGAAAATAAGAGGCTTCAACGCGGCATTTTTAGTATGTTCTCAAACGAACATGTATATAGTTCGGCAAAGATAGGAACTAATAGAGTTATGTCTGTAGGAATGCTGACTGGCTGTCCCGAAGAGGAGATGCCCGGATCCTCAAGCGATCTGCTACAAGAGCTTTCGCAACTGCACAAGCAAGTTCGGCAGGTCAAGCGGAGTTTCGCCAAGGCCTTGTGTCCATCCGCCTCCCTACCAGGAAGTATGGGGGAGCTTGTACAACTTTTCAAGGGAGTGCGGCGGTGTTTCTGACTATGGAAGATATCTGCCTGTCGTGAAGGTGCGAGGGAGGCCTGGGCCATGGTGAAAACACGGTATACCAAGCTCGATCTGAATCATATGGCCCGGGTCGGACCTGTAGGGTTAGATGGGAAAGAAATTCCCGTTAGTCTGGTATATGACCAGGTAGGATTAGCCGCAAAATATTCCCAACAGGATTGTAAGCTAGACAACCTGTTGGATGGTATAGAAGAGGAAGCATTTGAGTCTAAATGACTATGTACTTCAATTTACATATTTGTCCCTAGCCGGATTGTAAAACATTTGTCGTGGCGGACATTTTCGCTTCAGCCTCTAGACCCAACGGTCCGGAGTGTTTCCAAATACCCGCTCGGTAATATAAACCGGGGTACGCGTGGATACCAGGCGTAGGGGTCATAATTGCTTGAACAGACAAGTACCCAACTAGCTATATTATATTACATGGATAGTAAGAAACATCTTCCAGAGAGAATAGTTTCTTTAAGGGTTCCTTTCCCTGGGTAAGCATGCATTAACGTGCATGTCTGAACTGCGATCAAAAAGCACAGTATATGTAACATCCGGGGTTTATATTGTGATAGGTAAAAAACTTCTTTAGTCCGCCGACCGAATATTCCCTTAAGAACGCTAGCTTTCGGCTTCACCCAGTCTGAGGTACACGTCCGGATTACCCGGTGGTAACAATCGCAGAGGTGCTCGCTTTATGCCCTTGCCGAACTAACAGGAACGTAGGGCATAAGCACAGGAGCCAGGCAACCTAGCTTGGCCAAAACTTAAGTCATATCGATGCATATAATGGCGAAGAAAAGGTACATATGGAAAAAGGACGCATATGCAGCGGGCTTGATGCCCGGAAGATAATTACATTAAGCTTCTGTGTAAGAATCCCCCAGGTATAATGAGCGCACATACTTGAAGATTACTACGTCACAAGTGTGTAGCCTAGCCATACTAAAGCTTTATAGCTTTCCAAAAGAAAATGCGAGAAGAGAGATGAAAAGTAAATTAAAAGGAACAGAGGGAAGGAGACGAACAGGGAGTTCGGTGCTAGGCCGAGCATCCCACGTTCATCCCCATGTACACTCCGACTACTCTCCAAACCCCAAGTGGACATATGACAAGACCTCGAACAAATGCCATTAGACACAAGGTGAATTTGCCCCTCTCCGAACCACTTTCTACATGTGAGACATGGCTACTACCTCCAACATGTGTGCTATGCATGATCAGGTACTTAGAGGAAAGCCACGGAGCCACCACAACCAACAGAAGAGCTAGCAAGGACGCCAAGTACAAGGATCAAGAAGAAAAGCTGCTTCGGAAGCTACAGGATCCAGACGACCGGACCATCCCGGACGTCTGACCCCTGGAGGTCGCTACAGCCCCAGGAAGACAGGCCAGCAGAACCTACAGCGGCCGGACGTCCGACGACTCCCAGGCTCCGAACGACCGGGCCCCTCCGGACGACCATGCCAGCGACCACATAACCGAATCTACGGACATCCGAAGAACTCCGGACGTTCAGGACCCCGCGAGCCTCCGGACGACCGGCGCCCCACGGACGTCCGGACCCTGGCTGCGTCCAGTCTCGGGCCGAAGCCCATGTACCCCTCCACTTCGCCCCTCTTTTGCACTTAGACTACAAATAGACCTCCTCCTCCTCCTAGAGAGGGTTAGCAAAGGATTAGCTCATTTGAGATAGAGCTTTGCTCATCCATACGGATCTCCTCCTCGTGAGAGACCGCAGCCTCTTCGGAGAAGATCCACCATGGATTCAAGACCCCTTTACGGGAAGATCCCTCGTGGATTCAAGACCTCCTCTCAGAGATGAGCTACCGCCACTTGTATCGTCCTTTGTTGGATTTGGATTGTGTATCTCTTTGTGTTTCTTGGATCTAGCACATGTGTGACCATATTCGTGTTGGTTGAGTGTTTTCTCTTGTGTTCCCCTGTGATTTCCCTTGTTTCCTTCCGCGCGTTCTTCGTGTTGCTCGTAGGGATCCTCTCCAAATGTGAAAGATCGGCCCTAGGGTTCTGCCCTACATCATCTTGGTATCATGAGCCAAGTTGATCACATTTTTGGAGCCCCTACACCGTGTTTTCTAGCTTGATTTTATTGATTTCGTCCTAAATCCGAAAATCCCCACCCAAAATAGCCCCCAATTTTTTTTGTGATTTGTTAGTTTGATGATGTTTTGTTGACTTTCATCCATGGATTTGCTTGGTTTTGAGTGGATCTAGCATCTCCCCAAGTTTCCCCATCTTTCATCCACGAAATCTCGTCAATTTTGACCCCGAAATCTCCATTTTCCGCTCAAAATTGGGCCCCCGAACTCGCATCTCGCGTTGACCCCGACACCCGGACGACCGGCATTTTACGGACGTCCGGACCCCCTTCGAAGCCCCGGACGTCCGCAACTCTCCTGACGACCGGAACAACCATTACAGAACAGTTCCTATGGATTTCTGAGCCTTCCCGGACGTCCGACGACCGGACATCCGACCTTTCCCGGATGTCTGTAACCTGTAGTTTCAGACTTCGACTGATTTTTGTTTCGTCCATAACTAATTCATCTGAACTCTGATTTTGACGTTCTTTAGCTTGTTTTGAAGCACTTGACATACCCTATCCCATAAAAATACTAACAACATCATTTGACTCCATTAAATTTTGTGAATTTTGCATCTTTGCCTAGGGCCTCCACCACATCATCCGCTACACCACAACCGACTTCCGCAACCTAACCCTTTTTGCTTGCCATAGCATTAGTGGTTGCTTGAGTAGTGATTCGAGTCTCCTAAGGTGTTTCGGCTACTTAGGGACGGTTGCTCCTTCATCAACCACCACCACCATTTCCGCATAACCTTGCCCACCATACACTTCCGCCAACCCAACTTAACCCAATTTTGTTTGAGCTTGTTGAGTTGTGGCTTGTGTCTCCTAAGGTGTTTCGGCTAATTAGGGACGACAACTTCAACTTCAACTTGCATAGCCCATCATTCCACTTTCGCATTGCCAAGTGCAAACCACCACCGTTTTTCGCTACCACCATTTGACATTTGCCTTTGAGATTTTGAGTTTGTGGTTTTTCCGTTTCCTAGGGTGTTTCGGCTAACTAGGAACGGGTCGACATCGGCAACACCGCCTCTCATCATCACCAAGGATGGTAACCTCAACGACACCATAGTACATTCCCCTTGCAAATTGCGTTGATAACCCCTAGCCCATTTTGCGTTATTTGCCTATCGAGACTAGCCATTTGAGTATTGCCGGCAACGTGACTTGTGCACATTAGTGATCATACTTCCCATAGCATACATACCATATCATCGTGGTACATATATTGGTCTCATATCTTGTGTCACAAGTTTGTTCCCGCATATACACCATTACTATCTTGGTTTGTGCATTGTGCAAAAGTGGCCATACAAGAAAAAAAGAAATAAAGCTTTTAAGCAAAAGAAAGAGAGCAAAGAAGCTTGTAAGCAAGTGCCATAGCATCATACCACATTGCATATAAGATTGTCATATCCGATCATCTTGGATCATCTTGTGAAAAACTGCGGGAACTATACATACATAACATACTTGGATAGAAAAGTTTATCCATTTTGCATCTTATAGGTTGTGCACAAGTGTCGTATCCGCCTATAGAGGAATCGTGCTAGCGTCTCTCTTGAGTTGTGCAACACGAGCGTTTTCCGTGCATTCCACATTTTGTGCTCATTCCTTGGTTGCACGACCCCATTTATCTATCCGTGTGTGTGTTTCCGTGTACAATTATTTGCTATTGGTCTACTTGTTTCACTTGCAAATTTGTGAATTTCTTTCAACATTATTGACTCTTGCTAACATTTTGCATTAAATTTTTGTGCCACTATCCTCACCGAGCTCCACCATAAGCTTTACTTGTGTAGGTGTGAGAACCGACAAGAATTGGTACCAATTGTGTTATTTCCTTGTTACACATTTGAGTGATCATTGATCCATCTTCAACATTGGTCAAGGTACATTTGGTATAGTTCTTCTCTTTCTCCCACTCATATTTGCTCGAGTTGTGTGATAGATAGGCAAGGCATTTCCTCTCTGGTCTACGACAACAATGACGGCGTGAACAACTACATCAACAAAGCATCCATCTTCGATCTACAACGAAAAATGCAAGGTGCACAATCAAGAATGCGAGAGCACATCGAGAACATCTCCATCGACATTCTTCACACCGAAGCAAGGAAAAGGGACTACATCGACAAGAAGCTTTCCGCACATAAAGAGTAGCAAGATGCAAGGATGGAGAAGATTAGAGCCTTGATCAAGTCTTCTTCCACTTCGTCATCTTCAAGGCGGCGACATTCAAGCCACAAGTCTCCGGAGCGCCAAAACGATGCAAGTGCAAATCGTCCTCGTCCACATCTACATGGCGACCACCATCACGTTCGTGATCCACATCGTCATGAAGGGCAAGTCACCTCCAAGCATCATATGCACAACGACGACGACCGACATCTACTACGAGCTCAAGCACGACAACGACATCATCATCGTGAAGATGCTTCACAAGCGCAAATGCACAAGTCCCAACAAGCCCTACTTCACGCCAAGTCCAAGCTTCATGAGCATGAAATAAGATCGCGAGACGACCACCACCAAGACGGTGCTATGACTACAACAACCACTTCGGCATCTTCACCAAGTGCTATCAAGGCATCTTCGCTGAGGGAGTCCCGGACTAGGGGGTGCTCGAATAGCCGAACTATCATCTTCGGCCGGACTCCTGGACTATGAAGATACAAGATTGAAGACTTCGTCCCGTTTCCGGATGGGACTTTCCTTGGCGTGGAAGGCAAGCTTGGCGATATGGATATGTAGATCTCCTACCATTGTAACCGACTCTGTGTAACCCTAACCCTCTTCGGTGCTTATATAAACCGGAGGGTTTTAGTCCGTAGGACGAACAACAATCATACCATAGGCTAGCTTCTAGGATTTAGCCTCTCTGGTCTCGTGGTAGATCTACTCTTGTACTACCCATATCATCAATATCAATCAAGCAGGAGTAGGGTTTTACCTCCATCAAGAGGGCCCGAACCTGGGTAAAAACATCGTGTCCCTTGTCTCCTGTTACCATCCGCCCAGACGCACCGTTCGGGACCCCCTACCCGAGATTCGCCGGTTTTGACACCGACATTGGTGCTTTCATTGAGAGTTCCTCTGTGTCGTCATCTTTAGGCCCAATGGCTCCTCCAATCATCAACAACGATGCGGTCCAGGGTGAGACTTTTCTCCCCGGATAGATCTTCGTATTCGGCGGCTTTGCACTGCGGGCCAATTCGCTTGGCCATCTGGAGCAGATCGAAAGCTATGCCCCTGGCCATCAGGTCAGATTTGGAAGTTTGAACTATACGGCTGACGTCCGCGGAGACTTGATCTTCGACGGGTTCGAGCCACAGCCAAGCGCGCCGCAATGTCACGATGGGCATGATCTAGCTCTGCCGCCGAATAGTGCCCTGGAGGCCAGGCAGGTATCCGCTCCGACCCTTAGCTCGAAGCCGACTGCGCCGATCGAGGACTGGTGGCTGGACACCGCCTCGAGGGCTGCGATCTCTACGGCGATTGAGCCGAACACCATCCCTGTCCTTTGCAAGGCTCCTAACTCCAAGGTGTCGGACTCCTCTCCGGACTCTGAACCTTCCGCGCCCCTGTCAATCGAATCCGATTGGGCGCCGGTCATGGAATTCACCGCCGCGGACATCTTTCAGCACTCGCCCTTTGGCGACATCCTAAATTCACTAAAGTCTCTCTCTTTATCAGGAGAGCCCTGGCCGGACTATATTCAGGAAGGTTGGGACGCAGACAACGAAGAAATTCAAAGCCCACCCACCACCCACTTCGTAGCCGCTGTCGAAAGTTTAAACGACGTGCTCGATTTCGACTCCGAAGACATCGACGGTATGGACGACGATGTAGGAGATATGCATGAACCAGCACCCATAAGGCATTGGACACCCACCTCATCTCACGATGTATACATGGTGGATACACCTAAAGGAAGCGACGACAAGGAACAACGGCACGACATGCGGGATCATCCCCTCGAAAAGCAGTCAAAACGGCGACGTAAGCGCCGCTCAAAGTCCCGCCTCGACAAAGACAACAACCATACAGACCTAGCCATAGAGCAGGGCGACCCGGTGGACGATGAACATGCTATCGAGCAACCGTCCGAACAGGATAATATGGATAAACAATTCGTCCCCGGCGAAGATAACAGTCCAGACAATCTCACGCCGGACAAGTTGCTGGAGCAGAAGAACCTCCACAAAAGGCTCGTCGCCACTGCGTGTAGCCTGAGAAAGCAGAAGCGGAAGCTCAAGACAGAGGAAGATGCGCTCAAGATCAGATGGAGCAAAGTACTCAACACCGCAGACAAATACGGCGATAGTCGCCGAACAAAGAGCTACCCGAAGCAAAAACTACTGCCCAAATTCGATGAGAAGGCCGTAGAGCCACCGCAATCAAACACAAGGAGGCCACCCGGTTGGATAGACGACCCCATGGCAAACATAGAGCGGCAAACGGCGCCGCACAAAAGCCGGCACGCGATCTGCACACGGACTCGCATCAAAAAGATGGCCCAGTTAGATCTATCTACGGGCCAAGAAAGCAAGCTCTAGTAAGAAATGCAACACGTCAAGTATCCGAATATTACGGTACACCTAAATATAGGGGTGCCGCACATCCCCTATGCTTCACCGATGAGGTTCTGGATTATGAATTTCCAGCGGGATTCAAGCCCGTAAACATAGAGGCATACGACGGAACAACAGACCCTGGAGTCTGGATTGAGGATTACATCCTCCACATACACATGGCTAGAGGAGATGACCTCCACGCCATAAAATACTTACCCCTCAAGCTCAAAGGGCCATCTCGGCATTGGCTCAAAAGCCTCCCCGAAAACACCATTGGAAGTTGGGAAGAGCTCGAGGATGCTTTTCGGGCAAATTTTCAAGGGACCTATGTCCGACCTCTGGATGCAGACGATTTAAGTCATATAACTCAACAACCCGGAGAGTTAGCCCGAAAATTCTAGAACAAATTCCTCACTAAAAAGAACCAAATAGTCGACTATCCGGACGCCAAAGCCTTAGCAGCTTTCAAACACAATGTCCGAGATGATTGGCTCGCCAGACACCTCGGCCAAGAAAAGCCAAGAACAATGGCTGCATTAACAAGCCTCATGACCCGCTTTTGCGCAGGAGAGGATAGCCGGCTGGCAAGATGCAATACCAGCGACCCAAGTACATCCGAAGTCAGGGATGGAAACGGGAAATTGCAACGCAGCAAAGAACAGCGTCGGACCAAGGGGAACAGCCCGAAGAGCACGGCAGTCAACGCCGGATTCAAACGCTCACGGTAGAACCATAAAAAAACTGCCCCCTACGGATAACAGGGACAAGCTATCTAACTTAAACAAAATCTTGGACAAGGTATGCCAAATCCACAGTACCCCCGGGAAGCCTGCAAATCATACCCACAGAGATTGTTGGGTCTTCAAGCAGTCCGGCAAACTCAATGTCGAACACAAGGGGCTCGACACACAAAGCAAGGACGATGACAAACCCCACAAGCAAAGCACCGGAAAACAAAAGAATTTCCCACAAGAAGTCAAAACAGTAAACTCACTTTACGTGACAAAAGGGAAAAATAGAACGGTGCCCATAGAGATACGCGCCATACGGCCTATCCCAGAGGAGTCCCGCCACTGGTTGTCAAAACCAATCACCTTCGACCATCAGGATTACTCTAGAAGTATCCGGAATCCAGGATGGACTGCCTTGATATTAGATCCGATAATCGACGGACTCCAATTTACACAAGTCCTAATGGACGGCGGCAGTGATCTAAACCTGCTATATCAGGACACAATCCGCAAAATGGGGATAGACCCAACCAAAATTTGCCATAGCAACACTTCCTTTCAAGGGGTAATGCCAGGCCGATATGCCCATTGTACGGGCTCTCTATTGCTAGAAGTTGTATTCGGCTCACCCGACAACTTCCGCCACAAAAAGTTAACCTTCCACCTCGCCCCGTTTACAAGTAGCTATCAAGCACTACTGGGGCGCGAAGCTTTCGCCCGCTTTAATGCAATATCGCATTATGCATCCCTCACACCTAAAATGCCCGGTCCATGAGGCATCATCTCCTTAAAGGGAAATATCGAGTGTTCCTCGAGCGCGGAAGATTGTGTGACTGCCTCGACAGCTACACACTAAACCGGCTTCACTAATCCAAGCACCTAAACAGGTCGTTCAGACCCCGGATACGGTTAGACGAGTCCGACGTAAACATACAGGGGCTTACTAGCCGCACGCCCCCGCACAAGGGGCTCCGCGCATATACAACAAGAGACAAAAAAGCTCAATTTCATTCATTTTTTGAAACATACTTTGTTTATTTAATATAACATATATTTTCGCACGATCTTTTTCAACTAAGTTCCTCTCTTTTACAGATGAACACCGTGCGACACCCGTCCAGGATACGGCACAACGGAGACACATGCGCAGACGTGCAGCAGGGACCCGTTGCAAGGATTCTTTTCAGATTAAGACCCTGCGTAAACCTTTTTTACTGTCTCTTGTTGATACACATCCCCTGGTTTCTTATTATAACCAAGGAGGAGGCTGGCATTTTGGCATAGGCCACGTCAGAATTTTGTGCGTACCTGGACACAAGGGGCTTACGACAAAGGGCGTTGTTCTGCCCGTTTTCATAAAGACCGAAGACCTTAGGGAGTGTTCGGCGTCTCGAGTTAGGCCTTATATGCATCAGCTCCGAATCATGTCTTTGGTCAAATGTTGGGTTTGCCCGGCTCCTATGTTTTGCTGCCTTACATTCCGCTCTATCGGCTAACGCGGCACCAGGAGAACTACTGCGATTGTGCCCCGGTTCGGCCAGGCAAGCACCTCAGTAGAGAAAGCCGAAAACTGACTGTCATGATATAGCGTGAGACTGGTCAACTACTCGATGACCCGCTGGAATCTATAGGATTCCTCCGCATTGATGAGGGGTCGTTTCCCGGTCAGGCACATACGCGCCCCGAATTCGGGTGAGCGCGGTGCCCCTAGGGGCTATATAGTAGCCCCATTGTCAAACTCCTATGGCTAAGTGAAAGTGATAAAGCATTATAGTCCGATTGCCTAGTTTGCTATGCTACCACCTCCTTTATAGGACCAAGACGTTGGATCAAGTGTGAAAATGCGCCTTTTGCAAACACCCCCGCATTATATGCATGGGGGCTGAAGCCGAAGACTGTCATCTTTCAGGTTATATACACATGTACATCAACAGCCGCACGGGAGGTATTTTAATTCTTGAAGGCACAAGTATAAAAAGCTTTTATATTTCATCGAAACATTGTTTCACAATAATACATGTTATTCGAACATAATATCATTCGAGCACTGCGTCTCTATTAAACGAGCGCCCTGCAGAACTTCCTGAAAATAGTGCTCGACATGTACTCGGCTTCTATCCGAATCTTGGGTTGCAACATCGGTAGCCTTCATCTCCACCCAGTATGTCTTGACACGGGCAAGAGCCATCTGCGCACCGCACCAAGGAACTGCTGCACCAAGCCAAAATAACTCTTCGGCTCGGGCCTCTTCGGCCACAAAAGACTCACGAAATCCTTCATGGCAAGTCCGGATAACCTATTCAGCTCCGCCCATTCGGCCAAGCGATCGGTTAATGGAAGTGGGCGCTCTGGATTATGGAACTGTGACCAAAAAACCTTTCCCGTTTCGTGATCCTCTCGATCTCAGAAGTGTTTGGTCGCGTCCGCCGCACTTGTCGCCAAGTCCAGATAAGCATCTTCCGCACTCCACAACCGGTCCAACTGAGCATAATTAGGGTCCAGTAATTTCCTCCGCAGCAGAAAGGGCTTTCCAGCCGTGATATCTCCGGCCTGACGCAGCTCCTCCTTCATAGCTCTTATCGCAGAGTGAGCATCCATGGCCTCGGCAGTGGCCTTCTTCACGTCCTCTCGTACCGCCCGATCTTCTTTTTCAAGAAGCTTGCAGCGGTCGGCAGTATTTTTCAACTCCACGGCCATCTCGGCCATCTCCTTCTTGCTTCGGCAGTGAGCAACCTGTTCGGCTTTTAGCTCTTCGGCCGCCTTTAAGGCAGTCGCGTCACTCTTTCTGGCCTGCTCCTTGGCCTGGGCAAGCTCCGCCCGCAGGTTCTCCATGGCAGCGGCACCATCTGCATCAAGCATACTTGTTGTGAGGCACGGGCATTAAGCTCCCTTACCAGGTGTCCGTGGAGAAATAACATACCTTGTGATTCATCAAGACACTTATTGACAAGCGTGATGTCGGCATCCGCCACGTCAAGTTGCCGCTTTAGTTCGGCAAATCCATCAGTCCGGCTAGCCACCGGACACTTTGCCACCTACATAGGAAGGGCGACATATTATACCTGGGATTATGATTCTTGGTGCGCTGTCATTTTTGACAACACACCGAGTCTCAGGGGCTACTATCTACACAGGGCGCATTTTATATGCGGAACTGTCATAAGGTACATCATTTGCGTACCTCAAAACCTATCAGTAAACTTCTGACGGCTTCATGCAATCCGCTCTCAGCGGACGAAATCCTTTCAATCACCGTACCCATTAACGCACGGTGATCTTCTGAGATAAACGCTCGCCCGAGCAGATCCTTCAGCTCCTCTGACCGTACACCATATGGTGCCGGACTCGTCCGATGGCCTTTTTCGAAGGCCGAACGTGGAGGGCTTTGAGGGGACATATGACTACCTTCCGGCCCCGCCGGACTCGAAGAAACCCTCCGTGACGACACCTTAGGGTCGCCCGCCTTGTAAGACGGTACGGCAGGGGGAGGCGTTTCGCTCTCTATCATCTCCGGACGAAGATCCCCCGAAGATGAGCTCTGCTGAGAAGGGCTGAGATCCGAACTACAAGGTAAAATTCCGGTTATGAGAAATAGGGTAGGGATATCCTTTATTTTAAAAAGAACTCCACTTTTTACTTACGGCTCGGTGGAGGGCTGATCCCCTTGGGGGCATAATGCTGACGAAGATTTCTTCCCCCGCTTTGAGACCATGGTCTCCGGGTCTTCAAAGGCGGTCCTCTTCTTCCCATGGATGGAGGGATTCTCGATCACTCCTTTCCTGGCAGCCTCCTTCATGGAGGCGGTAGCTTCCTTGTTCCCCCCTTCACCTTCTTCTGAAGGCGCAACCTCCAGCATCCTGGTTAACACGGGATCCGGCGTGGTCTCAGGGAGGGGGGCCGGACACCTGATTAACTTTGCTTTCGCTATCCACTCATGTTCAAGGGACATCTCTTTTAAAGCGCAAGTTTGTGATAAATATAGGATAGCGTGTCCGGGTACAGGGCTACTTACTTGAGTATCCGGGCGATTGCAGCTCAGACCTGCGTCCTCGGTCAATTCCGGACACATCTCTTGTGATCCGAAGAAAAGCTTGTACATCTCCACGGGCGTCGTACCCATAAAATGTTGGAGAGCTCATGGTCCCTCCGGGTTAAATTCCCATAGGCGGAGGGGGCGACGTCTGCAGGGCAGGATGTGACGAATCAGCATGACCTGCGCTACTACGACCAAAGTGATCTCTCTCTCTAGGAGGTATCGAATGCGTCCCTGCAGCAAGGGCACGTCCTTGGGCGGCCCCCAGTCAAGCCCTTTATTGACCCATGACGCCAGCCGCGGTGGAGGACCCGAGCGAAAAGCAGGTGGCGCCACCCATTTGGTGCCCCTGGGAGCTGTGATACAAAACCACTCTTGTTGCCATAAACTGAGCTCCTCTTGAAAAGAGCCCTCAGGACATGGAGCATCAACATTCTTGCTTATAACAGCCCCTCCGCACTCTGCATGTTGCCCCTTGATCATCTTCTGCTCCACTTTGAAGGTCTTGAGCCACAATCCGAAGTGAGGGGTAATGTGGAGGAAGGCTTCGCACACGGCGATGAACGATGAGATGTGGAGGATGGACTCCGGATCCAAGTCGTGAAATTACAACCCATAGTAAAACATGAGCCCCCTCACAAAGGGGTCCGTCGGGAAGCTTAACCCTCGAAGGAAGTGAGACGCGAACACCACACTTTCACCAGGCTTGGGAGTGGGAATAACTTGCCCTTGGGCAGGCAGCCTATGCGAAATTTCGCCGGTTAAATACCTGGCATCTCTTAGCTTTAGCACGTCTTCTTCCGTAACGGAGGAAGGCATCCACCGGCCTTGCAAGTCGGAACCGGACATCATTGAACGTCCGAAGCACCTGAATCTGGAGCTTTGGCTGTTGGAACTCGAGGCGAGGGGCGGATTCTATTGAGATTGAAAGAAGGGAGTGGAGCCTTGGTCTCTTTATAAAGAGGTTGAATACCAAGAGCCTCCCCCGTGACCGTTCGGGACTCGCCTTCGATAGAGGAGACGTGCCAACGGGCGCGGTTGGGTTACCCACGCCCGTATTGATGAGAATCCTGGAATAAGGGGACACGATCTCTGCTTTGACAAGACATGGCAAGGAAACCACCTCGCTAAACGCGCAGAGGTGGGATAGTAAAAACGATTCGAATAAAGGCTTGGCCGTGGTCTGATGTCACGCCACGAAATACGTCAGCACATTGAATTCATGTGAATATTATTCTCTCTATGGTGGTATGTGGAACTTATTTTTGCAGAGCCGGACACTATCCTTGTGTTCAAAATCTTCTATGAAGTATTCGGAGGAGGAACCCGCCTTGCAATGCCGAAGACAATATGGGCGCCGGACTCGTCGTCATTGAAGCCTGGTTCAGGGGCTACTGAGGGAGTCCCGGACTAGGGGGTGTCCGGATAGATGAACTATCATCTTCGGCCGGACTCCTGGACTATGAAGATACAAGATTGAAGACTCCGTCCCATGTCCAGATGGGACTTTCCTTGGCGTGGAAGGCAAGCTTGGAGATACGGATATGTAGATCTCCTACCATTGTAACCGACTCTGTGTAACCCTAACCCTCTTCGATGCTTATATAAACCGGAGGGTTTTAGTCCGTAGGACGAACAACAATCATACCATAGGCTAGCTTCTAGGGTTTAGCCTCTCTGATCTCGTGGTAGATCTACTCTTGTACTACCCATATCGTCAATATCAATCAAGCAGGAGTAGGGTTTTACCTCCATCAAGAGGGCCCGAACATGGGTAAAAACATCGTGTCCCTTGTCTCCTGTTACCATCCGCCTAGACGCACAGTTCGGGACCCCCTACCCGAGATCCGCCAGTTTTGACACCGACATTCACCTTTGGACGTACGACATCTTCGTCTACTTCCCATGAGTACGCCTACAACGACTTCATCAAGTCCAAGGCGACCACCTACAAGCAAGGGCGACACTTCCATCTTCGGAAGCCCCTCAAGGAAGATGGCCGAGCATGGGAAATTCCCTTCGGTCATGGAGACGAGCTACGAGGTGCCACATCAAATGGGCCTCCTACAACAATACGACGACAAGACGGTCGAGCAAGGGCCATCCCCTTCGACTATGGCGACGAGCGCGAACCTCTTTAACAATATGAAGACCGCGCATGGAGAAATTTGCACCTACACCTCTCCGACACCCACATATGTTGAGATGCCCCATTTGTCATGTGAGGAGAGCCACCACCCCATGAGAGAGATGAGTGACACCACCATATGTGACATTGAGAGCATTTCCTTTGAGAGGATGAGTGTGACCACTACTAGCCCCACACATGAGAGCATGCCACACATCCTATGTGAGGTTGAGTGCCATTTGAGTGACTCCACCAACCATATGAGTGAGAGCATCCTTGAGGGAGCGAGTGAGCCACAACACTTAGTGAGTGAGGTAGTTGACACGACATGTGAGGCCACTATGATTTCTAACGACTTAACCTCTACTCCTAGTGTGTTTTCTTCTTTGGTGCTAGGACTCCTACATGACGACATGCCTATCCTCGACGAGTCCATCCCTCCAATGGAGACGACGATGGCCATGGTGGACAATGATGCACCCCCACATGGTTCCATCAAGATGAAGATGACAACGAGTGGATCTTCAACACCTCACCTACAACACATGAGCGACGCTCCAAAGGTAACATAGGTGATGGTGCTTCTCTTGTCCCACTAGTGGACTCTCTTGACAATGATTGCTTGCATGATGTTGATCCACCTATTCCCATGCTTCATGCTAGTGCGACTTCTTCATGTCTTGACTTACCTATTTATCATGAATATGATGATGAGCATGTTGAGTTGCCTAGTTGTGATGCTATGCTTCATAGGATATCATGTGAAAATTCTTTTGGTCACATCATGTTTGACAATCCATTGAACTTGTCATATGCTATGAGTGAGATCTCCCATATTGCATCATTACAATCTCAACATAGTTACTATGCATGCCCCATTAAAATAAATCCCATTTGCACTTATGGCATAGATGACAAGATAATGGTCATTGACTTTTGTTTTTCATGTGATGATATTGCCATGCTACCTTTACATGATTTGCGTAATTCATCTACTATGCCATGCCATGATCACATTGAACCAAATATGCTTTGTTTTTTATGTTGTCAATATTCTCCATGTGATGTTGCTACTCATGCTCATGAGGAGACCCCCATAGTTTCCTCATACATATTAGGAGATCTTGATGCATTCCATATTTTGCATGATTCCCATAATTGCGTGCACCATATGCATTCCATGAATAACAATGCTCTAGATATTGCTCGTGATGCATTACACAATTTGAGTTTCCATTATGCTATACATAATAACAAACCTCTCATGGTGGATGACATGTTTCTATATCGCGCATCTCATTTATTTGAGCATTGGATATTTTGTGCTAACCGACACATGCACGTGTGCATCATGATGGATGATGTGTACATATACCACGCACACACAATTTTCCCTTTGTCTTTGTTTTGTGTAGGTACTCACATATACTCGTCAACCTCTCAATCCCAAGAGTTGACAAAACGAGCTGTTGAGAGCAACAATGACTTGGGATCCCGTGGACTATCCTTACCACTGTTCCCTTTGCGCAAGGGCGACGCGCATTTCTTTTACTCGGCTCTCACACGGCTATGGGCTATTTACCACTTGTCACCTTATGCTCATTTTCCCATGTTCACTTTGCATGTTATCCCTGCTTCTATGCCTTTGCTATGCAATTGTGACCCTTGTTTGCATCTACCCATGATTCACCATTATGCTACTTCTATGTGTATTTGCATGCTTGGTGGAGATACTTGTTGCTATTGCCATGATTTCTTTGTGCATCATGTTATTGATGCTTGTTGTGTTGGGAGAGTCATGATGTCCCATTGCTATTTACATATGGTCTCTCGCCAATACATTGATGATATTTTGCTCATATCTTGCTTTCATGCTTGTGATATATCATGTCCATTATTGATGCCCACTATTTGCACCAATGACATGCTTGCCATGATTCCTCCTAGTATGTTGCATCTTCGCACTACTAGCTTGCTTGACATGATTGCTATATTTGCTTGCTTGGTTGCACCACCCATGTTCCACTCTTACTCGCTTTCTTGGGTTGATGACATATATGCTCATGCCTCTCACATGATATATCTTGATCATTGTCTCTTGTGTCCATTAGTTGCCTCTTTCATATCCACTTGTATTGAGTGCAGCCATACTATGCTTATTGATCTTGGAGACTTTGACACCTTACTAGTGATGCATGCTTGTTTGATTGAGCCTATTGCATTTGGTTGTTCTCGCATCATATGCCTCCATACTATGCAATACTCCCTTGTCATTTCTTATGATGAGCATGATGCATACACTTGTTGGGTATCTTACCACACGAATGATAGGTTTTGCCCTTCTGATAACCTCATTTGTTTTTCCAAGTGTTTGTCATGTTCTTCCATTTTGAAGGATTTACAAGGCGGTACCACCACGAGACATATTGGTTATGTGAAGGCATACAAGATGCGCGACTCCATCATCCTAGAGAAATTCCTAAAGGTGACCTCCTTCCCACATTGGATGGGTCACTCTTTCATTGTTGTTTCCTTCTTGTTATCTTGCATTTGTCGTTGTAGATCGAAGATGGATGCTTTGTTGATGTAGTTGTTCACGCCGTTGTTGTTGTCGTAGACCGGAGAGGAAATGCCTTGCCTATCCATCACAAGACTCGAGCAAATATGAGTGGGAGAAAGAGAAGAACTATACCAAATGTACCTTGACCAATGTTGAAGATGGATCAATGATCACTCAAATGTGTAACAAGGAAATAGCACAATTGGTACCAATTCTTGTCGGTTCTTACACCTACACAAGTAAAGCTTATGGTGGAGTTCGGTGACTATAGTGGCACAAAAATTTAATGCAAAATGTTAGCAAGAGTCAATAATGTTGAAAGAAATTCACAAATTCGCAAGCAAAACAAGTAGACCAATAGCAAAGAATGGTACACGGAAACACACACACACAGGGATAGATAAATGGGGTCGTGCAACCAAGGAATGAGCACAAAATGTGGAATCCACGGAAAATGCTCATTTGCACAACTCGAGAGAGACGCTAGCACGATTGCTCTATAGGCGGATACGACACTTGTGCACAACCTATAAGATGCAAAAGGAATAAACTTCTATCCCAAGTATGCTATGTATGTATAGTTCCTGGTGTTTCTCACAAGATGATCCAAGATGATCGGATATGACAATCTTATATGCAATGTGGTATGATGCTATGGCACACGCTTACAAGCTTCTTTGCTCTCTTTATTTTGCTTAAAAGCTTTATTTCTTTTTTTCTTGTATGGCCACTTTTGCACAATGCACAAACCAAGATAGCAATAGTGTATATGCAGGAACAAACTTGTGACACAAGATATGATACCAATATATGCACCACGATGATATGGTATGTATGCTATGGGAAGTATGATCACTAATGTGCACAAGTCACGTTGCCGCCAATACTCAAATGGCTAGTCTCGATAGGCAAGTAACGCAAAATGGGCTAGGGGTTATCAATGCAATTTGCAAGGGGAATGTACAATGGTGTCGTCGAGGTTATCGTCCTTGGCGATGATGAGAGGCGGTGTTGCCGATGTGGACCCGTTCCTTGTTAGCCGAAACACCCTAGGAAACGGAAAAACCGCAAACTCAAAATCTCAAAGGCAAATGTCAAATGGTGGTAGCAGAAAACGGTGGTGGTTTGCACTTGGCAATGCGAAACTGGAATGATGAGCTATGCAAGTCGAAGTTGAAGTTGTCGTCCCTAAGTAGCCGAAACACCTTAGGAGACACAACCCACAACTCAACAAGCTCAAACAAAATTGGGTTAAGTTGGGTTAGCGGAAGTGTATGGTGGGCAAGGTTATGCGGAAATGGTGGTGGTGGTTGATGAAGGAGCAACCGTCCCTAAGTAGCCGAAACACATTAGGAGACTCGAATCACTACTCAAGCAACCACTAATGCTATGGCAAACAAAAAGGGTCAGGTCGCGGAAGTCGGTTGTGGTGTAACGGATGATGTGGTGGAGGCCCTAGGAAAAGATGCAAAAATTCGCAAAATTTGATGGATTCAAATGATGTTGTTGGTATTTTTGTGGGATAGGGTATGTCAAGAGCTTCAAAATGAGCTAAAGAACGTCAAAATCGAAGTTCGGATGAATTAGTTATGGACGATACAAAAATCAGCCGCAGTATGAAACTACAGGTTACAGACGTCCGGGAAAGGTCAGATGTCCGGTCGTCGGACGTCCGGGAAGGCTCGGAAATCTGTAAAAACTGTTATGTACTGGTGGTTCCGGTCGTCCGGAGAGTTGCCGACGTCCGGGGCTTCGAAGGGGGTCCGCACGTCCGTAAAATGCTGGTCGTCCGGGGGTCGGGGTCAACGCGAGATGCGAGTTCGGGGGCGCGATTTTGAGCGGAAAATGGAGATTTTGGGGTCAAAATTGACGAGATTTCATGGATGAAAGATGGGGAAACTTGGGGAGACGCTAGATCCACTCAAAACCAAGCAAATCCATGGATCAAAATCAACAAAACATCATCAAACTAACAAATCACAAAAAAATTTGGGGGCTATTTTTGGTGGGGACTTTCGGATTTAGGACGAAATCAACAAAATCAAGCTAGAAAACACGGGGTAGGGGCTCCAAAAACGTGATCAACGTGGCTCATGATACCAAGATGATGTAGGGTGGAACCCTAGAGGTCGATCTTTCACGTTTGGAGAGGATCCCTACGAGCAACACGAAGAACGCGCGGAAGGAAACGAGGGAAATCACGGGGGAACACAAGAGAAAACACTCAACCAACACGAATATGGTCACACATGTGCTAGATCCAAGAAACACAAAGAGATACACGGTCCAAATCCAACAAAGGATGATACAAGTGGCGGTAGCTCATCTCCGAGAGGAGGTCTTGAATCCACGAGGGATCTTCCTATAAAAGGGTCTTGAATCCATGGTGGATCTTCTCCGAAGAGGCCGCGGTCTCTCATGAGGAGGAGATCCATATGGATGAGCAAAGCTCTATCTCAAATGAGCTAATCCTTTGCTAACCCTCTCTAGGAGGAGCAGGAGGTCTATTTATAGTCTAAGTGCAAAAGAGGGGCGAAGTGGAGGGGTACATGGGCTTCGGCCCGACACTGGACGCAGCCAGGGTCCAGACATCCGTGGGGCGCCGGTCGTCCGAAGGCTGGCGGGGTACCGAACATCCGGAGTTCTTCGGATGTCCGTAGATTCGGTTCTGTGGTCGCTGGCACGGTCGTCCGGAGGGGGGCCAGTCGTCCGGAGCCTGGGAATCGTCAGACGTCCGGTCCAGGTCGGACGTCCGGCCGCTGTAGCATCTGCTAGCCTGTCTTCCTGGGGCTGTAGCGACCTCCAGGGGTTGGACGTCCGGGCTGGTCCGGTCGTCCGGATCCTGTAGCTTCCGAAGCAGCTCTTCTTCTTGATCCTTGTACTTGGCGTCCTCGCTAGCTCTTCCGTTGGTTGTGGTGGCTCCGTGGCTTTCCTCTAAGTACCTGATCATGCATAGCACACATGTTGGAGGTAGTAGCCATGTCTCACATGTAGAAAGTGAAGGTTCGGAGAGGAGCGAATTCACCTTGTGTCCGTTTGTTTGAGGTCTCGTCATATGTCCACTTAGGGTTTGGAGAGTAGTCGGAGTGTACATGGGGATGAACGCGGGATGCTCCGCATCATAGGCGTAGAATCTTTGGAGACTGGCCGCATTCCATGGGTTCGGCTCGAGGCGATTATCGGATGCATCACGCAGTCGGTACACTCCTTCGATGAGAACTTTGTCGATAATGAAGGGACCCTCCCACTTGGGCTTTAGTTTGTCCTTTTTCTTCTCCAGTAGACGTAGAACGAGTTCGCCAATATTATAAGTCTTGGCCCGTACTTCTCTGCTTTAATACCTGCGAGCCTGTTGTTGATAGAATGTGGAACGGGATTTTGCAACGTCGTGCTCCTCTTCCAGGGCATCTAAGCTGTCCTGCTGATCGATCTCGGCCTCTCTCTCTCTCTCTTGGTACATGCGCACTCGATGTGAGTCATGAATAATATCACAGGGCAGTACAGCCTCTGCGCCGTATAGCATGAAGAAGGGTGTGTATCTGGTAGTGCGTTTGGTGTGGTCCGCAGCCCCCAGAGTACGGAGTCGAGCTCCTCAACCCAGTGCATGTCTGATTCTTTTATGGATCGCACTAGTCTAGGTTTGATGCCGCTCATAATAAGATCATTGGCTCGTTCGACTTGACCGTTTGTTTGAGGGTGATAGACGGAGGCGTAATCGAGCTTAATGCCCATGTTGCCGCACCAAGTTTTCACCTCCTCGGCTGTGAAATTGGAGCCGTTGTTGGTGATGATGTTGTGGGGGACACCATAACGGTGCACAACACCCGATATAAAGTCTATCACGGGTCCGGATTCGGCCGTTTTAACTGGTTTGGCTTCTATCCATTTGGTGAACTTATCCACCATGACCGACAAGTATTTTTTTTTCTTATGGCTTCCTCCTTTAAGGGGTCCAACCATATCAAGCCCCCAGACCGCGAAAGGCCAAGTTATGGGGATTGTTTGTAGGGGATGGGTGGCATATGGCTTTGGTTGGTGAAAAGTTGGCATCTGGCGCAATGTTGGACAAGGTCTTGTGCGTCTACTAGAGCCGTCGGCCAGTAGAAACATGTACGGAAGGCCTTGCTTACAAGGGCCCGAGCTGCAGTGTGGTGACCGCCGAGGCCGGCATGAATTTCAGCCAAGAGTTGCCGCCCTTCCTCCTCGAAGATACATCTTTGAAGTACCCCGGTAGCGCTTTTCTTATAAAGCTCTGCCTCGTGGATTTTGTAGGATTTAGAGCGTCGCACAATGCAGCGTGCCTCATTTTGATCCTCGGGGAGTTCGTGCCTGTTAAGGTAGGCCAAGAAGGGTTCGGTCCATGGGGCAATAACAGCCATGATGAGATGGGCCGAAGGTGTTATTTCGGTGGCAGAGCCCCCAATTATGTCAGTGTGTTCGGAATCTGGGTTGTGGTCGGATCCGGACTGATGTTGCCGGTCTACCCTTGACACACCACGGATGGCTTGAAAAGCCTTTCCAGAAAGATGTTAGGTGGGACGGGGTCGCGCCGATGCGGGCGAGGACATCCGCCGCTTGATTGTTTTCTCGAACCACATGATGAAATTCAAGCCCCTCGAACCGAGCTAACATCTTAAGGACGACATTACGATAGGCCGCCATTTTTGGATCTTTGGCATCGAAGTCTCCATTTATTTGAGATATTGCGAGGTTTGAATCCCCACAGACTTCTAGTCATTGAATGCCCATGGAGATGGCCATCCAAAGACCATGCAATAGAGCCTCGTATTCGGCTGCATTGTTGGAGTCTGTGCATAATATTTGGAGTACGTATTGGACTGTATCTCCAGTGGGGGATGTGAGGACAACACCTACTCCCAGACCTGCCAGCATTTTAGAGCCGTCGAAGTGCATGATCCAGTTGGAGTATGTGCCGTACTCTTTAGGGAGTTCGGCCTCTGTCCATTCGGCAACGAAGTCCGCCAGTACTTGGGATTTAATGGCTCGTTGTGGTTTATATGTGATGTTGAACGGGAGGAGCATGATGGCCCACTTGGCAATCCGGCCCATGGCATCACGGTTATTTGTTATGTCATTGAGTGGTACTTCAGGGGCCACCATGATTGAACACTCTTGAAAGTAGTGTCGTAGTTTTTGGGATGCCATGAAGACCGCGTATGCTATTTTTTGATAATGTGGGTACCGGGATTTGCATGGTGTGAGGACAGTAGATACGTAGTATACCGGCTTCTGAACCGGAAATTTGTGTCCGAACTCCTCTCGTTCGACGACGAGCACCGCACTCACAACTTGGTGTGTTGCAGCTATGTATAACAACATGGGTTCGCCAACGTTCAGCGCGGCCAGGATTGGGTTGCTTGCCAAAAGAGCATTTATTTCCTCCAGTCCGGCCGTCGCCGCGTCCGTCCACTCGAAGTGTTCGATTCGTCGAAGAAGGCAATAAAGTGGCAATGCCTTTTCTCCCAATCAAGAGATAAAGCGGCTTAAAGCTGCCACGCATCCAGTTAGTTTCTGGGTTTGTTTGAGATCTGTTGGGGTAGCCAACTGTGACAAAGCTCGGATTTCAGCTGGGTTTGCTTCAATTCCTCTATTGGAAATGATGAAGCCCAACAGCTTTCCGGCGGGAACGCCAACAATATGTTTTTCTGGATTGAGCTTAATGTCATACATTTGGAGGTTATCGAACATGAGCCTTAGATCATCTATTAAAGATTCAGCATGTCTACTCTTGATGACTACGTCGTCGACATATGCTTCAACTGTTTTGCCGATTTGTTTCTCTAGGCATGTTTGAATCATGCATTGGTAGGTGGCCCCAACGTTTTTGAGCCCAAAAGGCATAGTGTTGAAGAAGAAATGAACGTATGGGGTGATAAATGCCGTTGCGGCTTGATCGTACTCCATCATCTTGATTTGATGGTATCCGGAGTATGCGTCGAGGAAACACAATGAGTCGTGTCCTGCGGTAGCATCAATAATCTGATCGATGCGCGGGAGAGGGAAGGGATCCTTAGGGCAAGCCTTGTTGAGGTCTTTGAAATTGACACATAAGCGCCAGGATTTATCCTTCTTTGGTACCATCACGAGGTTTGCTCGCCAATCCGGGTGTTTTATTTCTCTGATGAATTCGGCTTCAAGTAATTTGGCTAGTTCCTCTCCCATAGCTTGTCGTTTGGGTTCTGAAAAGCGTCGTAGTGTCTGCTTGACCGGCTTATATCCCTACATTATGTTGAGACTGTGTTCGGCCAATGTGCGTGGGATCCCCGGCATATCAGAAGGGTGCCAGGCGAAGATATCCTAGTTCTCGCATAGGAACGCCTGCAATGCGACGTTGATTGTGGGGTCGAGTTGTGCCCCGATGGATGTTGTCTTTGTGGAGTCCGCTGGGTGGACTTGGAATTTGACTATTTCGTTTGCTCGTTTAAAGGAGGTGGACTTGGATCACTTATCGAGTATCACATCGTCCTTATCCACTGTAAAGCGTAATGTAGTTAATTCTTCGGCCGCGAGGGCTTCGGACAATGCTTCGAGGGCCAAGGCGGCTGTTTTATTTTCGGCGCGGAGTGCTGTGTCCGGATCACTGGCAAGAGTGATAATTCCATTGGGCCCAGGCATGTTGAGCTTCATGTACCCGTAATGGGGTTTAGCTTGGAAGCTCGCAAACGCATCCCGCCCTAACAAGGCGTGATATCCACTAGTGAAAGGGGCCACCTAAAAGGTTATCTCTTCGGACCGATAATTCTCGGCGTGCCGAATACCACATCGAGTGTGATTTTTCCCGCACATCATGCCTCCTGGCTGGGAATAATTCCTTGGAAGGTTGTGGTGCTTTGCTCAATGCGGCTCCTGTCTATTTCCATTTTGTTGAGAGTTTCCTTGTAAATGAGGTTTAGTCCGCTACCGCCGTCCATGAGCACTTTGGTAAGCCGGAAGCCATCCATGATTGGACTGAGGACCAAAGCGGCTGGTGCCGGGACTGTTCTGAATTGCGGCTCGTCACTGGCTCTAAAAGTTATGGCCGTGTCGTTCCAGGGGTTTATTGCTGCAACTTGGCAAACTTCGGCGAGGCCGCAGAGTGCTCTCTTGCGCCTGTTACCTGAGGCGAAAGTCTCGAGGACTACCAATACTGTAGTGTTGTGTTCTGTGGGATGTTGCTCTGTGGTGTTTTTTATGAGGAGATCCTCGCTGCTCCTGGCCACCTGCCGAAGTATCCAACATGCTCTAAGGTTGTGTGTTGGTACGATATTCGGTGTGGTATGTATTTTGCATGGCCTATTGAGCCATCCCTTCAAAACGGTTGTGCGCCCTATAGTGGGCTTTGATTTTTTCGTGATTGGATCGGGCGACCTACGAGGGTACACCCTTTTTGTTTGGACGAGGGGTTTAGCGATAGCCAATGGATCCCAAAAGGCTGCCTGAGTTTTCCAGGCGCTTTCCATCGCGCTGTACTTCTGCACTATGATCGCCAAGTCATCGAAGTGTGATACATGACGGCGATTTATGGTGTTAAGGAGTCCTTTGTCCGTGCAATTTTTGCAGAATAATGAGATTGCATCTTCATCGCAACAGTCTTTGACCTTGTCCTTGACAAGGAGCAATCTGGCCTAAAAGTGATGTACCGTCTCTTGGGACTGTTGTCTGATGCGGGAAAGATCGCTTGAGTCTGGGTGGGTGGGTGGATTTAAGTCCGAACCCTGATCCGATCTGTGACCTTGAGCTTGAGGAGTTTCCGAGCTTAATAGTTCGGGTTCCGGGGTGTCGACCAATTTCCTGACCCACAGTCCGATTCTAAGTTTGGAGTTTGGGGCCCGTCTTCCCACGGGCAGGTATCCGGCTCGGTGAGCTCGGAAATCCGGACATATTTCGTCCTCAATATAGGGGAGGAGTTGTTGCATTGCTCCTCCACCACCGCTATCTGATGGGTGATCGGCGAAGATTCAATCTCTCTCTGATCGGGTTTAAGCCCAATCTGATCGTAGTCCAAAGCGACTCCCAAAGCGGCGATGCGATCCAGGAGCCCGTTTAGAGACAATAACACTGTTGGATCCATCTGCTCGGCGTATTGTGAGCTGCCGTGGAGACGATTTTTGATGACCCGAGAAGTCATTGTTGGCCCGACGGCCGAACAGGCGATCAAGACGAAGCCGCCCAGCCAGAGGGTTTGGCCTGAGGCCAGAGCTGCCCGGGAGGTGATGTTGTCCTTGATAAAAAAAGCGAGCCATCAACCCTATCTTCGACGTCACAGTGGAACTCTCAATGAAAGTATCAATGTCGGTGTCAAAACCGGCGGATCTCGGGTAGGGGGTCCCGAACTGTGCGTCTAAGGCTAATGGTAACAGGAGGCGGGGGACACAATGTTTACCCAGGTTCGGGCCCTCTCGATGGAGGTAATACCCTACTTCCTGCTTGATTGATCTTGATGATATGAGTATTACAAGAGTTGATCTACCACAAGATCGTAGAGGCTAAACCCTAGAAGCTAGCCTATGATTATGATTGTTGTTGTCCTACGGACTAAACCCTCCGATTTATATAGACACCTGAGGGGGCTAGGATTACACAGAGTCGGTTATAGAGAAAGGATTCTTCATATCTAAATCGCCAAGCTTGCCTTCCACGCAAAGGGGAGTCCCATCTGGACACGGGACGGAGTCTTCTATCTTGTATCTTCATAGTCCAACAGTCCGGTATATGCATATAGTCCGGCTGTCCGAGGACCCCTTAATCCAAGACTCCCTCAGCTGTACACGCCCCGGAGTCTCTTGAGTGCTGCCCTGGGGCCACACGGGGGCTCCCACCCACGTCCTAGTGGAAGCACCATGCTTCGCACTGGCCGTCGACACTGTCCCCAATGACTAGTGGAAGCACTTAGCTCCGCACTGGTGAGAAGAACGAAGACCGAAGACTAAAGACCAGCTAGGCACCGGACACGGCCGTCTGCTTTTTGCCTCCTTTTTTGTACTTGTTTGCCGACCTTTTTTGAAGAAGTTTGTTTTCAGTGCGTTTATAAAACAGGGGGAGTTTTCATTTTTCGTTCGTGTCGCTCTCTTGGCTTCAGTTCTTGTGTTCTTTTCTTGCAGCTCCTGACCGCTACCCAGCCCTCTAGCACCTCGCGAGTGGGGGCTGGGTACGGTGTACGCGCTGGTGCCGAACGCCCCCGGGGGGCTCAAGGGTGTGGTTGCCCCACGCGCCCACCTTGCCATGGTCTGGCAGTTGGCTCTCGTGAGGCACTCTTCAGCAGGCCAGCAGGCCCCTCGGGAGACACAGAGCCTCACGAGCCCGCAGCAGGCTCGCCTCAGGAGAAGGGGCCCGACCGCAACGCCAGGCCCCATGCAAGACCTCCGAAACCCAAGATAAGTCATAAACATCTACCTTGCTCAGCAACCCACAGCCCTGCGGGGGCCCGCTCTGGATGTCACTTCAAAAGCATTTAGCGATCTCACACATCATAAGGGGCACCCCCTTCCCAAAATGCTCTCATGAGAATATGTTTGAGTTTTCTTTATACAGGTTAAAGCAAAAGAAACACGGGCCTAGCTGCATGCGCCTTCTTCATCACTCCCATCCATGCTGCTAGTGCTGAAGCTGCCATCCTCCTCGTCATCACCACCCGCTCTAGCTCCTTTGGCTACGAGCACGACAGTGTTGTCCTCAGGAGTCAGCTCCTTCACCAAAGCATCCACATGACCATCCACCCACTTGGCAAGATTGTGGGTGGCCGCAGGCATAGGGGCTAGCATGGTGCCGAAATCGAAGTGGGAGTCAAGGTTCAGGAGGTTGCTAAAGATGCGTGAGAGCGCGCGCCCAAGGAGGCCCCGGCTCCTCTCCTCAACAAGATGGCGAGCTTTTGCGGCCCGATCCTCCAGGCGGGTCACGATATCAGTAAAGAAGCGGAGATGGCTGGCATAGTGGTTCTCGTGCGGGTGAGGGGTGCTCTCATCACAAACAGCGCCCAACGCGTTGTTGGACCTGATGCGCAGACCTTGGAGCATGGAACCGTGTTAGCACTCCAGTGTCTGGCAGCGGCACTTTTCACTTGAAGCCTTCTCCAGGAGGGAGGCGGTGTCTCCAGCTTGCTTCCGAAGAGAGGATATCTCGGCGCGGGCAACATCCAGGGCAGATTCGGAGGAAGCCAGGCCCCACCGGGCAGCGCTCTCATGCTGCTCCATTGCCTACAGCTCGGCCTTCGGGATGGAGGTCTGGCCCTCAAGCTCAGCCTTAAGCAGCTCTAAGTCCAGGCGATGCCTTTCATCGAGCTTAGCGCGTGCCTTTGCCACCTTCTTCTCCACCTCCACCTGGAACTGAGCTTCCTGGGAGGCAACAGCGTCCTCAGCCATGGCGGCCTGCCGCTCCCTCACCTCCAGCCTCTCCAGTGCCAAGTTGTGTTCCACGGCCTCCAGCATCAGGTCCTCCTGGCGCCTCAGGAGCTCCGCCTCGGCAAGGGCCACCTCACCTGGAGAGGAGGCCAGCAGGGCACAATGCTCCTCGACTTCGCGCAGCAGGGCCGCATTTGAAGACAGAAGATCTCGCTCCCGCTCCTCGGCCGCCTCGCGACAGCGGTTGGCTGCCTCAGCCTCTTCCATGGCGCGGGCGCAAGCTTCACGAGAAGCCGCGAGCGAGGCCGCCGCGCGCGCTTCAGCTTCGTCACGCCGAAGCTTCCCAAGGTTGATGGCCACCTTCAGCCGCTGCCACTCATCCTCCAAGCGGCGGTTCTCTGCCTCAAGCCTGGTGTTGACGTTGGCAAGCTCCCCGCCAAGATGGACCATCGCACGCATCACTTCACCGAAAAGCCCGAAGCACACCGCGCTACGACTGCGGGCAAACGTGAGCTCAGCACCAAGATCTTCGCCGGCTCCGGAAGTTGCCTGGGAGGCGCTAGGCGCTCCGGCAGTTGTCGGTCGAGGGCTGGCTGGCGTAGCCCTACAGCTTGAAGACGAAGGCTACCCGGAGGGCACCCCCCAGCCGGCAGTGACAAGAGGAAGGATCATCGGTGCACCCCTCGCCTAACGGGCAGAGTCGTGGGGGGAGAGAACATGGGGCCCAGCTCCGGGGAGCCCTCGAGGCGTCATGTTGGATGGAGTTAGTCTCACGCCCTGTGCAGGCTCGGGGCGCTGGGGGCTGCGCGCATGCGCGAAGCTGGAGTCCTTGGAGGTGCCTGCCTCCCGAGGTTTCGCCTTCACGGAGACCCTGCAAAACCCCAGCCATGAGAAAACGCGGTGCGCTTGGGGGTCAAGAGAAAAGGTACTTACTCATCGGCAGCCACATATCTCCTTGGCTTTAGCGGTCGACGGGTGCCGTCGTCGTGACACGAGGACCTCTTCATCTTCAGGAGTGACTCAAGGCACAGGCGGCGTCGACCAGACCCCGACGGGCGATCCTCAGGAGGGGGAGCGTTCGGCGTGGTGTCCGAAGCAGGGGTCCCAAGGCCAGGGGCGCCTAGCGTTACCTTCTGGCTCGTGGCTCCGGGGCCGTTGGTGGGCTCCTCGTCGTCATTAGCCACTCTGGAGCCATCCCGAGCGTCAGAAGCCCCTGCCTCCGGAGCTTGGGGTGGCTCCGGTTCTGCGGCAGCTCCTTCCTGGGCCCCAGAAGCCACAAGCTCCTGAGCCCCTAGCGGGGCCAGGCCTCCTTGTTCGAGCACAGATAGAGAAGGCAGCCACCCCCCCGAAAGATCAGCAGGCTCAGGCTCGCCAGTCAGGAGCTTGAGCAGCACGCTCAAGGTATCAGCAGCAAGCGACGGCTTCTGCCGCCTCATGGGATCCCCGGTGCATGTAAGCCCCACATCAGGCGAGCGTGGCGCTGGAGGGGAGAAATGCGCTGCTTCACGAATTCCTTCACCACCATTGGCACCGTCACCTCCAGTTCCCGGAGCCTCGCCAACCTCTTCCAGACAAAAGCAAGACGCTGGTCGGTGAGCTTCTCATGGCACCAGCCAGAGCTTGGCAAGGCCGGCGACCCAGGAATCGTGAGCAGGGGCGAACGCGCGGGCGTCCATCAGGAGCCACTGCTTCCGGAACCCCGTCGTGATAGGCAAAAGCTCGAAGTCGATCCCTGAGCCAGCGGTCGCGGCCACGGCTTCGAAGGTCGTGCACCCAAAGCGTTGGCGGGCGTCCACCAACCGGAGCAGGAAGAAATGGCGAAACAAGGCCACGGAGGGAGTGATGCCCACCATGGCCTCGCATAGAAAGGCGAAGACGGCGAGGAGGATGACGGAGCGAGGGTCCAGATGCAGCAAATGGATCTCGTAATGTGAAATCACAACATTGAAGAAAGGGGAGAAGGGGGAATCAGCCTAGCAAGAAGAGCATGGAGATAGATGGGAATCTCAATGTCACTCATCTCTCTGGTACGCCAAGACGTAGGGCAGACAACCGTCGCCCTCCCCTCATTGGAATCGGCGGCGAGCTCATGGCGAACCTGTTCCAGCCCCTCCTTATTGATCACCATCGACTGCTCAAGGGCTGGCTCCAAGGCCGGCGGAGGACCGGCCAGTGCGAGCGGCTTCCCCTTCTTCTTCCTCGGTCTGGGAGCCATGGAGAATACCAAGAGAGGGCAAGGCGCCGGCACCAGATCTGTGGACGCGTCGGCAAGATTGGGAAGGAAGAAACAAGAGCCGGGCACGGTACGCTGCGAAGGGCGAGTTGCACTAACAACGGGCGGCTACTGGGTCTACCGGATATCAAGGCGGCGTGGGGAATTGGAGACGCCCACGTCCCATCAACCACCACGTGTCTTCAAGGCCGTAGGCTGATAGGGCCGGCGGCGCTTCGCCCTTGCCCTCTGGCTTTGCCTGGAAGCCAAGTCCGAGCGTGCATTGGGCCTGGGGGCTACTGTCAGCGTCCTGGATTCGGGGGTATCCAGCCCCGCCTGCCTGCGGCCCACCACGTGGCTTCATCGACGGTCTGGTATGGCCCAGCTTCAACAACGACACCACAAGAGCCTCGCGAGGGGGACGACGCCAAGACCCCCGAAGGAAGTGGCCTCCTCAGGAGGGCTCCTGAGGGGCGAAGAGTTCTATGCAAGATATCTCATGAGGCTCAGTCTGACGTGAGCGATGACGACCAAGGCCAGGCGGGCGTAGAGCGCATGTTTCCTCTTTGGTGCAAGGGAGGCAAGTCACAGGTGCGGAGTCCCGAGGAATCAGCCAAAGGTTTTCATTCTGGTGCAACAAGACCAAGACCGCCAGGACGGCCGGACGGAGGTCATCAACGAGCCCACCGTAGCATCACGACCAGAGGCTTTTCACAAGTGAAGACTACTTTTGTCAGGATAGACTGTACTACGTGTCCCCTTTCAAATCCCACCGTTGTGGAATCCCTTCTCGCTCATATTTGGGAAGAGGACCAAGGCCACTATATATAGGACTTAGCCACCACCATAGGGAGGGACCGAAATCAGAACAAGTAGAGCACCACACCAGCTCAAGAACACCTCACCTCCTGAGGCTTGTTCATCCTTTGTACTAGTTCAACCATATCCCCTCGAGGCAATCCGCCACACCACACTGGATTAAGGTATTACACCACAACGATGGCCCGACCAGTATAAATCTCTGTGTCTTTGTGTCTCCTTGAGCTCGACGAGCTAGGCTAGGGAGGATCGCGAGTAGGCAGGCTGGGCAGGTTGAGATCTCCACACGCACCCCAAAGTTCGAACCTCCCAAGGGTTGTCGGATCCCTAAATACAACAGCAAGGTCCGGGCATCTTAAGTTTCAAATAAGCATAGTGCATGACTGCATTAAAGCGGGTGAAAGCAGTTCGTCCGAGCAGTGTGTGATAACCACTGCAGAAAGGGACGATGTCGAAGATTAGTTCTTCACTGTGGAAGTTGTCTGGGGAGCCGAATACTACCTCTAGTGTTAGTGAGCCCGTACAACGGGCCTCCATGCCAGGTATCACACCTTTAAAGGTAGTGTTACTAGTCTTGATTCTTGATAGGTCGATGCCCATCTTGCGGACAGTGTCTTGATAAATCAAATTGAGATTGCTGCCCCCGTCCATAAGGACTCTAGTGAGATGGTATCCATCAATAATTGGATCGAGTACCTGGGCGGCCGAACCCCCGTGACGGATACTGGTTGGGTGATCCCTGCGATCAAAGGTGATCGTACAAGCTGACCATGGGTTGAATTTCGGGGCGACTGGCTCTACGGCGTAGACGTCCCTTAGTGCGCGCTTGCGCTCTCTTTTAGGAATGTGAGTGACATAGATCATGTTCACTGTTTTCACCTCGGGGGGAAACTGCTTTTGGCCCCCGGTGTTCGGCTGACGGGGCTCATCGTCGTCCTCACTTGGAGGTCCCTTTCCCTTATGTTTGGTATTTATCTTACAGGCTTGTTTGAAAACCAAACAATTTCTGTTGGTGTGGTTACTAGGTTTATCGGGTGTGCCATGAATCTGACAGGGGCTCTTAAGGATTTTGTCCAAGTTGGATGCACCGTCCCTGTTGCCTTTGAAAGGTTTCTTCCGCTGACCAGATTTAGAACCACTGAATCTGGCATTCACTGTCGTATCATCTGGGTCATCATTACTGCTCCGATGTTTATTTTTATTCCGATGTGGTCTATCATTGTTGTCCCTGGCCTCAGAAGTGTCGGGATCGCCGGAGTTGTTGCTTCTACGAGCCAACCAGCTATCTTCACCCGCACATAAATGGGTCATGAGTGCAGTTAAGCCTGCCATGGTCTTCGACTTTTCTTGACCGAGGTGTCGGGCGAGCCATTCGTCACAGACGCTGTGCTTGAAGGCCGCTAAGGCTTCGGCATCCGAATAGTCCACAATTAGGTTCTTTTTAATTAGGAACCAATTCCAAAGCTTGCGAGCCGATTCGCCAGGTTACTGGATTATGTGACTTAGGTCATCAGCATCCGGTGGTCGAACATAAGTGCCTTGAAAATTGGCCCAAAAAGCATTTTCTAAATCTTCCCAGCTTCCAATGGAGTTCTCTAGGAGGCTGTTCAGCCAGTGCCGTGCTAGTCCTTTCAGCTTTAGAGGAAGGTATTTAATGGCGTGGAGGTCATCTCCATGAGCAATATGACTATGGAGAAGAAAGTCTTCGATCCAGACGGCTGGATCCATCGTTCCATCGTACTGCTCGATGTTTACAAGTTTGAACCCTTTCGGAAACTGGTGTTGCATTACCTCATCGGTAAAGCACATAGGGTGTGCAGCACCCCTATACCATGCGATATTACGATGGAGATCAGATGACATCTGAGTTCGCTGCTGATCCCGAATATTGTAATATTCATCACGTCGGACTTCATAGCCGTTATCTTGTGCTGGGGCACGGCCTCTTGATCCATAGATCAATCTGGTCTGATCGGCTTTATTGGCCAGGTCTTGGTGCAAGTCATATGTGTAGCTCGCAGCTGTTGTCTCCTTGCCTCTTCGGCGAGGGGGTGCAGGCTGGTGTTTGGCTTGATATGCCGCTTTTTCCCGTCCACATGGTGGTGGTCTGGTTGGTCTGCCTGATTATATTTCGACGGTATTAGCTCAAGGGCTTCGTCGTTGAATTATGGCAGCAGCTTGCGCTTGGGGTAACTTTTTGCAGATCGCTCGTGGCCATACTCCTCGGCGGCTAGGACATTGGTCCACCTTTCGTTGAGCGTATCTTGTTCAGCTTTGAGCTGCTGCTGTTTTTTTCCAGGCCCCGCACGGTGGCGATGAGTTGTCTCTTAAAGCGTTCTTGTTCAAGAGGTTCCTCTGGGACGATAAAATCTTTTTCACTGAGGCTAACATCCTCTTCGGAGACTGGCATGTAATTGTTGTCTTCCAAATCTTTGTGATCAGTGTGTCCGGGGCTATACTGACCCTCCTCCCTCTCATCCTGTTCGGATGTGGGCTCGACGGGGTGTTTGGGATCTTCAGCATTATCCAGAATCTCATAATCTCCAGTGCCGGTATTACTATCCTTCGCCCGACGCGATCATGAGCGGCGGCGCTCACGTTGGTGCTTTGGTGGTTCATCAACGGGCTTGTCCTCATCGGGATTCTGATTATCCTCGTCGTCCTTTTTATCAAGAGTGTCCACCATGTATACGTCATAGGTTGAAGTGGTCGTCTAACGCCCTGTGATGGGTGGTACTTGGCCTGATTCAACATCGGCATCGTTGTCCATACCGTCAATGTCTTCGGACGCATAGTCTAGCATGTTGGTTAAATCCTCAACAGTGGATATTAAGTGGGTGGTGGGCGGGTCATAAAATTCCCCGCTCCCAACCCCCAGCCCATGCTGGGTGCAGTTCGGTGGCGAAGCTTCCGTAATGGCGAGAGAACGCATCAAACCCAGTGCTTCGTCTAAGGGAGAAGCTGGGTGGGAGTCTGCGGATCTGAAGGGCTGTGTTCGACGACAGGCGCCTGATCGGGCCCGGTCGGCGAAGACCTTGATATTTTGGAGCTATCGTCCAGAGGCAAGTCCAAAACCGCGTCTGGGTCTCCGGTCGGAAGTTCCATGGTAGAAAAGAGTCCGGCGGGGATGATCCTCTCATGTTCGGACGATACGACCCGCTCCAGATCTAAGGCCGAGGCGGTTGTGAGTGTTGACCCCTGGACGGGATCTAAGAGCGGATCTGAAGAGCTTCCTTCATGGGGGCTAGGGGCAGCAACCAAGGTCGCGAACCCCTCAAAGATTAGATCTCCTCAGATATTGGCGATGTAATTCAGGTTTCCAAACCTGATCTCATGGCCGGGGGCATAACTGTCGACCTTCTCGAGGCGGTCGATCGAGTTGGCACAAAGCACAAAGCCGCCAAACACAAAGACCTGTCCGGGGAGAAAGGTTTCCCTGGACGCAGCGTCATCATCGATGAAGAGGCACGCCATCAATCCTTCTGTTGACGATACAGCGGAGCTCTCAATGAAAGCACCAATGCCGGTGTCAAAACTGGCAGATCTCAGATAGGGTGCCCAAGTTGTATGTCTGAGGATCGATGGTAAAAATGATCAAAGGGACACAGTGTTTACCAAGGTTCGGGCCCTCTTAATGGAGGTAAAACCCTACTCCTGCTTGATTATATTCGACGAGTATAGGGGTTACAAGAGTTGATTTGCCTCGAGATCGTAATGGCTAAACCCTAGCTTGGCTAGCCTATCAATGTTATGATCCATCCTTCGGTCTAAACCCTCCGGTTTATATAGATAACAGAGGGGCTTCGGGTTGTACAAAGTCAGTTTAACAGAAAGGAAATAGTATATCCAGACATCTAAACTTGCCGTTCATGCATAAGGGAGTCCTAACCGGACAAGAGAGGTGGTCATTGATAACCCACAAGTATAGGGGATCGCAACAATTTTCGAGGGCAGAATATTCAACCCAAATTTATTGATTCAACACAAGGGGAGCCAAATAATATTCTCAAGTATTAGCAGTTGAGTTGTCAATTCAACCACACCTGGATAACTTAGTACCTGCAGAAAGTATTTAGTAGCAAAGTAGTGTGGTAGTAACGGTAACAGTAGCAAAAGTAACAGTAGTAGTTTTGTAGTAATTGTAACAGTGGCAACGGTAAAGTAACTAAGCAAAGAGCAATATGTGGAAAGCTCATAGGCACTAGATCGGTGATGGATAATTATGTAGGATGTGATTCCTCATGTAATGGTTATAACATAGGGTGACACAGAACTAGCTCCAGTTCATCAATGTAATGTAGGCATGTATTCCGAATATAGTCATACGTGCTTATGGAAAAGAACTTGCATGGCATCTTTTGTCCTACCCTCCCATGGCAGCGGGGTCCTATTGGAAACTAAGGGATATTAAGGCCTCCTTTTAATAGAGTACCGGACAAAAGCATTAACACTTAGTGAATACATGAACTCCTCAAACTACGGTCATCACCGGCAAGTATCCCAATTATTGTCACTTCGGGGTTAACGGATCATAACACATAATAGGTGACTATAGACTTGCAAGATAGGATCAAGAACTCACATATGTTCATGAAAACATAATAGGTTCAGATCTGAAATCATGGCACTCGGGCCCTAGTGACAAGCATTAAGCATAGCAAAGTCATAACAACATCAATCTCAGAACATAGTGGATACTAGGGATCAAACCCTAAGAAAACTAACTCGATTACATGGTAAATCTCATCCAACCCATCACCGTCCAGCAAGCCTATGATGGAATTACTCACGCACGGTGGTGAGCATCATAAAATTGGTGATGGAGGATGGTTGATGATGACGACGGCGATGGATTCCCCTCTCTGGAGCCCCGAACGGACTCCAGATCAGCCCTCCCGAGAGAGTTTAGGGCTTGGCAGCGGCTGTGTATCGTAAAACGCGATGAATCTTTCTCTCTGATTTTTTTCTCCGCGAACGTGAATATATGGAGTTGGAGTTGAGGTCGGTGGAGGTCTAGGGGGCCCATGAGGCAGGGGGAGCGCCCTAGGGGGGGCGCCCCCACCCTCGTGGACAGGGTGTGGGCCCCCCGGTGCTGATTCTTTCACCAGTATTTTTTATTAATTCCAAAAAGTCGCTCCATGGATTTTTAGGTCATTTCGAGAACTTTTATATTTGCACAAAAATAACACCATGGCAGTTCTGCTGAAAACAACGTCAGTCCGGATTAGTTCCATTCAAATCATGCAAGTTAGAGTCCAAAACAAGGGCAAGAATGTTTGGAAAAGTAGATACAACGGAGACGTATCAACTCCCCCAAGCTTAAACCTTTGCTTGTCCTCAAGCAATTCAGTTGACAAACTGAAAGTGATAAAGAAAAACTTTTACAAACTCTGTTTGCTCTTGTTGTTGCAAATATGTAAAGCCAGCATTCAAGTTTTCAGCAGAGGTTATGAACTAACCATATTCACAATAACACTTAGGTCTCATGTTTACTCATATCAATGGCATAATCAACTAGCGAGCAATAATAATAAACCTCGGATGACAACATTTTCTCAAAACAATCATAATATGATATACAAGATGGTATCTCTCTAGCCCTTTATGAGACCGCAAAACATAAATGCAGAGCACCTATGAAGATCAAGGACTGACTAAGCATTGTAATTCAAGGTAAAAGAGATCCAGTCATAGTCATACCCAATATAAATTAACAGTAATGCATGCAAATGATAGCGGTGCTCTCAAGCGGGTGCTTTTTAATAAGAGGGTGATGACTCAACATAAAAGTAAATAGATAGGCCCTTCACAGAGGGAAGCAAGGATTTGTAGAGGTGCCAGAGCTTGATTTTGAAATAGAGATAAATAACATTTTGAGCGGTATACTTTCATTGTCAGCATAACAACTGAGAGATATCGATATCTTCCATGCTACACACATTATAGGCGGTTCCCAAATAGAATGGTAAAGTTTATACTCCTCCTCCACCAACCAGCATCAATCCATGGCTTGCCCGAAACAACGGGTGCCTCCAACTAACAACAATCCTGGGGGAGTTTTGTTTGCAATTATTTTGATTTGATTTGAGCATGGGACTAGGCATCCCGGTGACTAGCCATTTTCTCGTGATGAGGAGCAGAGTCCACTCCTCTTGAGAATAACCTACCTAGCATGGAAGATACAGACAACCCTAGTTGATACATGAGCTGTTCGAGCATACAAAACATAATTTCATTTGAAGGTTTGGAGTTTGGCACATACAAATTTACTTGGAACGACAAGTAGATACGGCATATAGGAAGGTGTGGTGGACTCATTTGGAACAACTTTGGGGTTTTTGGAGTTTGGATGCACAAGCAGTATTCCCTCTTAGTACAAGTGAAGTCTAGAAACAGACTAGGAAGCGACCAACTAGAGAGCGACAACAGTCATGAACATGCATTAAAATTAATCAACACTGAGTGCAAGCATGAGTAGGATATAATCCACCATGAACATAAATATCATGGAGGCTATGTTGATTTTGTTTCAACTACATGCGAGAACATGTGCCAAGTCAAGTCACTCGAATCATTCAAAGGAGGATACCAGCCTATCATACCACATCACAACCATTTTAATAGCATGTTGGCACGCAAGGTAAACCATTATAAACTCCTAGATAATTAAGCATGGCATAAGCAACTATAATCTCTAATTGTCATCGCAAACATGTTTATTCATAATAGGCTGAATCAGGAACGATGAACTAATCATATTTACGAAAACAAGAGAGGTTGAGTTCATACCAGCTTCTCTCATCTCAATCATTTCATCATATATCGTCATTATTGCCTTTCACTTGCACGACCAAACGGTGTGGATAATAATAATAGTACACGTGCATTGGACTAAGCTGGAATCTGCAAGCATTCAATTCAAGGGAGAAGATAAGGTAATATGGGCTCTTGGTTAAATCAACAATAATGCATATAAGAGCCACTCAACATTTTCATCATGGTCTTCTCCTCTCGACCCCCAAAGAAGAGAAATAAAACTATTTACACGGGAAATCTCCCAACAAGCAAAAGAAGAACGAGAAATATTTTTGGATTTTCTTTTAGTTTCTCCTATAAGCATGGAAAATAAACTAGCTAAAAGCTACAACTAATTTTTTGGTTTTTCTTAAGGTTATTCAAAAACACAAGAAGAAAACTAGAAAAAGAAATTAAACTAGCATGGATAGTACAATGGAAAAGTATGAGCACCGACGACTAGAATGAGTGTGTGAACATGAATGTAATGCCGGTGAGAAATACGTACTCCCCCAAGCTTAGGCTTTTGGCCTAAGTTGGTCTATGCCCATGGATTGCGGCTACTCTCCCCGTTGTACTGAGGAGTGTCATCAGAGTACCACTGGCTAGCGATCTCCTCCGGATCCCACTAATAAAAGGACGGTCAATAAGGGTCAAGTGGTTGTTCCAGCTCAGGCTCTGGGGCTGATGTCTGGCCCCGGTACGCGTAAACGGCCTCTGGCAAGATGAGGTACGTGCCTGCAGTTAAGTCAAACAAAGAGGGTGCAGGCAAGATAATAGTCTCACTGTGAGTTTTATGGAATCTCAAATTATACTTAAGCATCTTCTCATCATTTTTAACAATAAACTCATGTGCTACCATAATCTTATAATCTAGAAAGGTAGGGGGCAGCAGCTTTTCTTCTTTCTCATAATGCCTGGTAGGTATCCTAATGTGTTTAGCAAGGCGTGAAGCATAGATGCCTCCAAAGATGGGGCCCTTTGTACGGTTCAGGCTTAATCTTTTAGCAACAATGGCGCCTAAACAAACAGTGTTATCACGAAATAAAGCATGGCACAAGATAATAATATCAGGAACACTAAGGTTTCACAATTCCCGCGACCAATTAAGCACCTACTAGCAAATATTGCAAAGTAACGTAGAATAGGAAAGTGTATGCTAGTAATTCTTGCATCGGAAACCTTCCTCGTTTCCCCTACAATAATCATATCCATAAATCCATCCACATCTTTACGATGTGGTTCCTCTAGGCTGCCCTCGAAGGGTATCTTGCAAACCGCACAAAATTCACGTAGTGACATCTCCCTAGCCTCATCATATAAATGAAATTCTACTAAAGGAGGTGATTTCTTAGGATGAAAGTAAATTTTTTTCATGAAAGTATTGGTGAGTAAGAGATACTGTTCGAGCTGGTCGTGGAGGAAGTCGGTGAGGCCCGCATCATCAGCCAAATAATAAAAATCATCTTGAATCCCGGCTGCTCTCAAGAACTCATCCCAAGGCCATTCACATGGCCGAACTTCCCGACATGAGGGAGATTATACTTGGGATTTTTATTCTCCTTAGCCTGTTTATCCTTCGAGCTTTGGCTCGAAGAGCCCCTCAAAAATCTCTTCATCATTTTCTGAAAATTTCTGAAAATTTTAGTAACGCAAAATAAAAGTGAACCAAACTCAACAAAATTGATAGCAACTACTCCCACAAGTGCCTAGAGACTATATCATGCATTAGAACTACTTGGGACCATATAAATTTGACATGCAAGCTCAAGAACAGGGTCACCTTAGCAGCAAAATTTTGCAATGAATAAAGCACTAGAACAAAAACAAATTGGACCATTGGAGGAGTCACATACCAAAGAACAATCCCCCAAAGCAGTTTTGTGAATGGAGCTTTGAACAAGGAGATAGAAAATGGCAGCAAAATGAGATAGAACTCGTGCTTGAGATGGATAGTGATTTTTTGGGGAGGAAGAAGAAGAGCATGGGTGCAGGAATAAGTGGAGGGGGGCCACCATGGGCCCACGAGGCAGGGGCGCGCCCCATGGGGGTGGGCGCGCCCTGGACCCTCGTGGCCAGGTGCTTGCTCCCCCTGCTGTGTTCTCAGTGCCAGATATTCTCAAATATTTCAGAAAAAATCATACTAAATTTTCAAGGCATTTGGAGAACTTTTATTTTCGGGGATTTTTTTTATTGCATGGATAAATCAGGAAACAGACAGAAAAATACTTTTTTTGCTTTATTTAATCTAAATAACGGAAAGTAAAAAGAGGGTACAGAAGGTTGTGTTTTCTAACTTCATCCATCTCATGCTCATCAAAAGGAATCCACTAACAAGGTTGATCAAGTCTTGTTAACAAACTCATTCCGAATAACATGGAACCGGAGAAATTTCGAATAACACTAGGTTACCTCGACGGGGATATGCACATCCCCAACAATAAGAATATCATATTTCTTCTTAATAGTAGGAAGAGGAAATTCAAAACCTCCAAAAATAATTGATGGAATTTTTCCAATAGAATTGATACTGTGAACTTGAGGTTGTTTCCTCCGAAAGTGTACCGTATGCTCATTACCATTAACATGAAAAGTGACATTGCCTTTTTTGCAATCAATAACAGCCCATGCAGTATTCAAAAAGGGTCTACCAAGGATAATCGACATACTATCATCCTCGGGAATATCAAGAATAACAAAGTCCGTTAAGATAGTAACGTTTGCAACCACAACAGGCACATCCTCACAAATACCGATGGGTATAGCAGTTGATTTATCAGCCATTTGCAAAGATATTTCAGTAGGTGTCAACTTATTCAATTCAAGTCTACGATATAAAGAGAGAGGCATAACACTAACACCGGCTCCAAGATCACATAAAGCAGTTTTAACATAGTTTCTTTTAATGGAGCATGGTATAGTTGGTACTCCTGGATCTCCAAGTTTCTTAGGTATTCCACCCTTAAAAGTATAATTAGCAAGCATGGTGGAAATTTCAGCTTCCGGTATCTTTTATTTATTTGTAATAATATCCTTCATGTCTTAGCATAAGGATTCACTTTAAGCATATCAGTCAAACGCATACGCAAAAAGATAGGTCTAATTATTTCAGCAAAGCGCTCGAAATCCTCATCATCCTTTTTCTTGGATGGTTTAGGAGGAAAATGCATGGGTTTCTAAACCCATGGTTCTCTTTCTTTACCGTGCTTCCTAGCAACAAAGTCTCTGTTATCATAACGTTGATTCTTTGATTGTGGGTTATCAAGATCAACATCAGGTTCAATCTCTACATCATTATTATCGCTAGGTTGAGCATCAACATGAACATCATCATTAACATTATCACTAGGTTCATGCTCATCACTAGAATGCATTTCAGCATCAGAGATAGAAATATCATTGAGATTCTCAGGTGTGTCTACAACAGGTTCACTAGAAGCATGCAAAGTCCTATCATTTTTCCTTTTCTTCCTCTTAGAAGGACTAGGTGCATCAACATTATTTCTCTGAGAATCTTGCTCAATTCTATTAGGGTGGCCCTTAGGATACCAAGGTTCCTGGGTCATTTTACCCGTTCTAGTTGCCACTCTAACAGCAAAGTCATGTTTATTATTTAATTCATCGAGCAAATCATTATGAGCCTTAAGCACTTGTTCTACTTGAGTGGTAACCATATAAGCATGTTTACTAATAAGTTTAAGTTCATTCTTACCTCTAGACATACAATCACTCAAGTGTCCAATCATATAAGCATTACTTTTCAATTGTCTACCAACATAAGCATTGAAGTTTTCTTGTTTAGCCATAAAGTCAACAAATTCATCCAATCATTGGCTAGCAAACTTAGTAGACGGGATTTCAACTTTATCATATCTATAGAGAGAATTTACCTTTACTACCTGTGTCGGGTTATCAAGACCATGTATTTCTTCGATAAGTGGTATATTAAGGCCATGTATTTCTTCAACAGGAGGTAAATTCTTAACATCTTCAGCTTTAATACCTTTTTCTTTCATAGTTTTCTTTGTCTCTTGCATATCTTCTGGACTGAGAAATAGAACACCTCTTTTCTTTGGAGTTGGCTTAGGAGTTGGCTCAGGAGTTGGCTCAGGAAGTGTCCAATTGTTTTCATTAGTCAACCTATTATTCAATAACACTTCAGCTTGATCAACAGTTCTTTCCCTGAAAACACAACCAGCAAACCTATCCAGGTGGTCTTTGGAAGCATCGGTTAGTCCATTATAAAAGATATCAAGTATTTCATTTTTCTTAAGAGGATGATCAGGCAAAGCATTAAGTAATCGGAGAAGCCTCCCCCAAGCTTGTGGGAGACTCTCTTCTTCAATTTGCACAAAATTATATATTTCCCTTAAAGCAGATTGTTTCTTATGACCAGGGAAATATTTAGCAGAGAAGTAATAAATCATATCTTGGGGACTACGCACACAACCAGGATCAAGAGAATTAAACCAAGTTTTAGCATCACCCTTTAATGAGAAAGGAAATATCTTAATGATATAGTAGTAGCGAGATTTCTCATCATTAGTGAATAGGGTGGCTATATCACTTAATTTAGTAAGATGTGCCACAACAGTTTTAGATTCATAGCCATAAAATGATCAGATTCAACCAAAGTAATTATCTCAGCATCGACAGAGAAATCATAATCCTTATCAGTAACAAAAATAGGTGAAGTAGCAAAAGCAGGGTCATATTTCATTCTAGCATTCAGAGATTTATGTTTCAGTTTAGCTAATAATTTCTTAAGATCGGATCTATCATTGCAAGCAAGAAAATCTCTATAAGTTTCTTCATCCATAACATAATCCTCAGGAACAACAGGCAATTCATATTTAGGGGGAGAAACTTCATCATCACTATCATCAATAATATCAGTTTCAAGAATTTCATTCTCTCTAGCCCTAGCAAGTTGTTCATCAAGAAATTCACCTAATGGCACAGTAGTATCAAGCACCGAAGTAGTTTCATAATAAGTATCATGCATAGTAGCAGTGGCATCATCAATAACATGCGACATATCAGAATTAATAGCAGAAGTAGGTTTAGGTGTCGCAAGCTTACTCATAACAGAAGGAGAATCAAGTGCATAGCTAGATGGCAGTTCCTTACCTCCCCTCGTAGTTGAGGGATAAATCTTAGTTCTTCCGTCTTTCAAGTTCCTCATAGTGATAAGCAGATATAAATCCCAAGTGACTCAAAGAATAGAGCTATGCTCCCCGGCAACAACGCCAGAAAATAGTCTTGATAACCCACAAGTATAGGGGATCGTAATAGTTTTCGAGGGTAGAGTATTCAACCCAAATTTATTGATTCGACACAAGGGGAGCCAAAGAATATTCTCAAGTATTAGCAGTTGAGTTGTCAATTCAACCACACCTGGATAACTTAGTATCTGCAGCAAAGTATTTAGTAGCAAAGTAGTATGGAAGTAACGGTAACAGTAGCAAAAGTAATAGTACCAGTTTTGTGTAATTGTAACAGTGGCAATGGTAAAGTAACTAAGCAAAGAGCAATATGTGGAAAGCTCGTAGGCATTGGATCAGTGATGGATAATTATGTCGGATGTGATTCCTCATGTAATGGTTATAACATGGGGTGACACAGAACTAGCTCCAGTTCATCAATGTAATGTAGGCATGTATTCCGAATATAGTCATACGTGCTTATGAAAAATAACTTGCATGACATCCTTTTTCCTACCCTCCCGTGGCAGCGGGGTCCTATTGGAAACTAAGGGATATTAAGGCCTCCTTTTAATAGAGTACCAGACCAAAGCATTAACACTTATTGAATACATCAACTCCTCAAACTACGGCCATCACCGGTAAGTATCTTGATTATTGTCACTTTGGGGTTAACGGATCATAACACATAATAGGTGACTATAGACTTGCAAGATAGGATCAAGAACTCACATATATTCATGAAAACATAATAGGTTTAGATCTAAAATCATGGCACTCGGGCCCTAGTGATAAGCATTAAGCATAGCAAAGTCATAGCAACATCAATCTCAGAACATAGTGGATACTAGGGATCAAATCCTAACAAAACTAACTCGATTACATGGTAAATCTCATCCAACCCATCACCGTCCAGCAAGCCTACGATGGAATTACTCATGCACGGCGGTGGACATCATGAAATTGGTGATGGAGGATGGTTGATGATGACGACGACGACGGATTCCCCTCTCTGGAGCCCCGAACGGACTCCAGATCAGCCCTCCCGAGAGAGTTTAGGGCTTGGCGGCGGCTCCGTATCGTAAAATGCGATGAATCTTTCTCTCTGAATTTTTTCTCCGCGAATGTGAATATATGGAGTTGGAGTTGACGTCAGTGGAGGTCCAGGGGGCCCACGAGGCAGGGGGCGCGCCCTGGGGGGCGCCCCCACCCTCGTGGACAGGGTGTGGGCCCCCTGGTGCTGATTCTTTTGCAGTATTTTTTATTAATTCCAAAAAGTCGCTCCGTGGATTTTCAGGTCATTCCGAGAACTTTTATTTCTGCACAAAAATAAGATCATGGCAGTTCTGCTGAAAACAGCGTCAGTCCGGATTAGTTCCATTGAAATCATGCAAGTTAGAGTCCAAAACAAGGGCAAAAATGTTTGGAAAAGTAGATACGATGGAGACGTATCAGTCATCTTCTTTGTATCTTGACGGCCCATTAGTCTGGCCCATATCAAACAGATCGGACATCCGAGGACCCCTTAGTCCAGGACTCCCTCAACAGGTAGTACAGGTAAATTCTCTCTATAGATTTGATGAAGGTGATATTCCTTATACTAAATCTGCTAGTCAATGCTTGGATGAATTGGATAACTTCATTGTTAAACAAGAAAACATCAATGCATATGTTAGTAGACAATTGAAACAAAATGCTTATATGATTGAACACTTGAGTGACTTTATGTTTAGAACTGTTAATGATGTCAAGGGTGTGAGTAAACATGCATCCATGATAAAAACCCAAGTAGAACAGGTTCTCAAAGCACCAAATGATTTGCTTAATGAGATGAACAATAAGATGAATGATCATGTTGTTAGAGTTATGACTAGGTTTGGTAAAATGACTCAAGAACCTTTGTATCCTGAAGGCCATCCTAACAGAATTGAACAAGACTCTCAAAGAATTAATACTGCTACACCTAGTCCTTCTAGTAATAAAAAGAAAAAGAATGATGATAGGACTTTGCATGCTTCTCGTGAACCTACTGTAGACACACCCGAGAATCCAAATGATATTTCTATTTCTGATGCTGAAACACAATCAGGTGATGAACATGAACCTAGTAACAATGATAATTATAATGCTCATGTTGATGCTTAACCTAGTAATGATAATGATGTGGAGATAGAACCTATTGTTGATCTTGATAACCCACAACCTAAGAATAAAAAATATGATAAGAGAGACTTCATTGCTAGGAAACATGGTAAAGAAAGAGAACCTTGGGTTCAGAAACCCATGCCTTTTCCTCCTAAAGCTTCAAAGAACAAAGATGATGGAGAATTCAAGCGCTTTGTTGAAATGCTTAGATCTGTCTTTTTGCATTTGCGTTTGACTGATATTATGGAAAATGCCTCCTTATGCTAAGTATATGAAAGATATCATTACAAATAAAAGAAAGATACCATAAGCTGAAACTTCCACCATGCATGCTAATTATACATTTAAAGGTGGAATACCAAAGAAACTAGGAGATCCAGGAATACCAACTATAGCATCTCCATTAAAACAAACTATGTTAAAACTGCTTTATGTGATTTGGGAGCCGGTGTTAGTGTTATGCCTTTATCTTTATATCGAAGACTTGATTTGAATAAGTTGACACCAACTGAATTCTCTTTGCAAATGGCTGATAAATCAACTGTTATACCCATCGGTATTTGTGAGGATGTGCGTGTCGTAGTTGTGAATGTTACTATCTTAACGGACTTTGTTATTCTTGATATACCCGATGACGACAGTATGTCGATCATCCTTGGTAAACCCTTTTTGAACACTGCAGGGGCTGTTATCGATTGCACCAATGGCAATGTCACTTTTCATGTTAATGGTAATGAACACATGGTACACTTTTCGAAGAAACAACCTCAAGTGAATAGCATCAACTCTATTGGAAAATTTTCAACAATTACTATTGTAGGTTTTGAATTCCCTATTCCTAATATCAAAAAGAAATATGAAATTCTTATTGTTGGGGACATGCATATCCTCGTTGAGGTAACCTAGTGCTATACGAAGATTCTCCGGTTTCATGTCATTCAGAAGAAGTTTGTTAATAAGACTTGATCAACCTTATTAATGGATTCCTTCTGGTGGGCATGTGGTCGATGAATTTAGTAAACACAACCTTCTGTACCCGCCTTTTACTTTCTATTATTTAGAATTAATAAAGTAGAAATGTCATGATTATGTTGTTTTCTGGATTTTCCATGCAATATAAAATGACAAGAAAATAAAAGTTCTCCAAATGCCCTGAAAATTTAATATGATTTTTTCTGTAATATTTAAAAAATATTGGCACTGAACACACCCCAGGGGATGCACCTGTGAGCCACAAGCTCATAAGGCGCGCCCACCCCCTGGCGTGCCTAGCAAGCTTGTGGGGCCCATGTAGGCCCCTCACTTATTTCGGCCTCCCAAGCACTTCTTATTCCTCGAGAAAAAATCGCTCCCTTGCTCAAACCCATGTTCTTGCTCATCTTGCTGCCATTTTCGATCTCCTTGCTTGGAACTCCGTTTCCGAAACTATTTTGGGGGATTGTTCATCGGTATGTGACTCCTCAGTTGGTCCATTTAGTTTTTTTCTAGTGGTTTATTATTTGCACATTTAGCAACTATAGGTGACCATGTTCTTGAGCTTGCATGTGAAATTGATATGGTTCCAACTAGTTTTGGTGCTTGATATAGCCTCTAGACACTTGTTAGAGTAGTAGCTATCAATTTTGTTGGGTTTTGTTCACTTTTATTTCGAGTCACTAAAAATTTCAGAAATTTTCAGAGAAAAGAAAAGCCATGAGGTGGTGGTTAATGGGCTCATCAAGCCAGAATTTGGAGAAAAATCTGAAGGAAAGGCCCAAGTACCGTCTTCCACGTATGGCAGAAATTCGGCCGTGTGAGTGGACGTGTGATTTGTTCTTGAAGGAGGAAGAATTGATGAGGATTTCTATTATTTGGCGAATAATGCCAGCATCATCCCCTTCCTCTGAGATTAATGCGACCAATACCTCCTACTCACTAATACCTTTGTGCAAAGCTTTCACTTTTATCCTAGGAAGAACTACCCATGGTAGAATTTAACTTGTATGATGTGCCTGAGGAAATGACATTATATGATTTTTGCAATGTTTGCAAATTACCTTATGAGGGCAGTAACAGTGATCCACGTCCTAGAGACATGGAGGATTTCATTTCTAAAACTACTATGGGGGAAGAGAGAGGAGTGTCGAAAGCAAGGGTGGCTAGTTTACATTTTTCCCGTTTTACATTACTAGTCAGTATTTGCTGGGAGATGTTTGATCGGTCGGTGGGAGAGTGGATCTCTTAGTTCACCGGACCTTGCTAGTTTGCGTCATGCTTTATATGTTGATAAAACTTTTAGTCTGGGTTCCATGCTTGCTCGACGGTTACACACAAACCATTCAAAGGGTATTATTTACGGTGGTGTCTATGCCTCCTGCCTCGCTGCACATTTTGAGATTCCTATTAGACATGAGGAGGAGGAGGAGGAGATGTTCCTACACACTAAATATTTAGATTATGCTAGTACGGTATCACATCATTTTATTGACAATGATAAGCAAAAACGAATTCTCTATAACTTAGTATTTAGTCAGGGTACTCGTGAGATTATTACTTTGCCTGCACCTGCGTTGTTCGATCTTTATCCAGGAAAGTACACTATTATGCCTGATGACATCTACACATACTGGGTTCTGGTACAACCCCTAGTACCTGAGCCAACACTAGTACCTAAGCCATATCAGAAGCCTATTTATCAGTGAGAGCCACAGGAGCTCGCCAACCAGTGGAACCCTCAGGACCCTCTGCAGTATCCAGGAGAGGGTTACTTCGAGCCGTGGCCATAAACCAACTTAGGCCAAAAGCCTAAGCTTGGGGGAGAATGTATTTCTCACCGACATTATATTCATGCATCACACATTCATTCCAGTTGTCGGTGTTTATCCTTTTTCATTGTATAATCCATGTTAGTTTTTTTTCTTGCTTTTTTCTTGTATGTTTGAAAAACTTTGCTAAAAGCCCCAAAAATATTTATTGCTTCTTTTTAGTTTTTCTTTCTAGTTTAATTAGTTGTAGTATTAAAAAGAAAACCCAAAAAGATTTCTCGTTCTTCTTTTGCTTGTTGCGAGCTTTCCCATGTAAATAGTTTATCTTTCGTTTTTATTTTTCTTTCATTGTGCTTTCTTTAGAAAAACAAAAATTTAAAAATATTTCAGTGTGTTTCTTTGAATTTCTTTTCTTTTCTTTGGGTCATAAGGAGAAGACCATGATGAAAATGTTGAGTGGCTCTCATATGCATTATTGTTGATCTAACAAAGAGCCCATATTACCTTCTCTTCTCCTTTGAATAAATGTTTGCATATTCCAGCTTAGTCCACGACACGTGCACTCTAATTATTATTCACATCGTTTGGTCGTGCAAGTGAAAGGCAGTAATGACGAAATTTGATGAAATGATTGAGATGGAGAAAAGCTGGTATGAACTCAACCGATCTTGTTTTTGTAAATATGTTTAGCTCATCGTTCCTGATTCGGCCTATTATGAATGAAACATGTTTGCAATGACAGTTAGAGATCATAGTTACTCATGCCATGCTTAAATAGCTAGGAGTGGATAATGGTTTGTCTTGTGTGCCAACATGCATTTAAAATGGTTATGATGTAGTATGATAGGATGGTATCCTCTTCTGAATGATTCGAGTGGCTTGACTTGGCACATGTTCACGCATGTAGTTGAATCAAAACCAACATAGTCTCCACGATATTTACGTTCATGGTGTTTTATATCCTACTCATGCGTGCATTCAATGTTGATTAATCTCAAAGCATGATTATGACTGTTATCGCTCTCTAGTTGGTCGCTCCTCAATCTATTTGGTAACTTTCACTTGTACTATGCGGGGAATACTACTTCTGCATCCACTTCCTTAAACCCAAAGTTGTTCCATATGAGTCCACCATACCTACCTAGCTATATGCGGTATTTACCTGCTGTTCCAAGTAAATTTGCATGTGCCAAACTCTAAACCTTCAAATAATAATCTGTTTTGTATGCCCGAATCGATCATGTAGCAACAGGGGGTTGTTAGTATCTTCCATGCTAGGTGGGTTATTCTCACGATGAGTGTTTATTCGCTTGTCATTCATGAGAAAGTGACTAGTAATCGGGATGCCCGGTCCTATGATCAAAATAAAAATAAAAATATAATAATGAAACAAAGATCCCCCTGATTGTTGTTGGTATGGAGGGTACCCAAGGATTCTGCTAGCCATGGCTTGTGTTTATTGCTGGAGGGGGAGTAAAAACTTTACCGTTCTGCTTAGGAACCACCTATAATATGTCTAGCATGGAAGATAGTGAGAACTCTCAGTTGTTACATTGACAATGAAAGCATACCTCTCAAAATTATATTCATCTCTATTTTAAAATCTTCGAGCTCTAGAACCTCTGCAAATCCCTGCTTCCCTTTGAGAAGGTCCTATCCATTTACTTTTATTGTTGAGTCATCATCCTCTTATTTAAGCACCAGCTGGAGAGCACTACTGTCATTTCTATGCTTTGTTTTTAGTTGTTGTAGAGTATGAGTGTGACTCGATCTTCTTCGCCATGAATTACAATGTCTAGTCAGTGCTTGAACTTCAGGGGTGCTCTGCATTTATGTTTTGCGGTCTCAGAAAGGGCTAGCGTGATACCATTATGTCACATTATATTATGACTGTTTTGAAGAAGTGTTGTCGTCCAAGATATCTTATTATTGCTCGCTAGTTAGTTATGCCATTGATATGAGTAAATGTGATATCTAAATGTTATTGTGAATATGGTTAGTTCATATTATTTGCTGAAAACCTGATCATTGGTTGCACATATTTGCAACAACAAGATCAAATAGAGTTTGCAAAAGTTTTCTTTGTCACTTTCGGTTTGTCAACTAAATTGCTTGAGGACAAGCAATGGGTTAAGCTTGGGGGAGTTGATAAGTCTCCATCGTATCTACTTCTCCAACCTCTTTGGCGTTTGTTTTGGACTCTAATTTGCATAATTTTAATGGAACTAACCCGGACTGATGATGTTTTCAGTAGAATTGCCATGGTGTTGTTTTTGTGTAGAAATCAAAATTCTCAGATATACCAGGAAATTTATGGAGAATATTTTTGGAATATATAAAAAATACTGGCGGAAAAAGATGCCAGAGGGGGCCACCTAGGAGCCACAAGCTCAGGGGGCGCACCCACACCCCAGGGCATGCCTCCCAGGCTTATCGCCGCCCTGGACCTCTGACAACTCTAACTCCAACTCCATATACCTATTCGCTAAGAAAAAAAATAGAGAGAAGGATTCATCGCGTTTTACGACACGGAGCCACCGCCACTTCCTGTCCTTCATCGGGGGAGGGCTGATCTGGAGTCCGTTCGGAGGGGGGGGGTGGAATCCGTCGCCATCGTCATCATCAACCTTCCTTCACCGCCAATTTCATGATGCTCACCACCGGGAGGAGTAATTCCTTTGTAGGCTTGCTGGACGGTGATGGGTTGGATGAGATTTATCATGTAATCGAGTTAGTTTTGTTAGGGTTTGATCTCTAGTATCCACCATGTTCTGAGATTGATGTTGCTATGAATTTGCTATGCTTAATGCTTATCACTAGGGCCCGAGTGCCATGATTTCAGATCTGAACCTATTATGTTCTCATGAATATATTTGTGCTCTCGATCCTATCTTTCAAGTTATACACACCTATTACGAGTTATGATCCACATACCCCCAAGATGAAAATAATTGGTATTCTTTCTGGTGATTATCGTAGTTTGAGGAGTTCATGTATTCACTAAGTGCTACTGCTTTGTTCTGGTTCTTTATTGAAAGGCCTTAATATCCCTTAGTTTCCTTATGGACCCCGCTGCCATGAGAGGGTAGGATAAAAGATGTCATGCAAGTTCTTTCCATAAGCATGTATGACTATATATGGAATACATGCCTATATTATATTAATGAATTGGATCTAGTTCTGTGTCGCCCTAGCTTATAACTGCTACATGATGAATATTATCCAACACAATTATCCATCGTTGATCCAATGCTTACGAGCTTTTCACATATTGATCTTTGCTATGTTACTTTCGTTGTTGCTGCTGTTATAATCACTACAAAACTGTTGTTGTTACTATTGCCACTGTTACCATTACTATCATACTACTTTACTACTAATCACTTTGCTACAGATATTAAGTCTTTTAGGTGTGGTTGAATTGACAACTCAACTGCTAATACTTGCGAATATTCTTTGGCTTCCTTTGTGTCGAATCCATAAATTTGGGTTGAATACTCTACCCTCAAAAACTGTTGCGATCGCCTATCTCTACTCCTAATTCTAAGTTGGTGAATAGCCTCCTTGGTTTATTTTCGTCCCACCAGTTTCAATCGTTTTTTCCGCTGGTTTTCTTTCGTCACATCCCCCACACCAAGAAAAAATAACCTCTCGATCCCATCCCCGATCTCCAGCATATCGATCATTGTTGCCGCCGCCGTCCGAGGGTAGACCCCGCCGCCATTGAGGGGAGACTCCGCCACAGCCGAGGGGAGTCGCCGCCGCCTCCATCCGAGGTTGAGAAGTAGGGCAGAAGCCGCCGTCCGAGGGAAGACGACGCCGCCGCAGATCCAGGGCAGGGCGGCTTGAATCCCTGTCACCGGGATCGCCTCCGCCGATCTCCGGGAGACGCCGTCACCGCCGCCGTGTCTCCAGGGCAGGGTGGTTTCAATTCCGGCCGCCTGGATCGCCCTCGCCGAACCAGGTCTGCTATGTCCAACTACATTCTGTCTAAATTCAGTCTACGTTCACTCTACACATGTTGCTCTATCATTCAAGGTGGATTCGGTGTTAGTAGGTTGGGACGAATCGACTGCTGTTGGATTTATTAACTTGCAGTTGCAAGTGTGCTAAACCTCTCGTCCTCTGGCAACGAACGTTGCCTCCCGCTAGGGTATGCGGGCGACGGTCGTTACTCAGCGCCAGTAGGTTGCCCCGTCCACCAATTGATGATGGCAGGATCCCTCTCGTTTGATTTTTTATTTGTTTTATTCAAACGGGTGCACTGTTGTTGACGACTCCCGTGCTGACCTTTGCAACGCCCTGATCTTTTTTCATCTCACTTGAACTCTGCAATTAGGATGCACCATGATGGGATTGGCGGAGGGCCTTCATAATCCATGGACAATGGTAGCACGTTTATGAAGCATGGTGTCAATAGGGCATGGTGTCACTGGTAGAGTGTGGGCTTCCATGGCCATAGTGCTGAACGAAGCAGTAGTGGGCCGTGCAGACTGTCTCACTACTATTGATGTCGGTCTTTCATGTAGGTTGCCTTAAAATATCACGGCAAGATATGTGATTTCTTATACTGTAGCAGACTGTACAAGTCCACTCTCATATACAAGGACCGTGAAATTGGATTGTGGCATTACTTCAACTATTTCATGAAGTCCACAGGTTTTTTGATCAATACCTAATAGGTATGTATGGATAGTGCAACCTGCGTATTCACAACTCTGAAGCAATAGAACTACAATCAGCTCACAACCCCCATCGAGTAGTACACCAGTGGTTCCATTCAGAGGTACTCATCTTGCTGATTCAGGTGAGATCTATTACCTATACCTTAGATCCTCTGAACTGAAGGAGCTCCGATGAGAAGGGTATCTTAAAATCTGGTGTTGTCTACATGTTTTGGCTGCTTGTATCTTCCAAGACAATGTCTTACTAGCTGACGAGCAAATCATATGAAAATAAGAACCGTATATGATCTTTGCTAATAGAAGTACAACACTCAACCTCTGCTATGTCAATTCGATGGCCACTACATATTCAGACGGGCTAATGAACCAAATATCTCTTTTAGCGGGCCAGAGAAGTAAACTATATACAACAGTGAAGTGGAGTTGAATTGTTCAGAGAAGTAAACTATACAACGGTAATCTGAAGTACACTTAGATCCCAAAGATGCTAGTGGAAATATGCCAACAAGTTATCTGCTAGAATCATCACCAGAGAAATAGTAACCACAAAAACTGTAGTTCAAAGCTATCCGCTACATTATCCTTGAATCTCTTGTCGGTTCTCCTCAACAGTGACCTGCCGCAAACCTTACAAATAACGAGTATTGTGTATACCTACACATAAAAGAAGGGAATTGTTGCTGAACCTGGTTTCTGAGGCCAGGCACGAGTATTGTTTAATTTGATAATTTGAGAAGAGGTGTAAACTATTAAGAGGGATGTACCATGACGCCACAAGTTTTAGTCTGCCACCAAGTTTATTTTGTTCATCCCACAAAAAAAATGAACTCTAAATCAATGGCTGCATAGCGTCAGAACGCAAGAGGATTTTGAGTCCATCAAAATGTATTCATTTAAAGAAAAATTAACTACTGGATTGATTGTTATTCTACAGTTGCATTCCCTCTACTTATCTCTGACGAATCTACTATTCTTCAGTTGCATCCCCCTGTACTCATATCAGCTAATATTAGTGACAATGGTCTGACTCTTGGAATTTGTAATGCTCATCCAATCCTTCCCGTTTATACCTATTTAATAGTTTCAAGAGCTCTCCCGAATCATGGTTCAAAAGTTATTCATTTACTTGTGCTATGTTACGTAGATGTTTTTCTAGCTTTCAAAGGAAGCATGCCCAGGTGTTCCTAACATGCTCGAGGTCTGTAGGGCATTTAGAATATGTATATCGATCGGGCACCTTCGTTGTGTGAAATTCCTGACTTATTATGTCACTTATATCAGCTAACTATCAAGACCAAAGAACTGCATCATGTCAATGTAATCACTTTTTAGTTTATGTCAAGATTAATAGACTGCTCATGCACCCCACACCCTTGGTTAGATCTACAATCAAATGTAATGGTGAGATTTAATTTAAAAACAATTAATTGGTTTGCATGGCTACGCAAAATCAGACAATGATTACATTCATCAGTTAAACAGTTAAGCGCATATCAAACTTTGCAACCTTAAGAAGAGATTGTTAGCCTAAAATTAGCAAGACGATATATCTGTGTACTTCCAGGACTGGTAGTTTGTTACAGTTACCAGATACTACAACTGTGGTTCTAATTCATTCTTTCACATTATTGTTTTAGAATTCAATCTATGGTTGATTGTTACTTGATGTTTCTCTTGCTTCGATGATGTCCTAGGACTGGAATGTAGAAGCTTTTTGTTTGCCTTCTCACCGTATCGGTGTACAACTCTCAGTTCTGAAGTAGTTTGGAGAAAAGATGTGTGAGAAGTAGGTGTATAGATATGTTCCTTCCCTGTATTGGATCGAGGAATTTATCATATCTTTTATTTTGTTAATTTCAGGAGAGGAAGTGAATTTTAGCAGCACTTCAGATTTTAGTAATCGTTCATGATTTAGTTCACCATAATTGATCTATTTTTTTAATGACTGTAATCCTTTTCATGGTTTATTTTAGTTGCTGGAATGAAAGCACTGCTGGAAATTTAGGAATTGGGATGTGGTTTTGTATAGTTCAGTTAGGTATTCGTTATTTGCATTGTGCAATCATTATTCGGGGGACAATCATTTTTAGTTTTGTAGTATTTTGGATATGGGTCCTATGTTTCTAGCAGATCATCACATTTGATCGGATTTGGCTTATTAAACAACAAGCAAACAATAAGTTTTGTGAATATAATGTGACGTTTCCTGTTCTGACTTTTAGACTTTTGATTCTTTCTTTGAGTTGTCAACGGAAAACACTAAAGGCATGTAGTTGTATACATGTTTAAAAAATCAGAAGAGGTTAGTAACATTTTGCATCCTGATACTACAATCAGCATTACTAAGCTTGATGCATTCGTGATTCTTTAATACTAGGATTAACAATGATGTTACTGCTTGAGTTACTTTGCAGGTAACGATGTTATGCCAATGACATAGTTTATTCAGCTCTCATAAATGATTGCTTATCTTTCAGGAATCAGGACAACTACTTGTATTTCATATTCATACTAAAACTTCTATGAAGCTACCAAAATTCCTTGTTGTGAATTTTTTCTGAAGCTACTAAAATATCCCCTTATACTAAAATTGGATTTCTACTAAAACTTTGTCAAGATACTCATTTTTGTCGTACTAAAATTTACCTGCTTGCTTATGCATTAAACCACCTTGTTACTAAAATTTAATATGGAGGAGCTCAAGGGAGAAAATGATTCAAGGAGAAGGGAGCCAGAGAAGGAGAATTAAGATGTGCCTTACACTTACAATTTTTTACCACTACTTGAATCGTGATATCGTGTTAACATAGCTGCATAATTATGTGTTAGAAGTGCGGGTATGGGAGGTTTGGAGGATTGTGAGACGGAGATGGTGGAGGAAAATAAACAACACTGATTTAACAGTAAAAAACACTGATAGTGCTTTTTATGAAACATTTGGCTGATTGTGTGTTGCTACGAGGACACGTATTTTTGTAGTTCTATATCAATCATATTTAGCAGAGATCTGGATGTTCGGCATATGATGTGTAGTATACTATGCAGATCTTTGTTAAATATCATATACCCACTCCGTATACTACATATCATATACCCAGTTCCATGAACCATGTGGTTCTGGCATAAAATGTCTGTAGATGAATTTTTTCATGGTTCATGGGACCAACAACATTCGAAGAGCATTTCAGCTGTATGCTCAGGCTTCTTGTATTCTGCCGTAACCTTCATGTTACATGGACGAACATGCTCTATCAGTTTTCCCAGGTTCATTTCAACTTATCGCAACGGTAATACTGCTTGCTTATTTTACTAATAACTTCTGCATGAGGAGCTTGCAAGTATGTTACACTTGCATGGGTTGGAGTTTTGGTTCATGGAGAAAAGTTGCATGATTAGCCAAGGTATTTTTGAACCAATCCTAACTAATCCCCCCCTCTACTATTAGGATACTAACACGAGCATGTAGGAATAGGATTATATATTTTTTGCTGAATTATTAGCATAGCTATGCAAATATGTTGTTGCAACCTACAAGGAACATGATCTTCTTGCCGCATAATGACAATGACATTCTCCGCCCAGGGGATATTTAATCGATACCTTTTTTATTAAAGCAGTAGGTCAATTTGAAACCATGAAGATTAGTAAAGAGCAACTATTCCCAGAATCCCCTTTTGGAGCATTGCCTTCTTTTTATATATCCATTTCTTTAGTTGACACATCCTTCTGTCATTTGAGCTTGTCACATTTGTACATTTTTCGCAAATGATTATATGGGTATGATTTATGTAGAAAACTAAGGCATTCAACATAGTGTTTGTAGCGTACGACGTTGGGATTGCCACATGATATTTTAGCATGATCATCTAAGAGACACTCCTTTATTCCTTTATAGCATCGTGCAGTTCATTCTCCTCTGGCGATGGAACTCATGGTACTATATGTGACTTTGGCAACCACTGGAGGAACATGCGACGACGGGGGCTCTCAAATTTGGTTATCATAATTAACTTCGATGATTCTTGGTGTTGTCTCTAGCTGGTGTAAATTTGGCAATGACCTATGTTGGAGATCTCAAGTTTGCTCTGTAGATTTTAGACTTTGATAACTGCAGATTGTGGTGTCTTCTCACATAAGATCTGTCCATGTTTGGTTCGAAAATGGAACTTGGTATGTAATGCAGTGGATAGATCTTTTTATAGAGAGATATAGATCTATATTTCTATTGTTCAATGTTTTTGATATAGCTATTTCTGATTTGATAGATTTGAAGTCAGTTCACACTTTCCAAAAACAAAGTTCGACCAATTAAACATGGGTTATATTTCATAAAAAAATATATCACTGGATTCGTATTTGCACGAAGTTTCCCATGGTGTAATTTTTACAACTTTTAACACACATAATACAAAACAAATGACTGAGGAAGTTGAATCATGCAAAACAAGGGTGGCATGTAAAAGGGAATAGAGCGATTATGTTTATATGACAATAGATTCAAGAAGTGTACTATGCATGACAAGAAGTAGCAACTGGGATATTGCATTTAAGGGGAGTTGCTAAACACTAATGCTACTTAAGCTTTGTATTCCATGTTTTAATTATTCCCCTCTCAACATGCAGAAAACTACAAGATCAGTTTGAGAATGATAATGGTTTGCATGTTTGGCACTTGTCTTGTTGTGAGTCTTTATTGGTGTACATGAACATTCATGCTTCTGTATAGTGAACCTATTCACGGTCAACATAGAAAATAATCCCGGCTAAAAAAATATCGAAAATCAATCTAAGCACCAACTCCAATGCGAAAATAACTGGATAAATAATTATAGTGATGGATGGTTTCTAATTTGGGGCAGGGGAATGTCCCTCTTTACTTCCTCGACACTTCAAACTATTATTGTATCTATAATCGTAAAGTGTATGCAGGGAATTGAACAAGATTGAAATTGCGGCTGCACAAAGCAGAAAAGAGAACCGAGGGCTTAGGTTCCTGAAAGAATATGTCGCATACTAGAGATGTTGAACCATTGAAATACGTTAATGCTAGAAATCTGACGTCAGATTTTTAAGCATGGCAAATCGAACATTTTTATGAAGTTAGTTGGTGTGAGGATGGCACTCTGAGTTTACGAGCACGGAAATTTTCTGAATAAAATAAACTAAAGCGGATGTGCCATGCTTGCCATCCTCGGCAAACACAAATTTCCATAAAAAATGTTCGATTTACCGTGGTAAAATTGATGTCAGATTTATGCTGGAGTCCTTGAAATATTTATGTCTCTCTTGGAACATCTATACGTTCTGGGGGGGGGGGGAGGGGGGGGGGCGATTATATTACTTAAGCTGGATCATTGTTTTTACAAAGTCCGACAACATCATCCGTACATTCTTTATCGAAAACACATTGCAAGTGGAGTGCATTTCAATTATTTTTTGTTTGATAATGCCCATATTTTCTTTATATGTGAAATTTGATATGCATTATATTTATACATGGAACTGGTACAAATTTTAAAAAGCCCGTGCGAACGCACGGGCGTTCTACTAGTACTTGTGGGTTATCAATAATCCCTAGAAGCATCGGTTAGTCCATTATAAAAGATATCAAGTATTTCATTTTTCTTAAGAGGATGATCAGGCAAAACGTTAAGTAACTGGAGAGGCCTCCCCCAACCTTGAGGGAGATTCTTTTCTTCAATTTTCACAAAGTTAAATATTTCCTGTAAAACAACTTGTTTCTTATGAGCAGGAAAATATTTTTCAGAGAAGTAATATATCATATCTTGGGGACAAATACACAACTAGGAGCAAGAGTATTAAATCATATCTTAGCGTCACCTTTTAACGAGAAAGAAAACAAATTAAGAATATAGTGGTGGCGAATTTTTTCCTCATGAGCAAATAGGGTGGCTATATCATTCAATTTAGTAAGATGTGCCACAATAGTTTAAGATTCATAACCATGAAAAGGATCGGATTCAACCAAAGTAATTAACTCAGGATCGATAGAGAATTTGTAATCCTTATCAGTAACAAAAATAGAGAAGTAGCAAACCTAGGATCATATTTCATTCTTACATTCAAAGAATTTTTTCAGCTTACATAGTTGTTTCTTAACATCCTCTCTATCATTACAAGCAAGAAATTCTCTAGTTATCTCCTCACCCACAACATAACCCTCGGCTATCTTAGGCATTTCAGTTCTAGGAGAGCTAGGTCTAATAGGTGAAACATAAATTTCATCAGTTTCTGCATTTTCAAATTCTTTAGCTTTAGCAAGTTATTCATCAAGAAATTCACCTAGTGGCACAGTTTCATTAAGCAGAGTACTAGCTTCATCAATAGCACCATTCATTGCAAAAGTAGCACCATCAATTACTTGTGACATATCAGAATTAATAGTAGGTCGTGGTGTCGCAAACCTACTCAAAACAGAAGGTGGATCAAGTGCAGAGCTAGATGGCAGTTCCTTACCTCCCCTTGTCTGATCTTGGTTCTATCATCCTTCGGATTCTTCATAGTGATCAACAGATAAAAATCCAAGTGATTCAAAGCTATGCTCCCCAGCAACGGCGCCAGAAAAAGGTCTTGATAACCCACAAGTATAGGGGATTGCAACAGATTTAGGGTAGAGTATTCAACCCAAATTTATTGATTCGGCACAAGGGGAGCCAAAGAATATTCGCGAGTATTACTAGTTGAGTTGTCAATTCAACCACACCTAGAGAACTAAATATCTGCGACAAAGTGATCAGTAGCACAATGATATGTCTCCAACGTATCTAAAATTTATGAAGTATCCATGCCATGTTTACAACAACTTTATATGATATTGGTACGATTTGATTAGAACTAACCCGGAATAACATTGTTTTCAGCAAAACTACCGTGGTGTTGTTTTTTCTGCAGAAATAAAAGTTCTCGAAATGGGCTGAAAATTTACGGTGATTTTTTATGGACCAAAAGAGACCCCCGAAGCACCGGCGCTGGGCCAGGAAGTGACCAAGGAGGCCACAAGCCTAGGGGGCGCCCCCCGGCTTGTTGACCCCTCGTGCACCCTCCTGACGTGAGACCGGCACCAAAAATTCTTATAAATACCAAAACCCCCTAAAAAGAACCCTAGATCGGAAGTTCCGCCGCCGCAAGCCTTTGTAGCCATGAAAAACCAATCGGGAGCCCGTTTCGACACCCTGCCGGAGGGGGAAATCATCACCGGAGGCCATCTTCATCATCTCAGTGGCCACCATGATGAGAAGGGAGTAGTTCACCCTCGGGGCTGAGGGTATGTACTAGTAGCTCTATGTTTTATCTCTCTCTCTCTCATGTTCTTGATTTGGCACGATCTTGATGTACCCTGAGCTTTGTTAATATATTTGGATCTTATGGTGTTCTTCCCTCTCTACCTTCTTTTGATGAATTGAGTCTTGCTCTTTGAGGTTTTGTTATGTTGGATTGAGTATTGGATTTGAGAATACTTGATGTATGTCTTACGATGGGATATATGTGGTGACAATGGGATGTTCTATTGATTCACTTGATGTATGTTTTGGCACTCAACTCGCGTTTTCCCAAGGTGACATTGGGGTAGTCTATGCATAGGGGTTGATGCACGTTTTCGTCCTACGTTCTTCGATAGAAACTTTGGAGTGATTCTTTGTTGCACATTGAGGTATTGTTATATGATCCAATTATGTTTTCATTATTGAGAGATTTTGCACTAGTGAAAGTATGAACGCTAGGCCTTGTTTGCAAACATTGCAATACCGTTTTTGCTCACTTTTACTACTTGCTACCTTGCTGTTTTTATATTTTCAGATTACAAAAACCTATATCTACTATCCATATTACATTCGTATCACCATATCTCTTCGCCAAACTAGTGCACCTATACAATTTACCATTGTATTGGGTGTGTTGGGGACACAAGAGACTCTTTGTTATTTGGTTGCATGGGCTGTTTGAGAGAGACCATCTTCATCCTACACCTCCAACGGATTGATAAACCTTAGGTCATCCACTTGAGGGGAAATTGCTACTGTCCTACAAAACTCTGTGCTTGGAGGCCCAACACGAGTCTACAAGAATAAAGGTTGCATAGTAGACATCAAGCTCTTTTCTGGCGCCGTTGCAGGGAGATGAGTGCTTGAAGGTATATCTTTAGATCTTGCAATCGAATCTTTTAGTTTCTTGTTTTATCACTAGTTTAGTTTATAAAAGAAAAATACAAAAAAATTGGAATTGAGGTTACCTCATATTATTCATCTTTATAGTGTCTTCCTTGAAAATGATGGATCAGAAAATTGTGCCAAAGTGTTAGAAGAAGAAGTCAATAAAATGTTTGGCACTAAACCTTTGAATGATGAGCATGATTCCAATGTTGTTGGTATAAATTCTTTGAATATCCATGATGCTAATGAGATGCAAAGCCATAAGCTTGGGGATGCTATGTTTGATGAAGATGATATTATTAGTCCCCCCAAGTTTTGATGTGCAAATTTGTTATCATGATTGCATGCCTCCTATTTTATGATGATTATTGTGATGACACTTATGAAATAAAGAATAATGATAACCATGGAACTTGTCATCATAATTTTAATTCTCAATATGATTATGCCAATCAAGTATCACATGATAGTTATTTTGTTGAGTTTGCTCCCACTACTATGAATGAGGATAAATTTGCATATGTGGAGAGTAATAAAAAATTTATGCTTGTGGATCATGAAAAGAATGCTTTATGTGATAGTTATATTGTTGAATTTATTCAGGATGCTACTGAAAATTATTATGAGAGAGGAACATTTCCTTTTACACATCTCAGTAATATCAAGTTTCCTCTCTATGTGTTGAAAATCTTCAAGTCATGCTTGTTTTACCATCCTATGCTAGTTGATTCTTGCTACCATAAATTGTTTGCTCACAATTTACCTATGCATAGGATGTGTGTTAGGATTAAATGTGCTAGTCATAAGCTTCCTGATGCTCCCGTTATGTTTCAATTCTTATCTCTCATGTGAGCATCATTGAAATCATCATGCCTAGCTAAAAAGGCATTAATGAAAAGCGCTTGTTGGGAGACAACCCAACATTTACCGCTACTGTTTTTGTGTGTCCACATAATTAAGCTAATGTATTAATCATGTTTATAGCTTTTATTTCAGTAAAGTACCAAGTAAAGCCTTTGGGATAGTGTGGATGATTGTTGATTTAATTCTGTGAGAAAACAGAAACTTTTGCGCCAAGTAACAGAATTGATCTGATCTTCTGGAGCAAATAAATTTTTAGATTTTTTTCCACTTTATTGATATAAAAATTTTCTATGTTTTCCTAATTTTTCACAATTTTTTAGTAACAGGAGTATGGTTGTTGTTCGGATCATTACAGACTGTTCTATTTTCGACAAATTCTGTTTTCAATGCATAGTTTGCTTGTTTTAGTGTTTCCATAACTTATATTAAGTGATATAAATTATGGAAATGATAAGGTACAGTATGCATTGTGTGAGAACAATTATGAATCTTGTCTTTGACAGTATCCAAGTGAATGATTTGCTTTATTATACTAATGCATCTCACGAAGTTCCGTTAAGTTTTGTGTGATTGAAGTTTCCAAGTTTTGGGTGAGATATCGATATGAGGAGAATAAGGAGTGGAAAGACACTAAGCTTGGAGTTAGAGAGGTATGAATCTTGCATTCTTTACAAACTGTTCTGTTTAGACAAATTACTGTTATGTTTGCATTGTTTAATGATTCTATTTGGGGATAGGAGTATTAAATATGTAGAGGAATTTAGTATGCAATATTAAATTATAATTTTAGTGATTTTCAATAGTAGAGAATGATAAGGTTTTGCATTGATTTATACTAACTTATCTCACGAGTTCTTTTTGAGTTTTGTGTGGATGAAGTTTTTAAGAATTAGGGAAACCGTGATATGAGAGGAATTAAGGAGACAAAAAATCTCAAGATTGGGGATGCCCAAGGCATTCCAATTTTATATTTCAAGAAGTCTCAAGCATCTAAGCTTGGGGATGCCCCGGTTGGCATCCCACCTTTCTTCTTCAACAATGATCGTCAGTTTTGGTTGAGCCTAAGTTTTTGCTTCTTCACATGCTATGTGTTATCCTTGGAATATAATTTTATTTTGTTTTGCTTGTTGTTTGAATAAAATACTTAAGATCTGAAATTCCTAAATGAGAGAGAGAGTCTTCACATAGCTACTTAATTATTTGACTACTCGCTGATCTTCACTTATATCTTTTTGGAGTAGTTTGTCATTTACTCTTGTGCTTCACTTATATCCAATGAGTAAATGATTGAATGAATTGAACATCATAAATCTGAAAATATATATGTTTCATATGCTTATCCCATGGGGAGTAATGACTTCACATATAAGAAGTATATGTGGTAAAAGTTATTGAAAGTTAGCAAGCAGAACATTGGTCACTTGAACAATTCATGAAGGAATATTGAAGAAAGAGAGATTTCACATATAAATATACTATCTTGAACATCACCTATGATTGTGAGCCCCATTAATTATTTTCAAACTTGAGCAAATTAGTTGAAGTTGGACAAGGAAGACAACATAATGAGTTATGATTGGGTATATTTGTATAGAAGTTATATTGTTATGGATCCTCCAACATGTGGTGCTTGCTTAGGATCTTTTGCTAGACAAAAATGTGTACTAAGCGGGAATACTTCTTGTGCATCTACTTCCTTAAACCCAAAGTTATTCCATATTAGTCCACCATACCTACCTATATCCGGTATTTACCTGTCGTTCCAAGTAAATTTTCATGTGCCAAACTCTAAATCTTCAAATAATAATCTATTTTGTATGCCCAAAGCACTCATGAAGTGACAGGGGGCGGTCAGTATCTTCCATGCTAGGTGGGTTATTCTCATGATGAGTGCTTATTTGTTTGTCATTCACGAGAAAGTGGCTGGTAATTGGGATGCCCAGTCCTATGATCAAAATCAAGAGATAATAATGAAACAAAACTCCCCGGGATTTTTGTTGGTATGGAGGGCACCCGAGGATTCGGCTAGCCATGGCTTGTGTTTGTTGCTGGAGGGGGAGTAAAACTTCACCTTTCTGTTTGGGAACCGGCTATAATGTGTCTAGCATGGAAGATATTGGGACCCTCGGTCGTTACGTTGACAATGAAAGCATACCTCTCGAAATTATATTCATCCATGTGTTAAAAGCTTCGAGCTTTGGCACCTCTACAAATCCCTCCTTCCCTCTGCGAAGGTTCTATCTTTTACTTTTATGCAGGTGTCAGTAGTATTCCTTCTCATTTCAACCCCAATTATTCTCTAGTTGGCAAGTACCATGTGGTGGGGAAAGATCCAAGCATATATGCCCATTCAAATATATTTGATCATGAATTATTATTGTTGACAATTATCTATATGATAAGTGAGTTGAGAGGCGAAACATTAAGCCCCTATCTTTCTCTGTGCTCAATGGATGCTATTTGTTCTAAAAATATGCTTTGAGTGGTAGCAATCATGGAAGACTATATGATAGTTGAGCGTGTGGAATTTGCTAAACCAAAGCTCTTACATACACTGGTACGCGTCGGAGCTATACAAACGGTTTTTAACCCCTTTCCGCGATGACGTTCGGAACCGTAGCCAAGTGAGTGACTGCGATAGGGGGGGTCCTTCCCACACGACCTAGACACCGTCGGGGATATGCCCTCCTGGCACAAACGCTCGGCAAAATGAGGTCGTGTGCGATCGGCGAGCGCTCAAATACGGTTATACATACAGTAGTGCTAAAAAATACAATTATACAGGTGAAATTGTTTCCGGTCGTAAGTACATCCCACACAATCAGTCCCCGCTAAACATTTATGTTCGTATGTACATTCCACACAGTCCATCCAAGGAATACGTTTCCATTAGTATGTACATCCCACACAGTTAATCCAAGAAGTACTAAACGTTTGTGATGCACACAACATCACAAACAGTCCATAATTTCAAAGCTTGTGAGATAAGGTGACTATCACAAACATTTAATAAGAAAGAACTGTGTGCGATGCTGTTATTAGTCGCACATATTTTTTCTTGGCTGATCGTGTGTGGAGTGGAGATTGATCGCACACGTTTTTTCTTGGCTGATTGTGTGTGCAGTGGAGATTGACCGCACACATAGAGGATCCTAGAAATGTGTCTGATCTCCACGTCTATCACAGACGTTTCACTTTCCCCAACCGTGTGCAATGTAATCCCTAAATAATCCTTACTAATCCCTAATTTAAAAATCATATGTTTTGAGTTTGATAGTAGGCAATCACTTATTTCATATCCAACCATGTTTATTACAAATATAGGTTCAACCACGAATGCATAATTTGATGCACAGGTACGTATACATGTAAGCACCAAGTAAAGAATCATGAACCACAATTGTACTAAAGACTATAAAGAGAGAGGCGAAAGACATTCTAGTTGTTGGAGAAGGTGAAGCGGAATGCCCATATTGTGCCCTCCTCCATGTGTAATGCACGCACGACTCTAGGCCAACCCCTTGTGATGGCTGCCCGTCCATCCTTTACTGTCTTCATTGCGACTTCTCGATGCTCACTATAGTCTGGATGAAATACTTTAACCTTCATTGCGTGTCCACCAATCATGTACTTTGTGAGGTAATCTTGAGTGAACTGCTTCAGGAACCACTGCGAACGAAAAAGATTTAGACATTATTGTCTAACAACTCATTATGGGCAGTAAAAAGAGAAGGTTGCAGAGTTTGTAGTTACCATCCTACAGCTCACTGTTATGTTGGATAGAGCATAAACAAATAATTTTCTTGCCACCATTCATATCTTTTTGCTAATAATCCTTATCAGTTTCCTCACTTGATGCTTGTTCATGAATATCTCATTGCCCGATACGGAAAAAGGGTCGATGCGAGGATCCTTGCCAAGGGCATATGTACCTACAAGCAACAAGTCAATATTAGAAGCTAACAAGTGTCCAGGCCTGGATCTATATGCACTACATTATGCAACGACAGGGGGAGTACAAGCCAAGGGATGAAGCTAACCTCGGCGAAAAATGGTGGCCACTCCCATTGATGTCCTGCGTAAGTAATGGAAAGACATGATAAGTACAACAATCTTAACATCAAACAAATATAGCAAAGGTAAACAACATCATCTCCAAATGATAGCTTGAATGTGTTGGTTTCAGCATTTTGTTAAAGCATATATAAAATGGAAGGCAATGTTACCGACAGCAGGCTTAACAACCATCAAATATTGCAATTCAAACTGGTATTGTTGAAAATGAATAGAACATAGGTAATGCTTAAATATGGCAATGGATAAGTGTGTAAAACTGAAATAAAGGGCATGTGTTAACTACAACAGGCATAACTGGAACCAAGTATAGCCGTTCAAACTGGTATTTATGCAGTCGAGCGGCACAGTTCTGACTTGCACATAATGAGCAACACATTGTGAATGATTGAAATAAACAAGGCATAAATGATCAGTATAACAACCAAATATAGCCATTGAAAACTAGACAGAGTCTCACTGCAACCAAACTAACAAGCAAATATAGATAAACAGGGCATATGCTTGAAAACTGGACAAGTGCTCACTGCAACCAACCTAACAAGCAAATAGAGATAAACAAGGCATCTGCTTGAAAACTAGACTAATGCTAAAAAAGCAACCTAACAACAAAATACAGATAAACAAGGCATCTACTTGCTAACTGGACAAATGCTCACTGCAACCAAACTAAGAACCAAATACATATAAACAAGGCATCGGCTCGATAACTGGAAAAATGCTCACTGCAACCAACCTAACAACAAAACACAGATAAACAAGGCATCTACTCACTATAAACAACCAAATATAGCCATTCATGAAACTGAAGTGGACAATTCATACTTAAACATCACATAGCCCTATTGAACAATACATTTTTGCATAACTGAAATAATTAAACACGGCGCAGTTATAACACCACACGCTAAATGCTACTACAACAAAGGGTATGGGTTGGCAAGCTAGAAAAGGTAAGATTTGCTGATAGGATGTTGCCTCACATTTCATGGACGGGATCCTTCCTGTTGGAAGAGCACAGACCCATGGTGCGCTCTCAGATGTCACAGATGGGTTGTTTCACCTTGGAAGAACCTTTGTGGGTACCCTCCTCGTGGTCGTGGTTGTGGTCGATGAGATCTGACTTGGCAATTGAGGATCCCAAGCTGCCGCCGTAGAATGTGTCCTTTAGAAATGACAAAATGGGCTCGATGGCGTATAAGGATCGCAAATCCTTGACCGCTTGGCGGAGGAGATCAGCGGCAGGGCCACCGAAGAGATTGACGGCAGTTGAACCAGAGGGGTTGGTGATGGACCACGTAACCTATGACATGGCCCACGTGAAGCCGTCGCGGTCGACGAGCTTGATGTCGTAGCTAGCTTTCCCGAGATACAGTAACACGCAAGCCCGTTGACATGAAGCCTTCGGCATGCAATGTAGTCAACGTCTTCGCCGGCTTCCGCAGCGACGTGTTGCTCCGGGATCGACAGGTCGAGGCGAACGGCGGCCACCTTGCCAATGTCAGCCAGAGAGGCCATGATAAACCCCTTCTTGGCCGAACGCTCATCGGGCTCCCCGGGATACGTGGTCGAGATTAGGCCACGACATTCTGGAGCAGGGGATGTGGATCTAGCGGGGAGGGACACCACATGCCTCATCTAAAATCTCAGGGGAGTGGGACGACGGTATGGGAATCGGTGGGTAACCTGAACTTATTATCTAAGCTAGAAGGAACGGGCAGACCGACATGGGTTGGTGGCGGCGCCGGTGGCGGCCGCGAGCTAGGGTTCGAGGGGGGGAGGGGGCTAGGTGGGGGACTGTGGAGGGGGGGTGGTGTTTGAGAATACATCGCGACTACTAAATTTTTTAGTAATGGTGGGTGGAGATGGTGGTGGACGAGAGAGGGCGACGGTTCAAATGCCTTGGCTACTGCAATTTTACTATAAGGTCGGTGCTGGAGGAGTGTGGGCGACGGCTGAAGTACGGTGGCTACTAAAATTTGGGTAAAGGAATTGATGCGGCGCGGGAGTGCCCAAGATCGCGCACGGTCCAATAAAAATATGTGTGTATGATAATAAGGAAAAGTGACGGAACCGCCGATTTTTGCAACGCTCAAGGAGGGTAGTTTGTTTTTATATTTCTAGCTAGCTGGTCTATCGCACACGGTTCGTCCTAATTTCTAAGTAAACTTACCCGCCTTTAGCTTGCGCAGTCGTGGTGATTTTATAACGCACTTGCATCGCACACAGTTAAGCCAGTACCTCGCGCTTGTGTAGTCATGGTGATTTTACAGCGCACTTGCATAACACACGGTTAAGCCAGTACCTCCACCATTTGCTCGCGCTTGCGCCGTCGTGGTGATTTTACATGCACTTGCATCGCACACGATTAAGCCAGGACCTCCACCATTTGCTCGCGCTTGTGCAGTCGTGGTGACTTTACAGCAAAAAATAACCTATAAAAACATTGTCTACAAATTAGCAAAACAAGGATCCCAAGGTTTATATAATCATCATGTCAGGTCACTATAGAGATATTTATCTCTTTATCTCTATAATGACCGTGTCATGGCGATAAAATGAATCTTGACATATGCAACCTCCCACCGGGTCACCCATCCTTGGACTACTCCAGGCCGAGCACGCTTAACTTCTGCGTTCTATTCGACTAGGATAGCGGATGGGAAGCGGCACCTTGCTGATAGGAATTGCCTCCTTGCCTTTAAGGCATTTCACGCTGGTCACCCTATGGGACCTACTCCCTCCTATCACGCACATTTGTGCTTTTAGAAATTGTGTGCAATATTTACATGGCTCGTGTGTCGCCGCCTAGACTTCAATAAGCACTCACACTGGTAGCGGGAAACCGATGGGCGAAGAGGCGGGAAACCGATGAGAGGAGTGGCGGGAAACAATAGCCTGTTTAGAAAACCTAGAAGAGAAGGAAGTGTGAGCTAGCACGACGCATGCGCATAGTGCTTACCCATGTATTGCATGTGTTGTCGAAAGGGTTGAAGGTTGCCGTGTGATCTAGGAGCATCCAACGGTGCAGACGTATGATCCGTGGGGTTTGGGTTCTGGCCAATCAGAACACACGACTCAGATCGCACTTGCAGCAGGGGGGAGGGGGGCATCAGCCATGGTTTGGTAGGCACACGACTTTCGTGAGTGAACCGTGTGCTATCTGACAACATTTTGTGTGAAGAATCTCGATTTTTAAATCCTTGTAAATCCAAAACACACCCAAAAATCGTGAAACTTGGCATGGTGTCACGACATGGCACATATATGTCGAGGAATTTTTTTCGTCCATTTTGGCGCAAGTTTTATTACAAGCCTCTTACAAACTGGAGCTTCTCTCAAAGAAGCCTCATGGTTCCGATAGGGAAACGTGTCCCCCTTGTGGCGGAAATCACTGCTTCTTTTCGCCTTGTATTTTCTTCTACCGGCAACATGGAACGACAAGATATCCGTGCTAAAATTTAAACTGATTCAGGGTTTGTTTGGCCTTTTTATACACTAATTGAGTTTCCTAGTCATTTAATGTCCATAATTTAATTCTGAACCTCAAATACATGCTCTAGTTCACCAAAATGGCTAGAAAGTTATACATGCATGTGTCCTTGGGTGCATGTTTAGGTCCCATGGCAGGAATGGGAATGAATTACAACCGTACCGGCATCCTGACTCGTCCTCAAACATTTGGAATATCGGTTTTTAAATTTCCAAAAATCCTAAACTCACCAGAAAGTCATGAAAGTAGGCATGGTGTCACGTCCGCACATATATGTCATGGTAAAAACATTGTCCAATTTGGTCCAAGCTTTATTACAAACCTCTTACAAACCGGAGCCTCTCTCAAAGAAGCCTCGTGGTTTCGATAGGGAAATGTGTTCCCCTTGTTGTCGAAACATAATCACTACCTCTTTTCGCCTTGCATTTTCTTCTACAGGCAACATTGAACGACAGGATATCCGTGTTGAAATTTAAACTTATTCCTTTTGGCCTTTTTATACACTAATTGAGTTTCATAGGCGTTTAATGTCCATAATTCAAATTTGAACTTCAAATACATGCTCCAATTCAACAAAATGGCTACAAAAATTATACATGTATCCTTGGGTGCATGTTTAGGTCCCATGCCAGGAATGGGAATGAATTACAACCGTACCGGCGTCCTGGCTCGTCCTTAAACATTTAGAAATCTCGGATTTTAAATCCCCATAAATCCAAAACTCACCAGAAAGTCATTAAAGTTGGCATGGTGTCACGTCATGGCGGATATATGTTGTGGTAAAAACATTGTCTAATTTGGGCCAAGCTTTATTACAAACCTCTTACAAACCGGATCTCAAAAAAGCCTCGTGGTTCCAATAGGGAAACGTGTTCCCCTTGTGGCAAAACGTAATGACTGCCTCTTTTTGCCATGTATTTTCTTCTACGGGCAACATGGAACGACATGATATCCATGCTGAAAGTTAAACTTATTCAAGGTTCATTTGGCCTTTTTATACACTAATTGAGTTTCCTAGGCATTTAATGTCCATTAAATCTGAACTACAAATGCATGCTCCAGTTCACCAAAATGGCTAGAAAATATATACATTTGTCCTTGGGTGCATGTTTAGGTCCCATGCCAGGAATGGGAACGAATTACAACCGTACCTGCGTCCTGCTCGTCCTCAAACATTTGGAATCTCGGTTTTTAGATCCCCATAAATCCAAAACTCACCAGAAAGTCATCAAAGGTGGTATGGTATCACGTCATTCCACATATATGTCGTGGTAAAAACATTGCCAATTTGGGCCAAGCTTTATTACAAACCTCTTACAAACCGGAGCTTCTCTCAAAGAAGCCCAGTGGTTTCGATAGGGAAACATGTTCCCCTTATGGCGAAACGTAATCACTGCCTCTTTTCACCTTGTATTTTTTGCTACGGGCAACATGGAACGACAGGATATCCATGCTGAAATTTAAACTTATTCATCGTTCGTTTGGCCTTTTTATACACTAATTGAGTTTCCTATGCATTTAATGTCCATAATTCAAATCTGAACTACAAATACATGCTCAAGTTCACCAAAATGGCCAGAAAAATTGTACATGTGTCCTTGGGTGTATGTTTAGGTCCCATGCCAGGAATGGGAACGAATTACAACCGTACCGGCATCCTGGCTCGTCCTCACACATTTGGAATCTCGGTTTTTAAATCCCCATAAATCCAAAACTCACCAAAAAGTCATTAAAGGTGCCATGGTGTCACGTCATGGCACATATATGTCATGGTAAAAACACTGCCAATTTGGGCCAAGCTTTATTACAAACCTCTTACAAACTAGAGCTTCTCTCAAAGAAGCCTCGTGGTTCCGAAAGCGAAATGTGTTCCCCTTGTGATGAAACGTAATCGCTCCCTCTTTTCGGCTTGTATTTTATTCTACGGGCAACATGGAACGATGTCATATCCATGCTGAAATTTAAACCTATTCAGGGTTTGTTTGGCCTTTTATACACAAATTGAGTTTTCTAGGCATTTAATGTCCATAATTCAAATCTGAACTACAAATAAATGCTCAAGTTCACCAAAATGGCTATAAAAATTATACATGTGTCCTTGGGTGCATGTTTAGGTCCCATGACTGGAATGGGAATGAATTACAACCTTACCGGCATCCTGGCTTGTCCTCAAACATTTGGAATCTTGGTTTTTAGATCCCCATAGATCCAAAACTCACCAGAAAGTCATCAAAGGTGCCATGGTGTCATGTCATGGCACATATATGTCATGGTAAAAACATTGCCAATTTGGGTCAAAGCTTTATTACTAGCCTCTTACGAACCGGAGCCTATCGCAGGAACCCTCATGGTTTCGATAGGGAAACGTGTCCCCTTGTGGGCCAAACAATAATCGCTCCCTCTTCTAGCCTCGTATTTTTTGTACATGCAACATGGAACAACAGGAGATTCGCGCTAAACTTTGAAATTATTCAGGGTTCCTTTGACCCTTTTTATTTATCAATTGAGTTTTCTAGGCATTTAATGTCCATATTTCAAATCCGAACTACAAATACATGCTCCAGTGCACCAAAATGGCTAGAAAAAATGTACATGTGTCCTTGGGGTGCACGTTTAGGTCCCATGGAACGAATGGGAATGAATTCAAGCATCTCCCCATCCTGCCTCGGCCACAAACATTGCAAATCTCGGTTTTTAAATCTCTGTAAATCCAAAACTCACCAGGAAATCATGAAACTTGGCAAGGTGTCACTACATGGTACATATAATTGTTCAATTTGGGCGAAACTATATTACAAGCCTCTTACAAACCGAAGCTTCTTGCAACCCTCGTGGTGTCGGTGGGCGAAATGATAATCGATGCCTCTTCTCGGTTTGAACTTTGTTTTCTACATGCAACATAGAATAACAGGAGTGTCATGCTGAAATTTGAAACTATTCAGGGTTTGTTTGGCCATTGTATATACTACTAATTAAGTTTTCAACGCATTTAATGTAGTCCATAATTCAAATTTGAACTACAAACCACTACAAGGGAAAAGCCTATACACAGAATCTTATCTGCAGCGCACTTTAAAATAAGGCCCTGCTGCTAATTAGTAGTAGCGTGCTCAAGAGTAACTCGCTGCTCAAACAAATATAGCAGTAGTGCGCCTGCTCAAAGACGCTCTACTGCAATAATTCCCACGAGGCCGCCGCGAGGCTAGTTATAGCAGCAACGCATTATGACGATGGGCGCTACTGCTACGTAGCATAGTAGCAGCGCATTTCGCCAATAAGCGCTACTGCTAAGTTTACTACAAAAATTTAGTCCCACCTTGCTCCGTGAAGAGAGTTTCTACCACCTTAAATATGGTACTTCTCAAACATTGACAAGCACTTGGTCTTCATTGAACTCTATGTGTAGAATTTGTGGCTGCAATATGAGTCTTCACCTGTTCCTAAACCGGTGAGGACTCATATTGACAAATCAGATTGTACACAAAAAGATCGTTGATGATCAATGTATTTTTGATACATTGAACAAAGTCTATTTTTACATGCTGACACATAGCAGTAGCGCTTTTTTGTGAAAGGCGCTGGTGCTAGGTAGCTTAGCAGTAGCGTCTTTCTCTATAGCGTGCTACTGCTAAGCCATTCCATCTCCCACCCCCCATCTCCTCTATCCGATCCACTCACAGTCACACACTCACTGGATCCCCTCTCAATCCCCCGCGTCGGTCCACCCCCGTCGCCCCTCCTCCCTCTACGCCGCCGTCACCTCCTCCTTCTTGCTGGACTCGGCACCGGCCTCCTCCTCCGTCCTCCCTCTCCACTCACTGATGGCCGGCCCCTCCTCGCTCTGCCATCCTCCTCCATCCTCCCTCCACTGGCCGCCGGCTGGCCCCTCCTTGCTCCGCCTTCCTCCTCCGTCCTACTCTCTTCTCCCTCCTCGAGTCGCCCCTCCTTCTCCCTCCTGCCTGCTACATTTTGATTTAGTAGGCTAGTTCATATGCAACATTTTGATTTAGTTGATATGATTTAGTTGATTTAGTAGGCTAGTTGATTTAGTTGATTTAGAACATTTTGATTTAGTTGATTTAGTAGGCTAGTTCATTTAGTTGATTTAGAACGTTTTGATTTAGTTGATTTAGTAGGCTAGTTCATTTAGTCGATTTAGAACATTTTGATTTAGTTGATTTAGTAGGCTAGTTCATTTAGTTGATTTAGAACATTTTGACTTAGTTGATTTAGTAGGCTAGTTGATTTAGTTGATTTGGAATATTTTGATTTAGTTGATTTAGTAGGCTAGTTCATTTAGTTGATTTAGAACATTTTGATTTAGTTGATTTAGTAGGCTAGTTCATTTAGTTGATTTAGTACGCACCATTTTATTGTTTTTTTTCTGTACATGGATAGGTACGTAGTTGCTTTTGTTTTTTTAATAAGTTACTTTTTGGCAAAATGTAGGTGGTACCTTGTCATCTAATATGTTACTAGATCTTAGGATTATAATTGTCCATCAAATTGCTTCTCACGGAAGAACCAAAAATATCACATGCTGCTGTTTTTCTTTCCTGTGAAGTGGATCGTTAATCCTTTGCTCATATTGCTTTAGGAAATATGGCGCCACCACCACCACCACCATGTCAACTGTGCAAGTCAAGATGCGCCAGCAGCCTTGCAACTGGCAAGCTGTTCGGCATCTACTTCCAGCCGAGTTTTCGTCATGCGGCGGTAAGAAATTAGATGAAATGTAATAACTATTTTATTTTTAGTGTTGGCATTACTACATTGTGTCATTTTGCTTATTTTACACAGATCATCCCATGTAATGTGAGGTTGAAATTCAACAAGCTGACAGGAGACACTGTGACATTTGAGGCTCCTTGGGGCCGTACACTATGGAGGTCGAGAAAGGACGCAATATGTCGCAGATTGGAGGAGATGGATGGGCCCGTTTCGTCGCTCGCATGCGTCTTACTGGTGGTGAGTTGACCAGCTTCTCCTTCCGAGCAGACAGACCCAAGTTGGCTGTCATTTATCTCAACCTGGTGGAAGATGATGAAGATGACGAAGATGATGAAGATGATGAAGATAATGAGGACCCACTCGATGAAGATGATGAGGACCCACTTCATGAAGCCATCGTATCTCAAAGAACAAGGCTGAGCGAGGAGGAGGTGTCCAACCTGTGGGACATAATTCCGCCACATGATGACTTTGTCGGGGTGCCATTCATGACCCGCCTAACAAATACCATGGTTGATCGACATGATATGGTATGTTACACTTACAAATGCAAATTATCCGATGAAATACTTAGTGTACAGTCCAATGATATGGTATGTTGTGTGGAATCTAGTCGATGATATGTTTTAGTGTAGAGTTCGATCACATGCTTATTAGTGTAGAATCTAAGGAAACTATTAATAGTGTAGATAATCCATATGTACTTATTTGCGAGGCTATTTATTAATTGATATGTTTTTCTTATTCAGAAATTGGCAAAGAGCATATCTGTGAGTTATGGTATCGAGCCTGATGAAGAAGGCTCAGCTGGACTACGCCTTACTGCAAGGGGATCCGTCACAACCTGTACTTACCACGTGGACACGGACGGTCTCACACACTTAAACTCGGTTGGGTGGAAGAAATTCCTTGATGGCAAGAATCTTCGTGTTGGACAGGCCATCCTAATTACTATTAGGAACACCAACCGCCCATGCTTGAGGATGATGATTGTCTTCGATATCATCTAGAACTACATATGTGTGTGTGGCTATATCATCTAGAACTACATATATGTGTGTGGCTATATCATCTAGAACTACATATGATGATCGTCGTCGATATCATCTAGAACTACATATGATGATCGTCGTTGATATGACCTTGTACCGCTTGAGGATGCATGTTGACTATGCATGAAATTGTTATCTAGTACTCCCTTCGTTCCAAATTACTCGTCGTGGTTTGAACTAAAACCACGACGAGTAATTTGGAACGAAGGGAGTACTACCTAGTAATGGTTTATGAATTTGATATCTACTAGCAGTACCTAGTATCTAGTATCTAAAAGGGAAACTGGAAGGGAAAGGGGTACAGGAAAATGATGAAAGATATAGCAGTAGCAAGGGACTGCGAAATCGCTACAGCTAGGTAATAGTAGCGCGTTCATAAAAAGCATTGCTGATATCGTCCACAGTAGTAGCGCAGGTAAGGGCCGCGCTAGTACTATAAGTTAGCTGTAGCGCCTTATTAGTAGCGCGGCCACCCGCGCTGCTGCTAGCCTCAAAACCCGTGCTACTACTAGGGTTTTCCCTAGTAGTGAACACATGCTCCAGTGAAGCAAAATGGGTGGGAAATCGTACATGTGTTGTTGGGTGCATGTTTAGGATTCATTTAAGGAATGGGAATGAATTACAAACTTGTCGTCGTCCTGAAACATTGAGAATGTCGGTTTTTAAATCCCAGTAAATCAAAAACTCACCCAAAAAATGTGAAACTTGGCATGGTTTCATGACATGGCACATATATGTCGTGGTAAAAAAGATCGTCCAGTTTGAGAAGAGGCGCACACATTAGTAGTCAACGAAGTCCTTTTTGAAACAAAAAGCTGACATGTTAATATCGTAAATGGGTGTATTATATGAACCGTGTCAATATTTAACCATACTCGATGGCGTGTGTGCAGCTGTTTGATTAGACGGGACGAGCGCAAGAAGTCTGCCGTGTGAGCAGTCCGCTGCGCAGGCTCGGCAGACGCGTGCATCCTGTCCACCTCACACGCTCGACGAGACACGTGTGAGCAGCAAGGCCACCCATGCTCACCGGGAAGAGAGCTCTTTGACCTCCATGCACGAGCCGCCGCCCGCCTAGCTCACAATTTCTCCATTAATGGGTTAATTAAAGTGCCTGGACGAAGGTTTTTTTTGAGGGGTGGATGGAGGGTGTTTTCTTGTGATTCCATGGCAGCATTTGCTTTGTTCATGTTTTCAACTCGTATTCCAGCCTAATTTAAATTGCCACATAGGGCAATGGATAATATGACGACAAATAAAATGGCAACGGATAGTATGATGACAAATTTACAATGGCACCGATAATAATTGTCTTACATATTTTGGATAATTTAAAATGCCACATGCGGCAAAGCCCGGAAGACATGGGGGCAAGAGAAGAAGGAAGACAACGATCTGGATCGCTACTGTATCTACTCTTCGATGGATCACCGGGTGATGACATTCTCCAGCTCCTTCTTCAATTCCTCATGACTTTGCTTGAAAGCAGCCATGCATTCCTCCACCTCCTCCTCGCGCTCGATCAGGAGCTTCCTCAAGTCACCCATCAGTTCCTCGATGACCGCTGTCAGCATCATCCCCGAGGCACTGCTCTGCTCATGCAGCATCTTCCAGCCAGCAGCCTCCTCCTCCTTCTCGGACAGCGCCTGGAGGAGCTTCGCATTGTCACCCATGAGTTGCTCGACGAGTCCAGTCGCCTTGTCAACCGAGGCATCACTGATCTCGAGCAGCTTCATCAAGCCATCGACCAGCTCCTGCTGCTTAATGAGGCCAGCGAGAATGTCGTCGTCGTCGGCCAAGGACTTCAGCAACACCAGCTCAACGCGATCGTCGACGCGGCGAGTGCGCTTGTGAGAGCCCTCGCGTGCCCGTGAGAGCTCGTTCGAGGGATCCGCGGCGCGCCGAGACATCTCTGCTGTGGCTGCCGCTTTGCGGCGGGACCTCTCTAGTGCTTCCACGGCCTTGGCCTTTGCTGCCTGGTTATATGTCCACCCAAAACTCCTCCTACCGGTCATGGCGGAACGACTTGACAGGAAAGACCAGTTTTGTGGGTGATGAGGAGAGGGACTATGAAGTAATTTTTGAGTGGTTAGTTTTTATAGCCCAGTGCTAAGTGTGAACCGATACGTCCATTTTGCATTATGCTTTTATATCAATATTTATTACATTATGGTATGTTATTACACGTTATGTCACAATACTTATGCATTTTCTCTCTTATTTTATAAGGTTTACATGAAGAGGGAGAATGCCGACAGCTGGAATTCTGTACTGGAAAAGGAGCAAATATTATAGACCTATTGTGCACAACTCCAAAATCCTGAAACTCCACGGAAATCAGTTTCGGAATATATTAAAAATATTGGCGAAGAAAGCATCAGAGGGGCCCCCCAGCCAGCCACGATGGTGGAGGGCGCGCTCTACCCCCCTAGGCGCGCCCCCTGCCTTGTGGGCCCTTGGCAGGCCCCTGACGTCCATCTTCTACTATATGGTGTCTTTTGCGCTGGAAAAAATCATAAGGAAGCTTTCGGACGAAGCGCCGCCGTCTCGAGGCGGAACCTGGGCAAGACCAATCTAGGGCTCCGGCGGAGCTGTTCTGCCGGGGAAACATCCCTCCGGGAGGGGGAAATCACCGACATCGTCATCACCATCGATCCTCTCATTGAGAGGGGGTCAATCTCCATCAACATCTTCACCAGCACCATCTCCTCTTAAACCCTAGTTCATCTCTTTTATCTGATCTTTATATCAAAACCTCAGATTGGTACTTGTGGGTTGCTAGTAGTGTTGATTACTCCTTGTAGTTGATGCTAGTTGGTTTATTCCGTGGAAGTTCGTATGTTCAGATCCTTAATGCTATTCAATACCCCTCTGATTATGAACATGAATATGATTTGTGAGTAGTTACGTTTTTTCCTGAGGACATGGGAGAGGTCTTGTTATAAGTAATCATGTGAATTTGGTATTCATTCGATATTTTGATGAGATGTATGTTGTCTCTCCTCTAGTGGTGTTATGTGAACGTTGACTACATGAAACTTCACTATGATTTGGGCCTAGGGGAAGGCATTGGAAGTAATAAGTAGATGATGGGTTGCTAGAGTGATAGAAACTTAAACCCTAGTTTATGTGTTGCTTCGTAAGGGGCTGATTTGGATCCACATGTTTCATGCTATGGTTAGGTTTACCTTAATTCTTCTTTCATAGTTGCGGATGCTTGCGAGAGGGGTTAATAAAAAGTGGGATGCCTGTCCAAGGAAGGGCAATACCCAAGCACCGGTCCACCCATATATCAAATTATCAAAGTAACGAACGCGAATCATATGAGCGTGATGAAAACTAGCTTGACGATAATTCCCATGTGTCCTCGGGAGCGCTTTGCTTTATATAAGAGTTCGTCCAGGCTTGTCCTTTTCTATAAAAAGGATTTGGACACCTTGCTTCACCTTGCGACTTTTGTTACTTGTCACTCGTTACAAATTACCTTATCACAAAACTATCTGTTACTGATAATTTCAGTGCTTGTAGAGAATATCTTACTGAAAACCGCTTCTCATTTCCTTCTGCTCCTCGCTGGGTTTGACACTCTTACTTGTCGAAAGGACTACGATAGACCCCATATACTTGTGGGTCATCAAGACTCTTTTCTAGCGTCGTTCCCGGGGAGTGAGGCGCCTTTGGTAAGGAAACATTTATATAGTGAGCTGAAATTTACTGTCACTTGTTAGTATGGAAAATAATCCTTCAAGGGGCTTGTACGGGGTATCTTCACCCTGACCAGAAGAACAAAGAGTTGCTCCTCAACCTACTGAACCTAATGAAAATATTTACTTTGAAATTCCTTCGGGTATGATAGAGAAACTGCTAGCTAATCCCAATACAGGAGATGGAACATTACATCCCGATATGCACCTAATCTATGTAGATGAAGTTTGTGGATTATTTAAGATTGTAGGTATGCCCGAGGATGTTATCGAGAAGAAGGTCTTCCCTTTATCTTTGAAGGGAAAGTCATTGACATGGTATAGGCTATGTGATGATATTGGATCATGGAACTACAACCGATTGAAATTGGAATTTCATCGGAAGTTTTATCCTATGCGTCTGGTTCATTGTGATCGTAATTATATATACGATTTTTGGCCTCGTGAAGGAGAAAGTATCGCTCAAGTTTGGTGGAGGCTTAAGTCAATGTTATATTCATGCCCCAATCATGATCTCTCAAGAGAAATTATTATTCAAAACTTTTATGCTCAGCTTTCTCATAATGATCGCCCCATGGTCGATACTTCTTGCACTAGTTCTTTTATGTTGAAGACTATTCAATTCAAATGGGATTTATTGGAAAAAAATTAAACGCAACTCTAAAGACTGGGAACTCGATGAAGGTAAGGAGTCAAGTATAACCCTTAAGTTTGATTGTGTCAAATCTTTTATGGATGCCGATGCTTTTCATGAATTTAGCACTAAATATAGACTTGACTCTGAGATAGTAGCTTCTTTTTGTGAATCATTTGCTACTCATGTTGATCTCCCTAAGGAGAAGTGGTTTAAATATCATCCTCCCATTGAAGTAAAGGTAGTAGAACTTATTAAAGTTGAAGAAAAAACTATTACTTATAATGTTTATCATGTTGTTCCTACTACTTATATTGAGAAACCACCTTTTCCTGTTAGAATAAAGGATCATGCTAAAGCTTCAACTGTGGTTCGTAAGAGTAATGCTAGAACACCTATACCCCCCGAGCAAATTAAAGTTGAACCTAGTATTGCTATGGTTAAAGATCACTTGGTCGATAATATTGAAGGGCATGTTATTTATTCCTGTGATGAAGCTGCTAGAACTGCTAAACCCGATACTAAAAATAAACATAGAACCGTTGTTGGCATGCCTGTTGTTTCTGTTAAAATAGGAGATCATTGCTATCATGGCTTATGTGATATGGGTGTTAGTGTGAGTGCAATACATCATTCCTTATACAAAGAAATTATGCATGATATTGCACCTGGTGAGATAGAAGATATTGATGTTACTATTAAGATTGACAATAGAGATACTATTTCACCAATTGGGATTCTTAGAGATGTCGAAGTCTTGTGTGGAAAAATTAAATACCCTACTGATTTTCTAGTTCTTGGTTCCCCACAAGATGACTTTTGTCCCATTATATTTGGTAGACCCTTCTTGAATACTGTTAATGCTAACATAGACTGCGAAAAGGATATTGTTACTATTGGTTTAGGGGATATGTCTCACGATTTTAATTTTGCTAAATTTCATAGACAACCCCATGATAAAGAGTTTCCTAGTAAAGATGAAATTATTGGTCTTGCTTCTATTGCCGTGCCTCCTAATGATCCTTTAGAACAATATTTGCTTGACCATGAAAATGATATGTTTATGAATGAAAGAAGGGAAATAGATGAAGTATTCTTTAAGCAAGGACCTATTTTGAAACACAACTTGCCTATTGAAATCCTTGGGGATCCTCCTCCACCCAAGGGTGATCCCGTGTTTGAGCTTAAACAATTACCTGATACTCTTAAATATGCTTACCTTGATGAAAATAAGATATATCCTATTATTTTTAGTGCTAACCTTTTAGAGCATGAAGAAGAAAAAATATTGAAAACTCTGAAGAAGCACCGTGCTGCTATTGGATATACTCTTGATGATCTTACACTACTAGGAAAAGGGCTATAGATAATATGGACATTAATGGCGCACCATGTGTTGGTGCGCCATTAAACTCTAAATACTAATGGCGCACTACATCCACGGTGCGCCACTACTAACATTTTTTTTTCAAAACTAGTAATGGCGCACCAGGGGATAGTGCGCCATTATTAGTTAAACTAGTAATTAACTAGTAATGGCGCATCACACCCTCGGTGAGCCACTACTAATGTTTTTTCAAAAAAAATCAATTTTTTTTTCAAAACTAGTAATGGCCCACCATGGGTGTGGTGCGCCATTACTAGTTTAATTAGTAATGGCGCACCGTGGGTGTGGTGCACCATTACTAGTCCCACGGTGCACCATTACTAACTTTGACCAAAACTTCCACCGAATGCACCCCCCCTTGGACCGCCTTTTCAGTTTTTTTAAAAGAAAATGATGGAAATGTCAAAAAAATAAAAGAAAATAAGTTTCCCATGTGGTATGTGGTCTACTTGTTGGGAAAATTTACAAATATGAATTTTGACTTTATTTGCAAAATCTCTGTGGAATTTGTAAAATGGGCATAACTTTTGCACACGAACTCGGATTAAAATTTTTTTATATGAAAAATCATCTACTCGAAACGTTACATCCAAATTGAACGGGGGGGGGGGACCTCGTTAAAGATTTTCAGAATCCCCAAAAACCTAACAGAATAAAAGATATGGGGTTTTTAAGATCTAGAGGGGGAAAATGGAAAACAACTTCAAACTTACTAGTGGCGGACCATTTGCTAGGTGCGCCGCTAGTAACAGAAAAAAATTGGTTTCAATTTTTTTTTGGAATTTTTTTTCCAAAAAATGATACGTAATATGACCGGGAAGTTTGGAATATTTTTCAAAACTTCATCATACTCATGAACATGAACAAAGTCCTAGACATCAACAATGTTTAATAAGATTGATATGATAGATATATCAACAAGTGCCTGTTAAGTGAGGTGGTGCTGGGGTTGGATAGATCTGCGAAGTTAAGCGTGATCGGGCTGGAGTAGTGTGAGGATCGGTGACCTTCCGGGAAGTTTGACCACTTAGTGCGATTTGACTTGAGATTAAGCATATTGACCCGAGATTAAGAAAAAAACGAAAACAAAATTGAAAAAAAATTGAAAAAAAATTTGAAACAAAATTGTTAGTAATGGCGCACTTCTATGTGGTGCGCCATTACTAAGTCAGATAGTAATGGCACACCGTGTGATATACTAATGGCGCACTCCCTGGTGCGCCATTAGTATCTGGTATACTAATTGCGCACCAGGGTGCGCTATTAGTATTAATTACTAATGGCGTGATGCTAGTGGCGCACCTGTAGTGCACCATTAGTAGCCAAAACAGGTGCACCACTAGCAGGCCTTTTCCTAGTAGTGTTAAGGTCATTAGTCCCACTCTACGTCAGCACAAAATAAAACTAGAGAAAGATGCTAAACCATTTGTTGATCATCAACGACGGTTAAATCCTAACATGAAAGAAGTGGTAAGAAATGAAATACTAAAGCTTCTAGAGGCACGTATAATTTATCCTATTTTTGATAGTCAGTGGGTAAGTCCCGTTCATTGTGTCCCTAAGAAGGGAGGTATTAATGGTGTTCCTAATGATAAGGATGAATTGATCTCACAAAGAATTGTTACAGGTTATAAAATGGTAATTGATTTCCACAAATTGTATAAAGCTACTAGAAAAGATCATTACCCTCTACCATTTATTAATCAAATGATAGAAAGATTATCCAAAAATACACATTTTTGCTTTCTAGATGGTTATTCTGGTTTCTCTCAAATACATGTGTCAAAAGAGGATCAGGAAAAGACCACTTTTACTTGCCCTTTCGGTACTTTTTCTTATAGACGTATGCCTTTTGGTTTATGCAATGCACCTGCTACCTTTCAAAAATGTATGACTGCTATATTCTCTGACTTTTGTGAAAAGATTGTTGAGGTTTTCGTGGATGATTTCTCAGTTTACGGAACTTCTTTTGATGATTGCTTAAGCAACCTTGACCAGTTTTGCAGAGATGCGAAGAATCTAATCTTGTCTTGAATCGGGAGAAGTGCCACTTTATGATAAATGAAGGTATTGTCTTGGGGCATAAAATTTCTGAAAGAGGTATTGAAGTTGATAAAGCTAAAGTTGATGCTATTGAAAAGATGTTGTGTCCTAAAGATATCAAAGGTATAAGAAGTTTCCTTGGTCATGTTGGTTTCTATAGGAGGTTTATTAAAGACTTCTCTAAAATTTCTAGGCCTCTCACTAATATCTTGCAAAAAGATGTTCCTTTTGTTTTTTATGATGATTGTGTAGAAGCATTTGAAATACTTAAGAATGCCTTGATTTTTGCACCTATTTTTCAGCCGCCTAATTGGAATTTAACCTTTGAAATCATGTGTGATGCTAGTCATTATGTTGTAGGTGTTGTACTAGGACAAAGAGTTGATAAGAAATTAAATGTTATCCAATATGCTAGTAAAAATCTAGACAGTGCCCAGAGAAATTATGCTACTACTGAAAAAGAATTTTTAGCAGTTGTATTTGCTTGTGATAAGTTCAGACCTTATATTGTTGATTCCAAGGTAACTGTTCACACTGATCATGCTGCTATTAAATACCTTAAGGAAAAGAAAGATACTAAACCTAGACTTATTAGATGGGTTCTCTTACTACAAGAATTTGATTTTCATATTATTGATAGAAAGGGAGCTGAGAACCCCGTTGCACACAACTTGTCTAGGTTAGAAAATGTTCTTGATGACCCACTACCTATTGATAATAGCTTTCTTGATGAACAATTAGCTTCCATAAATGCTTCTCGTACTGCTCCATGGTATGCTGATTATGCTAACTACATTGTTGCTAAATTGATACCACCTAGTTTCACATACTAGCAAAAGAAAAAGGTTTTCTATGATTTAAGACATTACTTTTGGGATGACCCACACCTTTATAAAGAAGGAGTAGATGGTGTTATTAGACGTTGTGTACCTGAGCATGAATAGGAATAGATCCTGTGCAAGTGTCACTCCGAGGCTTACGGAGGACACCACGCTGGAGATAAAACTGCACATAAGGTATTGCAATCCAGTTTTTATTGGCCTACTCTCTTCAAAGATGCTCGTAAGTTTGTCTTGTCTTGTGATGAATGCCAAAGAATTGGTAATATTAGTAAACGTTAGGAAATGCCTATGAATTATTCACTTGTTATTGAACCATTTGATGTTTGGGGCTTCGATTATATGGGACCTTTTCCTTCCTCCAATGGGTATACACATATTTTAGTTGCTGTTGATTACATTACTAAGTGGGTAGAAGCTATTCGAACTAGTAGTGCTGATCATGACACTTCTATTAAGATGCTTAAAGAAGTTATTTTTCCGAGGTTTGGAGTCCTAGATATTTAATGACTGATGTGGTGGTTCACATTTTATTCATGGTGCTTCTCGTAAAATGCTTGCTAAGTATGATGTTAATCATAGAATTGCATCTCCATACCACCCTCAGTCTAGTGGTTAAGTAGAATTGAGTAATAGAGAGATTAAATTGATTTTCCAAAAGACTGTTAATAGATCTAGAAAGAATTGGTCCAAGAAACTTGATGATGCATTATGGGCCTATAGAACTGCTTACAAAAATCCAATGGGTATGTCTCCATATAAAATGGTTAAAGCATGTCATTTACCTCTTGAACTAGAACATAAGGCATATTGGGCTATTAAAGAGCTCAATTATGATTTCAAACTTGCCGGTGAGAAGAGGTTATTTGTCATAAGCTCGCTTGATGAATGGAGAACCCAAGCCAATGAGAATGCCAAGTTGTTTAAAGAAAAAGTTAAAAGATGGCATGACAAAAGGATACAAAAGCGTGAGTTTAATGTAGGTGATAATGTTTTGCTATACAACTCTCGTTTAAGATTTTTTGCAGGAAAACTTCTCTCTAAATGGGAAGGTCCTTACATTATCGAGGAGGTCTATTGTCCCGGTGTCATAAAAATTAACAACGCTGAAGGCACAAATCCGAAGGTGGTAAACTGTCAAAGAATCAAACATGATATTTCAGGTAATCCCATAAATGTTGAAACCAATGTTATTAACACCATAACACCGGAGGAGTACATAAGGGACACTTTCCAGAACGTTTCAGACTCCGAAAAGGAATATGTATGTGGTACGGTAAGTAAACCGACTTCAAAAATGTTGAAATAGTATTTTTTTCCATTTTGGAATATTTAGAAAATTAGGAAAATTAAAAGTAGTCTGAAAGAGACACGAGGCATCCACGAGGGTGGAGGGTGCACCCTACCCCCTGGGCGCGCCCCCTGCCTCGTGTGCCCTCTAGACTCCTTTTCCTTGCACGATACTTCTTTGGGTCGGTAAAAATTCATTATATAATCTCTTGAAGGTTTTGACCACTGTACCACGACAAAATCTCCTGTTTTCGTTTTGAACTGTTTCCTGCCAGAGTTTTTCAAGGTCAGGCATCATGCCGCCCCGCTCCTCCAACAACGCAGGCGATGATGCTTGGCTAATGAAGATAGAGATGAAGCGAGAAGAACTCGAGGAAATCAATGAAGGTGATACGATCAAGAAGGCCGCGGAATATCAAGTCTCGACAGCAGAAGAAGAAGACATCCTTCAACCTCACTACAATCATCTCACCCCTACTGAAATTGAAGCTTTCAAGATCATTGAAATAGTTCACATACAAAACAAGTATCTCACACGTGAAAATATTTTGTTGCAAGAGCATATCACCGCACTCAAGGGCATCATTTGTAAATTGGAGCATCTCCTTCGCTCGATGTGTGGCACTGCTTCATCAACAACTCCATCATCACCACCTCCGAAGAAATAGACATAAATACATGGGTATGTGCACTCCCCTTGGCAGTTGCCAAGCTTGGGGGAGGTGCCCCGGTATCATATCACCATCACACTTCTATCTTTACCGTTTTTCCTAGTATGATCCTTTTGGTTATATCTTGATCTAATAGAATAAAGTTTTGTTATGATCTAGCTTTGAGTTTTGTTTTGATCTCTATCTATGTAATCGATTCCATGAGCTATATATAATAAAGAGCTTTTTTTAGTTGAAGGCTTTGCTATCTTGCTATAATCTTGAATGAGTGAAAGAAAGAATAAAAAGAAATAAAAGATCATATTAATCTTACAGAGAGTAATGACCTCACTTATAAAGAATATGATGAATAAAAGTTGTTGAGAGTTGACAAACATAGTTTTGGTCATCATTGCAATTAATAAGAAGTATTAAAGAAAGAGAGGTTTTCACATATAAATATACTATCATGGACATCTTTTATGATTTTGAGCACTCATTAAAATATGACATGCTAAAAGGTTGATGTTGGACAAGACAATGTAATGGGTTATGTTTTCTTATATCCGAACAAGTTATATTGTCATGGATCATCCAACATGTTGAGCTTGCCTTTCCCCCTCATGCGAGCCAAATCCTTTGCACCAAGTAGAGATACTACTTGTGCTTCCAAACATCCCTAAACCCAGTTTTGCCATGAGAGTCCACCATACCTACCTATGGATTGAGTAAGATCCTTCAAGTAAGTTGTCATCGGTGCAAGCAATAAAAATTGCTCTCAAAATATGTATGATCTATTAATGTGAAGAAAATAAGCTTTATACGAGCTTGTGATATGGAAGAAATAAAAGCAATGTACTGCATAATAAAGGTCCCTATCACAAGTGGCAATATAAAGTGACGTTTTTTTGCATTAAGATTTTGTGCATCCAACCATAAAAGCGCATGACAACCTCTGCTTCCCTCTACAAAGGGCCTATCTTTTAATTTTACCTTCTACCCTCATACAAGAGTCATGGTGATTGTCGGTGTCAAAACCGGCGGATCTCGGGTAGGGGGTCCCGAACTGTGCGTCTAGGCGGATGGTAACAGGAGACAAGGGACACGATGTTTTTACCCAGGTTCGGGCCCTCTCGATGGAGGTAAAACCCTACTCCTGCTTGATTGATATTGATGATATGGGTAGTACAAGAGTGGATCTACCACGAGATCGAGGAGGCTAAACCCTAGAAGCTAGCCTATGGTATGATTGTTGTAATGGTTGTTGTCCTACGGACTAAAACCCTCCGGTTTATATAGACACCGGGGAGGGCTAGGGTTACACAGAGTCGGTTACAATGGTAGGAGATCTACATATCCGTATCGCCAAGCTTGCCTTCCACGCCAAGGAAAGTCCCATCCGGACACGGGACGAAGTCTTCAATCTTGTATCTTCATAGTCTTGGAGTCCGGCTGACGATGATAGTCCGGCTGTCCGGACACCCCCTAGTCCAGGACTCCCTCAGTAGCCCCTGAACCAGGATTCAATGACGATGAGTCCAGCGCGCATATTGTTCAGCATTGCAAGGCGGGTTCCTCCTCCGAGTAATTCATAGAAGATTGTGAACACCAGGAGAGTGTCCGGCTCTGCAAAATAAATTCCACATTCCACCGTAGAGAGAATAATATGTACACAAGTTCAATCTGCTGACGTATTTTGTGGCATGACGTCACACCACTACCAAGCCTTTACTTTAATCGTTTTTTACTATACCACCTTAGCGCGTTTAGCGATGCGGTTTCCTTGGCATGTCTTGTCGAAGCAGAGATCGTGTTCCCCTTATTCAGGGATTCTCATCAATACGGACGTGGGTAACCCAACCGCGCCATTGATGGTGGCGCTTGGGAGATAAGCGAGTTTTACCAGGCCGGTGGGGACGCATAGTCTTCGTCCGCCCATATATAAGGGGATAAGGATCCACCCTTTTTTACCTACGCCTTCTTCCTCCTTTGCTTATCCATCTCCGTGCACTCGAGCTCCAGCGCCCAAGTCCGCACATCTCGTCTCAACCCTCTCCAGTCATGTCCGGAGTGGGAGGCAAGTGGATGACCTCCTCCGTTACGGAGGAGCACATCGAAAGACTGCGCAGCGCCGACTATCTGTCCGGCGACATCGCGCACCGGCTGCCCGACGATCCCCACCCCCAGGCCCCATGAGAGGGTCATTTTTCTTCCCCATTTCCTCCGCGGACTGGGCTTTCCACTTCACCCCTTTGTCCGGGGGCTCATGTTCTACTACGGCCTAGATTTCCATGATCTGGCGCCGAACTTCATCCTCAACATCTCGGCGTTTATCGTCATGTGCGAGGCCTTCCTCTGCATCCAGCCCCACTTTGGCTTGTGGCTCAAGACCTTCAATGTCAAGCCGAAGGTAGTGAAGGGGAATCAGGCGGAGTGCGGAGGCGCCATGTTGGGTAAGATACCCAACGTCGTCTGGCTCGAGGGTGCCTTCGTGGAAACCATCAAGGGATGGCAATCGGGGTGGTTCTACATCACCGAGCCGCGTGACCCTAAATGGGTAGCGGCCCCCGAATTTAGATCTGGGATCCCCACGCGGCTCACCTCTTGGAAGGAGAGTGGCCTGACCTGGGGTGATTCGGAGGAGCCGACCGACTCCAAGCCTGTATCCAGAAGCTGGTGAACAAGAAGCTCAGGCTTGTCAACGTGGTCCAAGTCATGCTCATCCGCCGGATTCTCCCGTGCCAAGAACGGGCATTTAAATTGTGGGAGTTCAATCCGGCGTAGCACCAGACCTTGAGCAGGCTCTTCGACACTAGGTACGAAGATGCCTGGAAAGTGCTCTTCAAGGGCGCCGAAGCTCCCGCATCCGCCACTGAAGATCGCGGATTTCGCTCGCAGCGTCCAGCTGACGAGGTAAGTGATTCTACCCCTTTATGGGACACTTGTTTTTAATAGTTTTGACCCTACGCGGGTTTCAATCTCCCTTTTCCTTTGACAGGACTGGATGAAGAAGGCCAAGCAGATCATCTGTCTGGCTCCCATGCCAGAAAACCCAGTAGACGCCCGTCTAGCGGGGCTGCTGGCTCCGGCACCGCATGTGGTGCCGGAGAAGAAGGCCAAGAAGGAGGCCACGGGTACTCGAAAGAGTTCCCGTTTTCAGGTGTCCGATGACTCCGAGGCGGACTCCTCCCCCGAAGACGAGGAGGAGAAAGAGGACTCTCTCCCAGAGGAAGGAGAGAGGAAGAGGAAGGCTTCCCCAATAGGGGAGGCCGAAGGGTCCAAGAGGGGAAGGACTATTCCCCCGGACAGCTCCGCCAACGCCAATGTTGGCGACGAAGAGTGGCCCTCAAGGGCCAGGCCTCCGGCAAGATCGTAAGTATCCGGATTCCTGAATGATTTATAATTTCTCTTTTGTGTCAAATAGTGTCCTTCTAATGCCGCACACTGCCTGCAGTCCGGCCGATGATGATCTCCCCGCTTCATCGAGCGGGTCGTTGGCTCCGTCGGATGTAGATTCCATCCCGACTACCTCCACCCCTCGCGATGCTGAGGACACCGAGGTGGGATCCCAGGAAGGGACCCATCAGGAGGAGGCTCCGGAGGCGCCGCAAGGCAGCCTCCCGGACTTTGCGCCGGACTCCACGCCGGAACCCGCAGTGGTTCCGGAGTCCGGCAGGCGGCCCCTTCGCAAGAAGGGCAAGACCGTGACGCCGGCGGCCTCCGTCCAACCGAAGGCGCCGGACAACTTGTTGGAGGCGCTCAAAGGCACTTCCATCGAGGAAGAACACCACACTATCATGAGTGCGGTGATTCAGAAAGTTCAGCTCGCCAAGAGCGGGCTGACCGAAGCCTGCAGTAGCCTTCTAACAGGCTTTGAGGTAAGAAGTTAAAAATATGCAATGTAATACCGCATAGACAGTAGCCCCTGATGCTCGGTTCGGTGTTCGGAAAGAAAAACCGGATTGAGGATCTAAAAAAGATATACGCAGGAGTGCTAAAAATTATGTCAATATGGGTTTGCAGGCTGCGCTGCTGACCTCTGCCGCACTGACTGCGGAGGTCGGTGCTTTGAAGCAGGACCTCGAGCGGTCCGAGCAAGAGCTCGGCCGTGCCAAGAAGCAGCTCGAGGATAAAGAAGGTGAGTAACACCACTTTGAAATTTGTACCTTACAGAAAAGGATTTAGGTTGCAATAAAAATAACAAGGATAACGTGGGTACTGCAGGGGCCACGAACGAGGTGGCAACCCTGAAGGAGGCTGTGTCCGCGGCCGAACGCAATGCGGCCGCGGAACGGGCAGAGCGAGAGAAGCAGGAGGCGCGGGTGGCGGAGGTGCGGCAAGAGCTCCAGGCTCTCATGGAAAAGCATGAGAGTTTGGAGCGCGACTCGAAGACTCGAGAGTCCGAGCTTGCCTCGGCTCTTGAAAGTGCCAAAGCCGCTAAGGCCGAGGCCCATAAGGTCCTCCAGGAGATTGAGGCGGCGAAGAAGATAGCGGCGGGTAAGGCATTTTTCATGCAAAGCAAGCATGTGAATGTAAATTACCTGTTACTTACCCGAATTCGGAGCTCTCCAGGGGCGTTTGCAGATCTGCCTCGCAGCGTGTCCGATGCTGCCGCATTCTACCGGGCTGAGGAGGGGAGCTCAACAGAAAAGGTCTTCTGGTCTCAGTATGCTGAGGTCGGACATTCGGTGCCCCCTAGCGACCAGCTGAAGCAGCTGGTCGAGCTCCACAAGGTAGCCGAGCAGGCCATGAAGGGCCTCATAGCCGGCTGTGGCCTGGAGAGGCCATGCCTGGGAGCTACTTCGGCCTCGTGCGGCGGCTGGTGGATGCGTGCCCCTGGGTGGAGGTCATCAAGCGCTCCGCCTGTATTGAAGGTGCCCGTCGGGCCCTTGCTCGCGCAAAGGTGCACTGGGGCAGGCTGGATGCAGAGAGGCTCCTGACGGACGCGCCGCCGCCGGGCAAAGAGTATCGTACACCCGAGATGTACTATAAGACTGTCCTGAAGGGTGCCCACAAGATTGCGGATGAGTGCCCCAGAGATGTAATTATTGAGTAGACTCGCCATGTGTTATCCTGTGCGCTGAAAACATTGTTCATATGCGCTAAGCAACGCTTATTGATTTAAAATATTACCTTCTGTGCGGCCGTTTATTAAATCTGAGAGATGGCAAGTCGTCGGCTTCAGCCCCCATGCCACGAGTGCTGGGGTGTTCGGGATAAACTTGAGCACTCTTGTTCCCATTTTTGGGTCCATCTAGGGAGGCGCTCAACACAACGAACAAGGCAACCGGACTTATAATGCTTGAACACTCTCACTTAGCCATAGAATTCTATAATTTTAAATTTCGGCGAAGCCCCTAGTATTCGGAAGACCGAGTTCGGGGCGCTATCCACGCCTTGGACGGACATTATCCGGTTCTTCGCTCGAAGCGACATAAGTCTTTAGGGACTCGAAAAGACCTCTCGAACAGCGACCAGTCTCTCGCCTTATCATGACAGTCAGTTTTAGCTTTCTCCACTGAGGCGCTCGCCCAGCTCAACCGGGGCGCAATCGCAGTGGTTCTCCCAGTGCTACCTTAGCCGACAGAACGGAACGTAAGGTACCAAAACATGGGAGCCGGGCAAACCCAACTATTGACCCAAGACATGATTCGGAGTCGATTCATATAATGCTATAAGTTCGAGGTGCCGCACTTGTGAAAGTGTTCGGACTTCTCACACCATAATGCGGGGAATGTAAGCCCCTGGTGTATTCGGCCGTACCAAATTGTACGGATGCAAGATGTCATAAATGAACATATATATAAACAAAGGAATGCAATTATAAGCGAAAAAATGATGCATTGTTTATTCAAGGAATTCTGCCATGAGTGTAGAACGATACAAATAGTGCGGTAAGCAAGGGAATGGACTATTTTAAACATGTCCCCCTCCAGGGGTGGGCTGCGGAATGTTGTAATAAACAGATTTAATGCTCATAATGGAGACCACGTGAGTGTTCGTCGTAGCCCTTGTTCCTCCCTGGCTGTTGCATCGTGAGTTCGGCCGATCTACTGCCGGACATGACCTCTTGTAAACGGAGTCCTGTAGATGAGATAAAATAAAAAAAGGAAAAAAAAAGGAGACACACTTAGGAGCCCCTGGTGTGGTTGAGCCGCACTTTGGGCCTGTCGTGGTCGTGCCCCTCCCCCTATGCCCAAGGTATCTCCAGAGCGTAATGATGTACGCGGGGAGCTTGTCTTGCAATCATGCAAGGGCTGGGGGTGGGGCCGCATTGCTACGCGTGCTCGGAACGTGCCAGGTGGTCTTGATGTATGTTGCTCCGGGCGCGTTTAATCATGTCCGGTCTTTTAACGGCCGGACTCGAAAATTGCCTTAAGAGGTTGCTCTGTACTTCTGCCGCGAGAGCCGCTGTGTGTTCCTCCGTTCGGAGGGAGCGTTTAGTATTTCCGTTGACCGTGATGACTCCACGAGGGCCTGGCATCTTGAGCTTGAGGTATGCATAATGTGGCACCGCGTTGAACTTTGCAAACGCAGTTCGTCCGAGCAGGGCGTGATAGCCACTGTGGAACGGGACTATGTCGAAGATTAACTCCTCGCTTCGGAAATTATCCGGGGATCCGAAGACCACTTCCAGCGTAACCGAGCCTGTACAATTGGCCTCGACACCTGGTATGACGCCTTTAAAGGTCGTCTTTGTAGGTTTAATCCTTGAGGGGTCTATGCCCATTTTGCACACTGTATCCTGATAAAGCAGGTTCAGGCTGCTGCCACCGTCCATGAGGACTCTCGTGAGGTGAAATCCATCGACGATTGGGTCTAAAACCAATGCGGCGAATCCGCCATGGCGGATACTGGTCGGATGGTCTCTTCGATCGAAAGTGATCGGGCAAGAGGACCATGGATTGAACTTCGGGGCGACTGGCTCCATCGCATATACGTCCCTTAGTGCACGCTTCCGCTCCCTCTTGGGTATATGGGTTGCGTATATCATATTTACCGTCCGCACTTGTGGGGGGAAACCCTTCTGTCCTCTACTGTTCGGCGGCCGGGTCTCTTCCTCGTCGTCGCTGTGCAGCCCCTTGTCATTGTTTTCGGCAATTAACTTGCCTGCCTGCTTAAATACCCAACAATCTCTGTTGGTGTGGTTAGTTGGCTTTTCGGTGGTGCCATGTATCTGGCATGAGCGGTCGAGTATTCGGTCCAAATTGGACGGACCCGGAGTAGTTCTTTTGAATGGCATCTTCCGTTGACCGGGTTTAGAGCCTCTGAATCCGGCGTTGACTGCCGTATCCTCATTGTTATCGCCGTTAACGCGGTGTTTGTTTTTGTTTCGACGCGACCTGCCATTGTGGTCCTTAGTATCCGGACTGCCAGCATTTTTGCTGAGGTTGTTGCTTCGAGCTAGCCAGCTGTCCTCTCCCACACAGAAGCGGGTCATGAGTGATGTGAGGGCTGCCATGGATTTCGGCTTTTCCTGTCCTAGGTGCCGGGCTAGCCACTCGTCGCGGATGTTATGTTTGAAGGCTGCGAGGGCCTCTGCATCCGGACAGTCGACGATTTGATTTTTCTTGGTTAAGAACCGTGTCCAGAACTGTCTGGTCGATTCATCTGGCTGCTGAATTATGTGGCTTAGGTCATCGGCGTCTGGTGGTCGCACATATGTGCCATGGAAGTTGTCGAGGAATGCGGCTTCCAGGTCCTCCCAACACCCAATTGACTCTGCGGGCAAGCTGTTAAGCCAATGCCGAGCTGGTCCTTTAAGCTTGAGCGGGAGATATTTGATGGCGTGGAGATCGTCGCCGCGGGCCATATGGATATGAAGGAGATAATCCTCGATCCAAACCGCGGGGTCTGTTGTGCCATCATAGGATTCAATGTTGATGGGTTTAAACCCTTCAGGGATTTGATGATCCATTACTTCGTTTGTGAAGCATAGTGGGTGTGCGGCACCTCTGTATTGAGCAATGTCACGACGTAGCTCAAGAGAGCGTTGTCTGCTGTGTTCGGCCCGGCCGGAGTTGCTGTATCCAGTGCGATGGTATTCGTCGTGGGTCGTGGGGCGCCCACGTGATCCATAGATAGATCTGGATTGTCTTGCCTTGTCCTCCAATATATCCCTCAAGTCCGGCGCGTTCCCCCGTGGCTTCGTACTTTTTGAGCGGTGCCGGGGTACGGTTCTGGTGGAGGGCCTAGATGCCTCTCTGTCGCGGCCACGAGGTGGTCGGTCTGCCGTATTATGCGCTGGTGATGAAGGTTTTTATGCTTCCTCCTCTAGTCGGGGGAGCAACTTGCGTTTTGGGTAGCTTTTGGAGGGGCGTTCGAGTTCATACTCTTCGCCGCGAGGACCTCGGTCCATCTGTCGGCCAGCAGGTCTTGATCAGCTTGAAGCTGCTGCTGCTTTTTTTAGGCTATTTGCTGTGGCCATTAGCCTGCATTTGAAACGCTCTTGTTCGATGGGATCCTCAGGCCCGACGAATTCGTCGTCGTCGAGGCTTGCCTCGTCTCCGGAGGGAGGTATCTAATTATCATCCTCGACCACTTCGTCTGCCGCTCTCTCGTGAGGGCTTGCTTCTGCATCCTCCTGCGCTGAATCTTGCTGGAGGGGGTTGTCTTCGGCACTCTCTGGGGTGTTATTATCTCCTGTGCCGGAATCTCCATTCTTGCTGTGGCGGGATTTAGAGCGGCGCCGCTGACGTCGGCGCTTGGGCTATTTCTTTAAGGAATCTGCCTCCGCTGCTTCTTCGCCGTCCCCATCTTTTGGGGTGTCCACCATGTATATGTCGTATGACGAGGTGGTCTTCCAGTGTCCTGTAGGTGCTGGTTCTTGATCATCTCCGGCATCGTCGTCCATACCGTCGATGTCTTCAGAGTCGTAGTCCAGCATGTCGGTTAGATCGTCGACAGTGGCTACAAAATGGGTGGTGGGTGGGCTTTGATTTTCTTCGTCGTCCGCATCCCAACCATCCTGGCCGTAGTCCGGCCAGGGCTCTCCGGATAGCGAGAGATGCTTTAGCGAATTTAGGATGTCGCCAAAGGGCGAGTGCTGAAAGATGTCCGCAGCGGTGAACTCCATGATCGGCGCCCAATCAGATTCGATTGGCAGGGGCGCAGGAGGTTCGGAGTCCGGCAGGGAGTCCGGCACCTCGGAGTCACGAGCTTTATAAGGGACAAGGTCAGTGTTCGGCTCCATCGCCGTGGAAGTTACAGCTCCCGAGGCGGTGTCCAGCCACCCGTCCTCGATCTGCGCAATCGGCTCCGGACTATGGGTCGGAGCGGATTCGTGTGCGGCCTCCAAGATACTGTCCGGCGGCAGAGTTAGATCATGCCCATCGTGACAGTGCAGCACGCTCGGCTGCGGCTCAGATCCATCGAAGATCAAGTCTCTGCGGATATCCGCCGTGAAGTTTAGGCTGCCAAATCTGACCTGATGGCCAGGGGCGTAGCTTTCGATCTACTCCAGATGGCCAAGTGAATTGGCCCGCAGTGCGAAGTCGCCGAATACGAAGATCTGTCTGGGGAGAAAAGTCTAACCTAGGACTGCGTTGTTGTTGATTGAAGAAGCCATCAAGCCTATCGGTGACGACACAGAGGAACTCTCAATGAAAGCACCAATGTCGGTGTCAAAACCGGCGGATCTCGGGTAGGGGGTCCCGAACTATGCGTCTAGGCGGATGGTGACAGGAGACAAGGGACACGATGTTTTTACCCAGGTTCAGGCCCTCTCGATGGAGGTAAAACCCTACTCCTGCTTGATTGATATTGATGATATGGGTAGTACAAGAGTGGATCTACCACGAGATCAAGGAGGCTAAACCCTAGAAGCTAGCCTATGGTATGATTGTTGTAATGGTTGTTGTCCTACGGACTAAAACCCTCCGGTTTATATAGACACCGGGGAGGGCTAGGGTTACACAGAGTCGGTTACAATGGTAGGAGATCTACATATCCGTATCGCCAAGCTTGCCTTCCACGCCAAGGAAAGTCCCATCCGGACACGGGATGAAGTCTTCAATCTTGTATCTTCATAGTCTTGGAGTCTGGCTGACGATGATAGTCCGGCTGTCCGGACACCCCCTAGTCCAGGACTCCCTCAGTGATCTTCACCTTTCCTTTTTATACTTTATCCATTGGCAAGCACTATGTGTTGGACTTGAGGTAAAAGGTTGGGAGGCAAAACTATAAGCCCCTATCTTTCTCTATGTCCGATTGAAACTTTGTACCCATAAGTATCGCGTGAGTGTTAGCAATTGTGAAAGACTAAATGATAGTTGAGTATGTGGACTTACTAAAAAGCTCTTATATTAACTCTTTCCGATGTTATGATAAATTGCAATTGCTTCAATGACTAAGATCATAGTTTGTTAGTTTTCAATGAAGTTTCTGATTCATACTTTACATTGTGAATAGATAGTTACTTAAGCATAAGAAATCATATGACAATATATGTTGCTGTTCTAAAGATGATCATGATGCCCTCATGTCCGTATTTTATTTTATCGACACCTCTATCTCTAGACATGTGTACATATTTTTTGATATCGGCTTTCGCTTGAGGACAACCGAGGTCTAAGCTTGGGGAGTTGATACGTCCATTTTGCATCATGCTTTTATATCAATATTTACTGCATTATGGGCTGTTATTACATGTTATGTCACAATACTTATGCCTTTTGTCTCTTATTTTATAGGGTTTACATGAAGAGGGAGAATGCCGACAACTGGAATTCTGGACTAGAAAAGGAGCAAATATTAGAGACATATTCTACACAACTCCAAAAGTCTTGAAACTCCATGGAAATCAGTTTTGGAATATATTAAAAATATTGGGCGAAGAAAGCACCAGAGGGGGGGGGGCACCAGCCAGCCACGAGGGTGGAGGGGAAACCCTACCCCCTGGGCGCGCCCCCTGCCTCGTGGGCCCCCTGGTAGGCCCCCGACATCCATCTTATTCTATACGGTGTCTTTTGACTTGGAAAAAATCATAACGAAGCTTTCGGGACGAAGTGCCGCCGTCTCGAGGCGGAACCTGGGGAGGACCAATCTAGGGCTCTGGCGGAGCTGTTTTGCCGCGGAAAAATCCCTCCGGGAGGGGGAAATCACCGCCATCGTCATCACCATCGATCCTCTCATCGAGAGGGGGTCAATCTCCATCAACATCTTCACCAGCACCATCTCCTCTCAAACCCTAGTTCATCTCTTGTATCCGATCTTTGTATCAAAACCTCAGATTGGTACCTGTGGGTTGCTAGTAGTGTTGATTACTCCTTGTAGTTGATGCTAGTTGGTTTATTCTGTGGAAGATCATATGTTCAGATCCTTAATGCTATTCAATACCCCTCTGATTATGAACATGAATATGATTTGTGAGTACTTACGTTTGTTCCTAAGGACATGGGAGATTTCATGTTATAAGTAATCATGTGAATTTGGTATTCATTCGATATTTTGATGAGATGTATGTTGTCTCTCCTCTAGTGGTGTTATGTGAACGTTGACTATATGACACTTCACCATGATTTGGGCCTTGGGGAAGGCATTGGGAAGTAATAAGTAGATGATGGCTTGCTAGAGTGACAGAAGATTAAACCCTGGTTTATGCGTTGCTTCGTAAGGGGCTGACTTGGATCCACATGTTTTGTAACGCCCTGAGACCGATGCGCCAGGTGTCTTCCAGTTATTCGCCGTCGTTGCCATGTCATTTGCTTGTGTGATGTACTTTGCCATTTCATCATGTGAATTTCATCTACATGTTTTTCAAAACTTGCATCCGTTCGGGTTCCCCTGGTTCTCTCCGTTGTCCGTTCTGAGCCCATACACACTCGCACGCGCCAGCCGCACCTCCCAAATCTTGTTTTATGAGCCACGGAAAAACGTTCTCAGAATGGGCCGACAATTGACGAGTGGTCTTGGTACATCACCGGTAGACCGCCTGTCAAATTTCGTTCCATTTGAAGGTCGTTTGATGCCCCAACAGTTAACCGAGTTAACCGTCGGACCCCTTTCTCTTTGCAGCCCAGCGCCCCTCCAACAGCCCGCTAGCCCATCTAACTCCCCTCCATGCTCTCCGCCTGTGACGCCCGGATAATTGAGCTACAGTAACCTTCACCAAATGATGCCACGCCACCTCAATTACTGTTGTTAATCACGCGTAGTTCAAAACCGATTCGGAATTCAAATTTAAAATAAAGTCAAACCAGTAAAGTTTTCAAATGTCAAAACTAAAAAGTACAAACGGTGACAAATAAAGCATAGGTAATTATGGTGAAGAAACCACACTTTTATAAAATGTTTGAATGCTCTAAAATGATTTAAGCAGTAGCTAAAAAAACTAAATAAATGCCTTTTGTATTTTATAAAATACTAAACTATTTTATTTGGGGGTTAGACCTTTTTGTGACCAAGGTATAATTAGTAATACTAATTTAGGTGCAACTTTTATGTTTTATAAAACTAAAATAATATAAATCCGTAGAAAGAAAAATAAAGAAAAACAAACAAAATAAATAAAAGGGGGGGAAACCCCCTGGCCAACTGGGCCAAACGGGCCAGCCGGCCAGCCCACTGGCCCATCCGGCCCCCTCACTTCCTTAACCCCCCACTCCCCACTGAACCCTAGCCCCACCCGCAGCACCTCCCACTCCCCCCCACGATCCCCATGCTCCTCTCCTCCCCCCGATCCAGATCGGGATCAGGGCACTCGCCCCCGCCGCCGCCGCCCGGTGCCGCCCCGGCCTCGTCGCCGACCACCGCCACCCGCTGGACCGATGCCACCTCGCCGGACGCCTCCCCACCTCTCCCTCGAGCCGACTTCATCGCGTCTCGCTGCCTCGGACCGCCGTCACCACTGCCTCACTGGAACGCTTCCTCAATGGAGCTGCCCCACCGTCGTCTCCATCCTCCTCCTCAAACCCCGCTGCCCTTGTCCCTACATCCCGCTATGAGGCCCGACCTATTCCTCTCCGCCCACGCGCACCGTTAGCCGCGGCCGCGACGCCGCACCCCATCCGGCCGGCCCGTCACCTAGCGCCTCCCCGCCTCGCTCGCTCCTAGTCGCGGCGCCTCCAAGCCGCCATTGCTGCTTGATGCTCCACCCAGCCGCTGGCCTCCTGCATCCACCATCGCCGCCTGCGACTACTACCACCGCCGTCCACCACTGCTGGCCGGCGCCCGGGTCCAGTCGCCGGCGCCCCGTCGCCGGCCCCGGCGTGCGTCGTGCGCGCCCAGCGCCCTCTTGGGCACGCGCCCGTTCAGGCTATGCCCGCACCCAGCACCCGCTAACCCACTAAGGCCCATAGGGCCAATGACACGTGGGGCCTAGGCCCCAGAACGTTTAATAAAAAAAGATTAATAAATAAATAACAATAATAATAATAAATATATTAATTAATTAATTTATTAATTAAATTAATTAATCCTCATTAGGTTAGCCTAATAACTAGTTATCCTAATTAAATGTGGTTAATTAACTATCAGTGAATGACATGCAGGACCCACACGTCATATTGACTAAGACAACACCCTGTTGACTGCTGATGTCATGCTGACATCATGATGACGTCACCAAACACTATTCTAGATAATGTTGATTTAAAATAATTAAATAAATTTTAAAAATGATTAAATCTTTTAAAATTAATATAAAATAAACCGTAGCTCGGATGGAAAAAACTTTGTACATGAAAGTTGCTCAGAACGACGAGTCGAATCCGGATACGCAACCCGTTCGGCCGCCACACATCCCTAGCATAGCAAACCTGCAACATTTCCCCTCCGGTTCATCTGTCCGAAAACGCGAAACACCGCGGATACTTTCCCGGATGTTTCCCCCTTCGCTGGTACCACCTACTACCGCGTTAGGGAACACCTAACACCGCTCGTTGTCATGGCATGCATCGTCATGCTTATGTTTGCATTGTATTTATAGTTTCTTCCCCCTCATCTCTCCTCTAGACTATGAGACCGACGCTGCTGCTGCCCAGTTCGACTACGGAGTTGACGACCCCTCCTTCTTGCCAGAGCAACCAGGCAAGCCCCCCCTTGATCACCAGATATCGCCTATTCTTCTCTCTACTGCTTGCATTAGAGTAGTGTGGCATGTTACTGTTCGGTTACTCCTATTCTGTTGCATAGCCTGTCATTGTTGCTACCTTCATTGATACCTTACCCGCAATCCTAAATGCCTAGTATAGGATGCTAGTTTATCATCATTGGCCCTACATTCTTGTCAGCCTGCCTTGCTATACTACCGGGCCGTGATCACTCGAGAGGTGATCACGGGTATATACTATACATACATACTACTTAGGTGGTGACTAAAGTCGGGTCGACTCGTTGAGTACCCGCAAGTGATTCCGATGTGGGTGCTCGAAGGACAGGTGGCTCCATCCCGGTAGAGGTGGGCCTCGGTTCCCGACAGCCCCCGACTATTACTTTGTGGCGGAGGGACAGGGCAGGTTGAGACCACCTAGGAGAGAGGTGGGCCTGGCCCTGGTCAGCGTCGGCAGTTACTTCATAATAACACACTTAACAAGATCTTGGTATTTGATCTGAGTCTGACCACTGGCCTATACGCACTAACCAACTACGCGGGAACAGTTATGGGGCACTTGACATCGTGGTATCAGCCGAAGCCTTCTTGACGTCAGCGACCGAGCGACGCGCGCCGGGTTGGACCGCGTAACGCAACTTCCTTTGTAATGTAGGTTGCTAGGTCTGCTCACCGGCCGCGTTCGCAACATGCTGGTGTGCAATGGGCGATGGGCCCAGACCCGTGCGCGCATAGGATTTAGACCGACGTGTTGACCTCTCTGTTGTGCCTAGGTGGGGCTGCGACACGTTGATCTTTCGAGGCCGGGCATGACCCAGGAAAGTGTGTCCGCCCATAGGGGATCAAGCATGTTGGGTTATGTGGTGCACCCCTGCAGGGAAGTTGATCTATTCGGATAGCCTTGTCCCTCGGTAAAAGGACGACCCGGAGTTGTACCTTGACCTTATGACAACTAGAACCGGATACTTAATAAAACACCCAGACAAGTTCCAGAGACAACCCGGTGATCACTTTCCCACAGGGCGACGAGGGGAGGATCGCCGGGTAGGATTATGCTATGCAATGCTACTTGAAGGACTTCAATCTACTCTCTTCTACATGCTGCAAGACGGAGGCTGCCAGAAGCGTAGTCTTCGATAGGACTAGTTATCCCCCTCTTATTCTGGCATTCTGCAGTTCAGTCCACCGATATTGCCTCCTTACACATATACCCATGCATATGTAGTGTAGATCCTTGCTTGCGAGTACTTTGGATGAGTACTCACGGTTGCTTTGCTACTTCTTTTTCCTCCTTTCCCAGTTATTGCGATCATATGATGGAGTTCAGGAGCCAGAGGATCCCGAGGATGGTTCTACATGGAGTTCGGCTTCGAGAAGTAGGCAGGAGGCCTCGCCTTTTTGATCGTCGCCACTTTTGTGCTAGCCTTCTTAAGGCAAACTTGTTTAACTTATGTCTGTACTCAGATATTGTTGCTTCCGCTGACTTGTTTATGTTCGAGCACTTGTATTCGAGCCCTCGAGGCCCCTAGCTTGTAATATGATGCTTGTATGACTTATTTTACTTTTAGTGTTATGTTGTGATATCTTCCCGTGAGTCTTTGATCTTGATCGTACACATTTGCGTGCATGATTAGTGTACGGTTGAATCAAGGGCGTCACAAGTTGGTATCAGAGCCGACTGCCTGTAGGAATCCCCCTTTCCAACTCCTTGGCCGAAGTTGAGTCTAGTCATTGCAAAACATTTACTAACATGGCTATGTGGCTTATGGGCCCACGTCGCCATTTGGGTGGTATTAGGATCTTTTATTCCTCGCCTTTACTCTGGGACTCTGATCTCTCTTCTATTCGGGTTAAATGGTTTTGCTAACTCTAACTCTAGGTTCTCTTAAATACTTTCTCCCGGAGAGCCCCTTCATTCCATATGATGGCCTTGCTTCACCAAAAGATTCCGAAGATACTCTTCGATATTCACTTCAGACTTTCTGCCCACCACTTTTGCTATTCCCGACCACCGATAAATCCTTATGGATAACTACTTACACTTGCCATTCATACGATCATCCCCTGTTGATCTTGTTATTACAAGATACCCCGAAGTTTTCTCTATTGTTCCAAGAATACTTTGTGCCTACTGCCTCGCAGTTCCTTATCGCATGAATACACCTACAAATTAATCCTCACACTTACCGAGGATTTGTTTCTCCCTAGTTGTTCAGGTGTTTCACAAAATTCTTTGAAATATTATCCGATTTTTCGAGAATCCTCTGCAGCCTATGGCTCTAGAAAGTCTTGTCTGCCTGCATTATGGTTAAATCCAAATGCCTAGCATTATTCATTGACATCCTTTGCACTATCATTTTGAGACCGTTGATTCAATATGATACCGAAAAAGGGTTTCCTCCCTCTTTGTATACAAAGCAACCAACCGAACCATACAGAGGTAGGTGCTGGGGCGGAAGCAGCACAGTCATGCCCAAAAGAAACGACAGAGAAAAAGCAAAAGAAACAAATGCCGACAACGGCGGATCAACAAAAACGAAGAAGCCTCGCGATCGCTGCGCCCACCGGGATCTTCCACTAGGCTCCAAGACTCCGAAATGCCGACACCTATCAACACCTCCAAGAAGGATCGCGACGATGACGATGCTGCTGCCAAGGGTTTCCCACGGTACACGATGAGGCGAGAGGAAGGGTAGCCCCTGACGCCCTCCTGGAAGGTCAGGTGACGCGCCGGTGTCGGCCACGCCGACAGGGGTTTCCCCCGATCCCAACCCACACCTCGAGCGCTCCAGATCCAGCCACCAAACCAACCACCACCATGCGCCAATGCGGTCATGAGGCCCCCATGCCATCTCACCACGGCACCGCGAAGTGAGGACAGCGAGGCGAAGAATCTGAGCCGGGACTAGGCATCAGCACCGTCGGCACGCGGGAGGGCCCCACCTCCACCATCAGCGACGATAGCCGTCCGGACGCAATAGCAGGAGCACACCAGGCCCATGGGCCCACAGGCCCGGCCGAGCCCTTGTGGGCCTGTAAAGCTCCCGCCTTCGTGCTGCTGCCGACATGCCATCGGCGCCGACGCCCCATATCAGAGCCGCTCCTCCTCCTCACCGCGCCGCAGACAATGAGGCCACGCCGGGGGCCGGCCCGCCAGGACCCAGATGGGCCCCGCGGGACCAGATCTGGGCCCGGGACGCGCCGTCAGCCACCCCGCACCACCACGCCGCCCCGCCGCCAAGGAGCAGCGCCGCCAGTACGTCCGCCGCCGGCCACCCCGCCGGGTCGCCGGACTGCCGCCAAGCGGAGCGACACCGCCGCCGCCCCCCTGCCCCGCGTGGGGAGAGGAGATCCTGCCGCCGCCGGCACCCCCCGGGCCGGAGCCGAGGGCGCCCGCCAGCGACGGCAGGGGAGAGGAAGAGGATGTGAAGCCGAGGGGAGAGACGCAGGGGCCGCCCCTGCTGCCTCCCCAGGAGGCGATGCGAGGGCGGAAGGAGGGGCTGGGAAGGAAGGGCAGGGGAGGGGGAGCGGATTCGGGCCGCGCGCCAGTGAGGGCGGCCGGATCCCGCCGGAGACGGGCAAGGGAGGTGGCAGCGGCGAGGGATTCGGGGGTGGGAGCGAGTCCTCACTGATGATGCGGATGTTCGCAATCGTCTGTCGTAATTAGAATTCATCCTCCCGGCTCAGACCTCATTTTTGAACATGAGCTGGTTCTCGACCAATCAATTACCGTCGGTTGTACCCCTAAGTCTATTCAGCTTATCCATCCTTAATCAGAGCGCCTGCTTCCGATCCTTCGATTTGGAATCATAATTCCTTTGCATTTAAGCTTCGAATTATTCAGATGATTCCATAACTGTTGCATTTGCATTCTTTCCTCTTTTGGTTGAGTACCGATACTCACATCAGATCCTTTGTGGACCAACAAGTCCTTTGTTGGATTGTTATCCGACAGTGTCCTTCATATTTAATCACCTTGTGAGTTATTTCCTTGATACATAATACCATTGGTAAATCCTATACTCTGATTTGGCCAACTATGCTCTGCTTTCGAGCTGGTGATAATTACTCTCCAAGCTTGTGGTATATGTTTCTAAGATGCCCCACTGGGTTGAACCTATGCCTTTCTTAATATGTACCCGAAAGTTTTTCACGGTTCATACTGCTCTGGTAATTCACCAAGTAGGTCTTCACACTCAAATCACATTAATAGAGCAGTGAATGAAAGGTTATGCATTGAAGAAGTGGGAGTCGACCTTGAACTCTGTGTTCATGCCCATGGACACGATGTAGATCTTATCATTAAAGCTTCTCTTACATTAATTATTCCCTTGGTATTAGTTCATCTTATATCTGGGATCTGGCCTTTTTGCAATCGTGGTCACGACCACGTTCTCCTTTACTTACCATTTCTCGTGCAAGTTTAAGCACTTGTCTTCTGCAGAGCAATACCCCAGTCCAACCTCTACTTTGATCTGTCATCGAGTATTACCCCCTGGTATCTCGAGATTATCACAGAAGTCCATAACTTCTTATGAGTTCTTCATCAAGTACTACATTCTCGCTGAGTCAAATTTTTCGTGGGCTCTGAGTTATTAAACACTCAAAGACACCAAAAACTGAACTGAGTCTGCACTACGATTTAACAACTCTTAGTAATCTTCATTGCTTATGAGGTGTACTCGATCATGTCATTCCCAGCTGATTGACTACATCATCATCGTCAGGCTGACTACTTGACCATTCTACCTATGTCCTTCATCTCTGGGACATAATTCCAACAGTGCTCTAAGATTACATCGACTTTCAGCATCATTTTGTTCGTCTTAAGAGACAACTCTGAATTCTGAGATGACATCTTATCTATGGTTATAATAACCTTTTGCTTCACCATTCCCTTGGCTTGATGTCGTTGCCGATCGATTACATCTTCTTGAAACCCCTCGACAAATGTATTGTGATCATCGTCAGCATTTTAACGTCTTCCGAGACATACATTGAGTTCCTGATGAGAAATTCCATGCTTGCCCCCTCGATGGTTTGTGTTATCATCGACAACATTATTCCCTTCCCTCCAACACATACGTGTTCATGTTATGGAGCTCCTTGCTATCCAGCTTAGGTCCTACCATGGAGCACTATCGTATTTTATGTCAAGAATGTTGTGAGAAATTCACCACCCTTAAGAATTCTTGATACAAGTAATACTTATTACCATCACCATTCTTTTCTTGGTCCCTGTGTTGATTCTAACCGGAATACTGACAAATGGACTGTGATGTGTAAATTCTAAACTTCTAGCAATCCTATTGCTTTGAAGTTATTGGTCTATAGTTTCATTCTAAGTCTATTGCTTATCGAATCATCATTAGAACATTGATCGTGCTACCTAGTCCAGATTTCAGGGTGCACCCTTCTATCATTGTTAAATTATGTATGTTTTCCTTGAGCATACATCATTATACCATTTAATTTGACAAATATTATCTCCTTGTTCACATGATTGTGGAAATCCATCTTTTTGGAATTCTGAAGGACTGGCGCTGAGTCCATCAGTCACCTCCTCACCCTCTCCTTGGTTTAATGATGAACTCTTGTTTCAGAACTTGCTTTCATAGTTCATTTCCCCGGGAATCTTACAATGTCATTTCGTCAATTTGTGTTGCACCTTTTCTTCTCAGGCATCTCGTGTCCGAGGTATCTTGACACCAATCAAATCTAAATCTCGGTGAGATATGATGGTTGGAACATATTTTCAAGAGTTATAACATTGATCCTCATATGACCCGGTAAGGTGATGTGATGCGGAGCATCCCACGCTCATCCCCATGTACACTCCGACTACTCCCCAAGCCCCAAGTGGACATATGACAAGACCTCGAGCTTACGCCATTGGACCTAAGGTGAACCCATTCCTAAATGCTTCCCCTTTCCACTTGTGCGAGATATGGTTGCTACCTAATGCAAAGACACTATGTATGCTCAGGAACCGAGGAGACAACCTTGGAGATACTCGAAGCATAGGACAAGTCCACACGGAAGCAGATCAAGAAGTGCCTCAAGTGGAGTTGCCGCGGAGCTACAGCGGCCGGACATCCGGCAGGAGCCCGGACATCTGGCGCCACCAACCAGAAGAAGACTAGAGAGAGGCAGAAGCCAGGCGACTATACAGCGGCCGGACATCCGGCCGACCCCGGACATCCGGCGCCCCACGACGGGCCGGACATCCGGCGCCTGCCCGGAAATCCGGCGCACGTTATCCAGAGAGCAGAAGAATCGGCCACTCCAGCCCGGACATCCGGCCCGCCAGCCCGGACATCTGGCGTCTCGGGAAGGCTCGGACATCCGGCCCGACGCCCGGACATCCGGCCCCCCTACCTGCGTGCAGCGCATCTGTGCCGAGTCCCATGTACCCCTTCGCCCCTTAGACTATATATACTCCCCCACCTCCTCCTAGTTAGGGTTAGCGTTGATTTAGCTCATTTGTGAGATAGAGCCTCGCTCATCCATCGGATCTCCTCCTCGTGAGAGACCGCGGCCTCTTCGGAGAAGATCCACTTAGATTCAAGACCCATTTACGGGAAGATCCCCTCGTGGATTCAAGACATCCTCTCGGAGAAGAACGGTTACCTTTGTATCTTTCCTTTATTGATTTTTAATCTTGTGCTACCTCATGTGTTCGGTGATCTAGCCCTTGTGTGATCGATACTTGTCGGTTGAGTGATTCTCTCGTTCCTTCCCGTGATTTCCCCTTTGTGTTTTCCGTGCGTTCTTCGTGTTTCCCCGTAGGATCCACTCCAAACATGAAAGATCAGCCCCTAGGGTTCCGCCCTACATCATCTTGGTATCGTGAGCCACGTTGATCACGTTTTTGGAGCCCCTACCCCGTGTTTTCTAGCTTGATTTTGTTGATTTCGTCCTAAATCCGAAAATCCCCACCAAAAATAGCCCCCATTTTTTTTGTGATTTGTTGGTTTGATGATGTTTTGTTGATTTTGATCCATGGATTTGCTTGGTTTCAAGTGGGTCTAGCATCTCCCCAAGTTTCCCCATCTTTCATCCACAAAATCCATCAAATTTTGCCCCCGAAATCATCAATTTTCCGCCCCAAAATCGAGTTCCTCGAGTTCATCCTCGGATTTGGAGCCCGGACATCCGGTCCGACCCCCGGACATCCGGCCAGCCCGGACATCCGCCCATTAGCCCGGACATCCGGCTCCTGGAGCGCATATTCGTGCAAGTTTCTGGACATCAGGTCCCGGACATCCGGCCAAATCCCCGGATGTCCGCCCGCTGTCATTTCAGCCTCCCGTGTTTCACAGTTTTGAGCATAACTAATTCATCCGGAGTCCGTTTTTGACGTTCTTTAGCTCGTTTTGAAGCTATTGACATCCCCCATCCCACAAAAATACCACCAACATCATTTGGCTCCATCAAATTTTGCGAATTTTGGCATCTTTGCCTAGGGCTTCCACCACATCATCCGCTACACCACCACCGACTTCCGCAACCTAACCCATATTGCACCCCATTGCATTTGATGTTGTTTGAGTAGTGATTCGAGTCTCCTAAGGTGTTTCGGCTACTTAGGGACGGTTGCTTCTTCATCAACCACCACCATTTCCGCATAACCTTGCCCACCAAACACTTCCGCCACCGCAACTTAACCCATTTTGTTTGTGTTATGAGTTGTGTCTCCTAAGGTGTTTAGGCTACTTAGGGACGGCAACTTCAACTTTGACACGTGTATAGCTCGTCATCCCACCTCCGCATTGCCAAGTGCACACTACCTCCGCTCTCCGCTACAACCATTTTGACATTTGACGTTTGAGATTTTGAGTTCGCGGTTTTTCCGTTTCCTAAGGTGTTTCGGCTACTTAGGGACGAGACTCCATCATCTTGGTTTCGACATCAAGAATACCGCCACTCATCATCTCCAAGGACGGTAACCTCCATATCATATTGGTATCGTGGTATCCCTCCATTGTATATTCCCCTTGCCATTGCATTGTTAACCCCTAGCCCATTTTGCGTTACTTGCCTATCGAGACTAGCCATTGGAGTATTGCCGGCAACGTTACTTGTGCACATTAGTGATCATACTTCCCATAGCATACATACCATATCATCGTGGTGCATATATTGGTATCATATCTTGTGGCACAAGTTTGTTCCCGCATATACAAAATTGCTATCTTGGTTTGTGCATTGTGCCAAGTGGCCATAAAAAAAGCTTTTAAGCAAAAGAGGAAGAGCAAAGAAGCTTGTAAGCAAGTGCCATAGCATCATACCAGATTGCATATAAGATTGTCATATCCGATCATCTTGGATCATCTTGAGAGAAACACCGGGAACCATACATACATAGCATACTTGGGATAGAAAGTTTATCCATTTTGCATCTTATAGGTTGTGCGCAAGTGTCGTATCCGCCTATTGAGCAATCGTGCTAGCGTCTCTCTTGAGTTGTGCAACACGAGCGTTTTCTGTGGATTCCACATTTTGTGCTCATTCCTTGGTTGCAAGACCCCATTTATCTATCCGTGTGTGCGTTTTTGTGTGCCATCCATATTGCTATTGGTCCATTTGTTTCACTTGCGAATTTGTGAATCTCTTTCAACATTATTGACTCTTGCTAACATTTTGCATTAAATTTTTGTGCCACTATCCTCACCGAGCTCCTCCATAAGCTTTACTTGTGTAGGTGTGAGAACCGACAAGGATTGGTACCAATAGTGCTATTTCATTGTCCGCATTTGAGTGAACTTGATTCATTGTCAACATCGGTCAAGGTACATTGGTATAAGTTCTTCTCTTTCTCCCACTCATATTTGCTCGAGTCTTGTGATGGATAGGCAAGGCATTTCCTCTCCGGTCTATGACAACACCGACGACGTGAACAACTACAACACCATCTTCGATCTACAACGACAAATGCAAGGCGCACAATCAAGATTGCGAGAGCGCATCGAGAACATCTCCATCGACATTCGTCACTCCGAAGCAAGGAAAAGGGACTACATCGACAAGAAGCTTTCCACACATAAAGAGGAGCAAGATGCAAGGATGGAGGAGATTAGAGCCTTGATCAAGTCTTCTTCCCCTTTGTCATCTTCAAGGCGGCGACATTCAAGCCACAAGTCTTCGAAGCACGAAAAAGATACTAGTGCAATTCATCCACGTCCACATCTTCGTGATGACCACCGTCACAATCATGATCCACATCGTCATGAAGGGCAAGTCACCTCCAAGCATCATGTGCATGACGACGACGAACGCCAAGGAGCTCAAGCGCGACAACGACACCATCATCATGAAGATGCTCCACAAGCGCAAATGCACAAGTCCCAACAAGCCCTACTTCATGCCAAGTCCAAGCTTCAAGAGCAGAAAAGAAGACCGCGAGACGACCACAAACAAGATGGTGCTACGGCTACAACAACCACTTTGGCATCTTCGCCAAGTGCTCTGAAGGCATCTTCGCCTTTGGACGTATGGCATCTTCGCCTACTTCCCACGAGTATGCCTACATCGACTTCATCAAGTCCAAGGCGACCACCTACAAGTGAGGGCGACACTTCCACCTTCAGAAGCCCCCCAAGGAAGATGGCCGAGCATGGGAAACTCCCTTCGGTCATGGAGACGAGCTACGAGGTGCCACATCATATGGGCCTCCAACACCAAGACGGCGACAAGAAGGTCGAGCAAGGGCCATCCCCTTCGACCACGGCGATAGGAGTTGAGCATGGAGACATTTGCACCAACATCTCTTCGGCACCCACATACGTCGAGATGCCCAATTTTTCATGTGAGGAGATCCACCACCCCATGAGTGAGATGAGTGACTCCACCAGATGTGACATTGAGAGCATTTCCTATGAGAGGATGAGTGTGACCACCACTAGACCCACACATGAGAACATGCCACACATCCTATGTGAGGTTGAGCGCCATTTGAGTGACTCCACCAACCATATGAGTGAGAGCATCCTTGAGGGAGTGAGTGAGCCATAACACTTAGTGAGTGAGCTAGTTGACACGGCATGTGAGGCCACTATGATTTCTAACGCCTTAACCTCTACTCCGATTGTGTTTCCTTATTTGGTGCTAGGTCTCCTACATGGCGACATGCCTATCCTCGACGAGTCCATTCCTCCAATGGAGACGAGGATGGCCATGGTGGACGATGATGCACCCCCACATGGTTCCATCAAGATGAAGATGACAACGAGTGGATCTTCAACACCTCACCTACAACACATGAGCGACGCTCCAAAGGTAACATAGGTGATGGTGCTTCTCTTGTCCCACTAGTGGACTCTCTTGACATTGATTGCTTCCATGATGTTGACCCACCTATTCCCATGCTTCATGCTAGTGAGACTTCTTCATGCCTTGACTTACCCATTTATGATGAATATGATGATGAGCATGTTGAGTCGCCTAGTTGTGATGCTATGCTTCATACGATATCATGTGAAAATTCTTTTGGTCACTTTATGTTTGACAATCCATTGAACTTGTCATATGCTATGAGTGAGATCTCCCATATTGCCTCATTTCAATCTCAACATAGTAACTACGCATGCCCCATTAAAATAAATCCCATTTGCACTTATGGCATAGATGAAGAGATGATGGTCATTGGCTTTTGTTTTTCATGTGATGATATTGCCATGCTTCCTTTACATGATTTGCGCAATTCATCTACTATGTCATGCCATGATCACATTGTTCCAAATATGCATTGTTTTGGATGTTGTCAATATTCTCCACGTGATGTTGCTACTCATACTCATGAGGAGACCCCCATAGTTTCCTCATACATATTAGGAGATTTTGATGCATTTCATACTTTGCATGATTCCCATGATAGTGTACACCATATGCATTCCATGAATAACAATGCTCTAGATACTACTCGTGATGCATTACACAATTTGAGTCTCCATTATGCTATACATAATAACAAACCTCTCATGATGGATGACAAGTTTCTATATCACGCATCTCATTTATTTGAGCATTGTCTATTTAGTGCTAACCGACACATGCACGTGCTCATCATGATGGATGATGTGTACATATACCATGCACACACAATTTTCTCTTTGTCTTTGTTTTGTGTAGGTACTCATGTATACTCGTCAACCTCTCAATCCCAAGAGTTGACGAAACGAGCTCTTGAGAGCAACGATGACTTAGGATCCCGTGGACTATCCTTACCACCGTTCCCTTTGCGCAAGGACTACGCGCATCTCTTTTACTTGGCTCTCACACGGCTATGGGCTATTTACCACTTGTCACCTTATGCCCATACTATTGTGTTCACTTTGCATGTTATGCTTGCTTCTATGCCTTTACCATGCAATTGTGACCCTTGCTTGCATCTACCCATGATTCACCATTATGCTACTCCTATGTGTATTTGCATACTTGGTGGAGATCCTTGTTGCTTTTGCCATGTTTATCATGTGCCCCATGCTATCGATGCTTGTTGTGTTGGGAGAGTCATGATGTCCCATTACTATTTACATATGGTCTCTCGCCAATACATTGATGATATTTTTCTCATATCTTGCTTTCATTCTTGTGATATGTCATGTGCATTATCCATGCCCACTATTTGCACCAATGACATACTTGCCATGATTCCTCCTACTATGTTGCATCTTCGCACTACTAGCTTGCTTGACTTGATCACTATGATTGCTTGCTATGTTGCATCACCCATGTTCCACTATTACTTGCTTTCTTGGGTTGATGACATATATGCTCATGCCTCTCACTTGATTTGTCATGATCGTTGTCTCTTGTCTCCATTAGTTGCATCTCTCATATCACCTTGTATTGAGTGCCAACTTGCTATGCTTATTGATCTTGGAGACTTGGACACTATACTTGTGATGCATGCTTGTTTGATTGAGCCTCTTGTATTTGGTTGTTCCCGCATCATATGCCTCCTTACTATGAAATGCTCCCTTGTACTCTCATATGATGAGCATGATGCATACACTTGTTGGGTATCTTACCACTCGAATGATAGGTTTTGCATCTCCGCTAACCTCATTTGTTTTTCCGAGTGTTTGTCATGTTCTTTCATTTTGGAGGATTCACAAGGCGGTGCCATTATGCGACAACTTGGTCATGTGAAGGCATACACGATGTGCGACACCAACATCTTCGACATTCTCATAAAGGTGAACTCCTTCTCTTTGAGCCATCCTCAAGTTTGCATATTGGATGGGTCACTCTTTCATTGTTGTTTCCTTCTTGTTGTCTACATGATACATCTCGCGACCGGAGGAGCGACATTGGAGATTGGCTACATGGACCTTCACATTGAGGAGCACTCGCACTTATGGGATGCACCTTCGGAATTCCACTCATGCCACGACATCGAGCAATGGTACACCAACACCTCCATATTTGTTAATTGTGCTCCCACATGTCATGCTCGTTGGACATATCATACTCACCACAAGTTTGCACCCTATGCATGGATTGACTCACATTATGATTGCCTTGTTGCATCTTGTATTCCCATGTCATCCATGATATATGAGCTTGTGCATTTCCTTAGCAAATTTTTTGTGATCTTCCTTGATGGCATATTCATACATAATGATCACATTGCCCACCATCAATTGCATGATTGCTTACACATATTGAGCATTCATTGCCATATTCATGCTATTGATGTACCGTCCCTCTATGACATCATTTTGCACAATGGTAGAATTTGTCGCTTTGTGCACCATGCTAATTATCCATGAATGCTTGGAATATCATTCTATATCATCTTGATACACTTCATGCGCTTTGTCACGCACTATCTTGCCGCACGGACTCATTCTTACATGATGGACATTTTGTGTGCGCTAACTATTGTATTTCCGAGTGTCGCTTGTGTTTGCTCATTTTGCATGTACCACATACCGGAGACACCTTGGAGTACTTGGATTGCGTCATGCCTTCAACTCTGTCCAACTACAAGTTCGTCCACGACAACCGTTTCCATGGTGATGAGGATCACGATCCGAGGTCGGATCTTTCCCAAGGGGGGAGATGATGCAGAGCATCCCACGCTCATCCCCATGTACACTCCGACTACTCCCCAAGCCCCAAGTGGACATATGACGAGACCTCGAGCTTACGCCATTGGACCTAAGGTGAACCCGTTCCTAAATGCTTCCCCTTTCCACTTGTGCCAGACATGGTTGCTACCTAATGCAAAGACACTATGTATGCTCAGGAACCGAGGAGACAACCTTGGAGATACTCGAAGCATAGGACAAGTCCACACGGAAGCGGATCAAGAAGTGCCTCAAGTGGAGTTGCTATGGAGCTACAGTGGCCGGACATCCGGCAGGAGCCCGGACATCCGGCGCCACCAACCAGAAGAAGACCAGAGAGAGGCAGAAGCCAGGCGACTCTACAGCGACCGGACATCCGGCGCCCCGCGACGGGCCGGACATCCGGCGCCTGCCCGGAAATCCAGCAAACGTTATCCAGAGAGCAGAAGAATCGGCCACTCCAGCCCGGACATCCGGCCCGCCAGCCCGGAGATCCGGCGTCTCGGGAAGGCCCAGACATCCGGCCCGACGCTCGGACATCCGGCCCCACTGCCTGCGTGCAGCGCATCTGGGCCGAGTCCCATGTACCCCTTCGCCCCTTAGACTATATATACTTCCCCACCTCCTCCTAGTTAGGGTTAGCGTTGATTTAGCTCATTTGTGAGATAGAGCCTCGCTCATCCATCGGATCTCCTCCTCGTGAGAGACCGCGGCATCTTCGGAGAAGATCCACTTGGATTCAAGACCCCTTTACGGGAATATCCCCTCGTGGATTCAAGACCTCCTCTCGGAGAAGAACGGTTACCTTTGTATCTTTCCTTTGTTGATTTTGAATCTTGTGCTACCTCATGTGTTCGGTGATCTAGCCCTTGTGTGATCGATAATTGTCGATTGAGTGATTCTCTCATTCCTCCCCGTGATTTCCCCTTTGTGTTTTCCGCGCGTTCTTCGTGTTTCCCCGTAGGATCCACTCCAAACGCGAAAGATCGGCCCCTAGGGTTCCGCCCTACATCATGATGTCATGCCTAGCAAACCTGATCGGAGGACCTATTGCTATAGTATCCTTTTACTAGGTTAGCCATTCGTCCATGAGGAAATTATAAGACTTACTCTATAAGTTGTTCCCGATGGATCCTTTGTGTATCCAAAGTTTGATCTTTACCTCGTGACTATGTCAATGCTATCTCGAAACATGTCTGTGGTACTCCGATTTTCCACAAGAACATTTGAAGCCCGATGCTAAATCTTTCCTGCTCAATTATCCAAACACTGTTGTATGGGTAATGTCATGAAATTTCTCTCCCCTTAACTAAAGAGTTTTCTACATTATATCCTGTCATGGATATCATGCTCTGCTTGTCCTTGTGAAGGATATACCCTTGAAATATGTGTTTAAACACATTTTCCTTTCCATTGTTCTGTTTAATCTGATAATCATATTTTCCTTTCGATTGGTTGGTTTAACGTTTCTTGTGATCTATATGATCTAAGCAGTAATATTCTCCTACTTATGTAAACACCTCGGTGTACAATTCTGTCAGCAAGACCCTGTTATTATTGTTCATGACATTCCGATAGCCACCGATGGACGAGAACCTTGCCTATTGGTCCGCCTCGTTCAACGAGCAGGAAAAATGGTTCTCTTCGTCCCTCGCCCTTGGTACCGATGTTGTTGGTGACATAACTGGCAGGCGATACTCTTACCTGCCTTGCTATCTTGGCCGTGCAAATTTATTAGCGCCTTCCTGGTGTTAACCCACATGGTGGGCCCATAACCCACAGTTCCACAGGATCGAAACCTGACTCTCCTGTACACCCCTGTTTCTAAAGTTATTCCTCACGCTTGGCTTCATATGAAAGATCACGAGCCACCTTCCTAATGATCTATTCTGTTATCAGGCGCAATACTTATTCCCGTTGCTCTGAACCCCTTTCACCCTCTGTTTTAGGCAACAGACGGTTGCCTACCCGCTTGGAGCTTCTTGTTGCCCATCCTCACCGTGCTCTCGATTAGTTTCTTGAATTTCAACTCGAGAGATGCCTCTATGCCACATTCACTAAGATAGCCCCTAGGTACCTAACATATGTTGAGCTTCGTCTTTCCCGAGTTTTCCCCCTTAGCTTCCCGTAAGTACGATGGAGATCCTGAAGGAAGGATGACGACTTCATCAGGATAACCTGAAGCAGACAAATGAAGACGTCAATGTAATGGATCGACCTCTTTGAAAAGAGCAATCAAGATCGAGAAGATTCGTTAGGATTTCGTAACCAGATCCCCCCCTTACTCCACCTCTTAAATCTCGGGACGAGATTTCTTATAGTGGAGTAGAATTGTGATGCCCGGATAATTAAGCTACAGTAACTCTCACCAAATGATGCCACGTCACCTTGATTACTTTTGTTAATCACGCATAGTTCAAAACCGATTCAGAATTCAAATTTAAAATAAAGTCAAACCAGTAAAGTTTTCAAATGTCAAAACTAAAAAGTACAAACGGTGACAATAAAGCATAGGTAATTATGGTGAAGAAACCACACTTTTATAAAATGTTTGAATGCTCTAAAATGATTTAAGCAGTAGCTAAAACAACTAAATAAATGCCTTTTGTATTTTATAAAATACTAAACTATTTTATTTGGGGGTTAGACCTTTTTGTGACCGAGGTATAATTAGTAATACTAAGTTAGGTGCAACTTTTATGTTCTATAAAACCAAAATAATATAAACCCGTAGAAGGAAAAATAAGAAAAGAAAAAACAAAAAAAATAAATAAAAGGGGGGAAACCCCCTGGCCAACTGGGCCAAACGACCCAGCCGGCTAGCCCACTGGCCCACCCGGCCAGCCCACTGGCCCATCCGCCCACCTCACTCCCTTAACCCCCCACTCCCCACAGAACACTAACCCCTCCCGTAGCACCTCACACTCCCCCCCCACAATCCCCATGCTCCTCCCCTCCCCCCAATCCAGATCGGGATCGGGGCACTCGCCCCTACCACCGCCGCCCGGTACCGCCCCAGCCCCGTCCCTGACCACCGCCACCCGCTGGACCGATGCCACCTCGACGGACGCCTCCCCACCTCTCCCTCGAGCCGACTTCATTGCGTCTCGCCGCCTCGGACCGCCGCCGCCACTGCCTCGCCGGAACGCTTCCTCACCAGAGCTGCCCTACCGTCGTCTCCATCCTCCTCCTCAAGCCCCGCTGCCCTTGTCCCTACATCCCGCGGTGAGGCCCGGCCTATTCCTCTCCACCCTCGCGCACCGTTAGCCGCGTCTGCGACGCCGCACCCCGTCCAGCTGGCCCGTCGCCTAGCGCCTCCCCGCCTCGCTTGCTCATAGTCGTGCCCCCTACAAGCCGTCGTTGCTGCTCGATGCTCCATCCAGCTGCTGGCCTACTGCAGCCACCCCCGCCGCCCGCGACTACCGCCGCCGTCCACCGCTACTGGCCGGCGCCCGGGTCCAGTCGCTCGCGCCCCGCCGCCGGCATCGGCGTGCATCGTGCGCGCCCCGCGCCCTCTCGGGCTATGCCCGCACCCAGCGCCCGCTAACCCACTAAGGCCCATAGGGCCAATGACACGTGGGGCCCAGGCCCCAGAACGTTTAATAAGAAAAAGATTTAAATAAATAATAATAATAATAAATATATTAATTAATTAATTAATTAATTAATTAATCCTGATTAGGTAGCCTAATTAACTAGTTAACCTAATTAAATGTGGCTAATTAACTATCAGTGAATGACATGCGGGACCCACACGTCATATTGACTAAGACAACATCCTGTTGACTGTCGACGTCATGTTGACATCATGATGATGTCAGCAAACACTATTCTGGATAATGTTGATTTAAAATAATTAAATAAATTCTAAAAATGATTAAATCTTTTAAAATTAATATAAAATAAACCGTAGCTCGGATGAAAAACTTTGTACATGAAAGTTGCTCAGAACGACGAGTCGAATCTGGATACGCAGCCTGTTCGACCGCGACACATCCCTAGCATAGTGAACCTGCAACATTTCACCTCCGGTTCATCTGTCCGAAAACGCGAAACACCGCGGATACTTTCCCGGATGTTTCCCCCCTTTGCCGGCACCACCTACTGCCGCGTTAGGGCACACCTAACACCGCTCATTGTCATGTCATGCATCATCATGCTTATGTTTGCATTGTGTTTATAGTTTCTTCCCCCTCATCTCTCCGCTAGACTATGAGACCGACTCTGCTGCTGCCCAGTTCAACTACGGAGTTGACGACCCCTCCTCCTTGCCAGAGCAACCAGGCAAGCCCCCCTGATCACCAGATATCGCCTATTCTTCTCTCTACTGCTTGCATTAGAGTAGTGTAGCATGTTACTGTTCGGTTACTCCTATTCTGTTGCATAGCTCGTCATTGTTGCTACATTCATTGATACCTTACCCGCAATCCTAAATGCCTAGTATAGGATGCTAGTTTATCATCATTGGCCCTACATTCTTGTCAGTTTGCCTTGCTATACTATCGGGTCGTGATCACTCAGGAGGTGATCACGGGTATATACTATACATACATACTATTCAGGTGTTGACTAAAGTCGGATCGACTCGTTGAGTACCCGCAAGTGATTCCGATGTGGGGGCTAGAACGACAGGTGGCTCCATCCCGGTAGAGGTGGGCCTGGGTTCTCGACGGCCCCCGACTGTTACTTTGTGGCGGAGCGACAGGGCAAGTTGAGACCACCTAGGAGAGAGGTGGGCCTGGACCTGGTCCGCGTCCGCGGTTACTTCATAATAACACTCTTAACGAGATCTTAATATTTGATCCGAGTCTGGCCACTGGCCTATACGCACTAACCAACTACGCGGGAACAGTTATGAGCACTCGACGTCGTGGTATCAGCCGAAGCCTTTTTGACGTTAGCGACTGAGCTGCGCGCGTCGGGTTGGACCGTGTAACGCAACTTCCTTTGTAATGGAGGTTGCTAGGTCTGCTTACTGGCCGTGTTCGCAACATGCAGGTGTGCAATGGGCGATGGGCCCAGACCCCTGTGCGCATAGGATTTAGACCGGCGTGCTGACCTCTCTGTTGTGCCTAGGTGGGGCTGCAACGTGTTGATCTTCTGAGGCCGGGCATGACCCAGAAAAGTGTGTCCGGCCAAAGGGGGTCGAGCGTGTTGGGTTATGTGGTGCACCCCTGCAGGGAAGTTGATATATTCGAATAGCCGTGTCCCTCGGTAAAAGGACGACCCGGAGTTGTACCTTGACCTTATGACAACTAGAACCGGATACTTAATAAAACACACCCAGACAAGTTCCAGAGACAACCCGGTGATTGCTTTCCCACGAGGCGAGGAGGGAAGGATCACCGGGTAGGATTATGCTATGCGATGCTACTTGGAGGACTTCAATCTACTCTCTTGTGCATGCTGCAAGACGGAGGCTGCCAAAAGCGTAGACTTCGATAGGACTAGTTATCCCCCTCTTATTCTGGCATTTTGCGGTTCATTCCACTGATATTGCCTCTTTACACATATACCCATGCTCCTTGCTTGCCAGTACTTTGGATGAGTACTCACGGTTGCTTTGCTACTTCTTTTTTCTCCTTTCCCGGTTATTGCGATCATATGATGGAGTTCAGGAGCCAGAGGATCCCGAGGATGGTTCTACATGGAGTTCGACTTCGAGGAGTAGTTAGGAGGTCCCAGGCAGGAGGCCTCGCCTTTTCGGTCGTCGCTACTTTTGTGCTAGCCTTCTTAAGGCAAACTTGTTTAACTTATGTCTGTACTCAGATATTGTTGCTTCCGCTAACTCGTTTATGTTTGAGCACTTGTATTCAAGCCCTCGAGGCCCCTGGCTTGTAATATGATGCTTGTATGACTTATTTTACTTTTAGAGTTGTGTTGAGATATCTTCCCGTGAGTCCCTGATCTTGATCGTACACATTTGCGTGCATGATTAGTGTACGGTTGAATCGGGGGCACCACACCGCCATTGGATCAAGATCGTGTGGGCGAAAACCGCACCTCATTTGGACTCTCCTAGCTCCCTCTATCTATAAATAGGTCCTCCCCCTCCATTTTCGCGCATGAAAACCTAGTCTCCCTCCTCCTCGCGCCGTCGGACAAAAACCCCGCCGCCGGACATGTCCACCGCCGCCCCCTTGCCCAATCGCAAGCCGTCACGTCGCCAACTATGCCGCCAGCCAGCGCCTTCCTCCGCGCCGCCCGCACGGCCCGCCCAGCCCGTCCATCCGCCGTCGCGCGCTCGAGCCGCGCCCGAGTCGCGCGCCCGAGCTCCCCTTGCGCCGCCGCCGATCCACCCGTTCGCCGCCACCCGCTGCTCTGCCTGCCCCGCCGCCACCTTGCTCCGACCGCCGTGCCGCCACCCGCGTCCGAGTGCCGCCGCGCCCCGCGCCTCGCCCTCCGCCTCGCTGCCTCCGCCGCCTCCGGCCAGATCCGGCCGCTGGAGGACCGAATCCAGCGACTCCAACCTCACCGGCCCTCTACTCCGGCTCCGGCCGCCGTCTCCTCCATCTCCGGCGAGAACTCTGTCATCCCTCGATTTCCGCACCGAACCCTAGATCTGCAAAGGTTGACCCTGGATTCCACAGTCCCGAAATATGTAGCATCATGTGCCCCTGTTCATCATGTCATATCTCCATGCTCATACCTCCGATTTGCATGTATGATATGTCAAAATGTTCATGTCAGAGTGCTCTTCATGATGGAGTAGTTTGCATTCATTTTTCTATTCGCCTTGATGTCTTAATCTTTGTTACAAAACTGCTAAATGATATAAACTGCTGAAAACTGCTGCATGTTAGCATCATTTAGGTGTCTTGTCAGTGCTATAACTTTGTCCCTATTGATCCTATGGTAATGATCTTGATATGAAAATGTACTGATATTTATGCTCCACATGTTGGTGCCATTAGCTTGCTTGTTTGAAGTCATATAGATGTTTTAATCTCTGTTGCAAAAGTGCATGTTGCTTTTTACTGCTGAAAACTGTTATAATTTGCCTATTTGTCTTTTTTATATCTTTTTGTGTGATTTTCTTTTGAGCATCATGTCTACATGTTTTAACAGAATAATTATGCCATCTTTACAGTGGTGCATCCATGTATTTTGATATTCTATGTGGTGAGTAAAACAAGCTTGTTAAGTGGGCTACTTGCAGTTAATGTTCTGTCAAGTCTGAATCTGTCATATCATGTTGCTATGTTTGCTTGATGCTACCAGTTAATCCATGCATAATCTGGAGATGCTTAGTTGACATGTTTTGTTGACCATATTATTATCTATCATTCCATTCCTTTTAATGCCTCATATATGTCTAGTAGCATATGTTTTCTTTGCCATCAAGATGCCTCTATAATGTTTTAGTTTTCTGTTAACTTCATGATGCCATGTTGTGAACTTGTTATTAATTGATCCATGCCTCTTTTGGAGATGTTACAATTACATGTTTTCAAGTATGCTATGATTACTTTGCATGCCATGGTTGGTAATTTCTGATATCATATTCCTCTGTTCCATGCTTGCAAACATGTTATGATAATGTTGCTGTTTTACACATGTTGAAATTGTTATGACATTCAAACTTGTCTTGATGGTTCCCAATAATCCATGAGCCATATGTATATGATTCTTTGATGTTATTTTCTCTCTGTTATGTTTACTTTGATTCCATGCCCTTGGCTGCCATGTATAGTTGCTGTAGCATCTTTGTTTCATGCCTCCATCATGTCATCTTATTAACTCTGCTCATGTATATGCTCCTGTGTTATAAAGTTGCTTTTTGCATTGATCATATTGGTTTAATGTTCACTCCTATGAACCTGAACCTTAATGATATTTGAAGCATGTTATCTGTACTTGAAGTGCATGTCAAGTTTGTGCTCATATGATTCCTGTAGCATGTTGTTTTGATGGTTGCAAAGTGCCTACTTGGTGTTTTGGACAACTTGTCCTTTAGACTTGTTTGAAGTGTATGTGTTGCACCGTTGCTCCATTTTGAGCATGCTTGAGGGAGTCCTGGATTAGGGGGTGTCCGGATAGCCGGATTACCATCATCGGCCGAACTATCATCGGCCGGACTATCGTCATCGACCGAACTCCAAGACTATGAAGATACAAGATTGAAGACTTCGTCCCGTGTCCGGATGGGACTTTCCTTGGCGTGGAAGGCAAGCTTGGCGATACGGATATGTAGATCTCCTACCATTGTAACCGACTCTATGTAACCCTAGCCCTCTCCGGTGTCTATATAAACCGGATGGCTTTAGTCTGTAGGACACAACAACAACAATCATACCATAGGCTAGCTTCTAGGGTTTAGCCTCCTTGATCTCATGGTAGATCCACTCTTGTAACATCCACAATATCAATATCAATCAAGCAGGACATAGGGTTTTACCTCCATCAAGAGGGCCCGAACCTTGGTAAAACATTGTGTCCCTTGCCTCCTGTTACCATCCGCCTAGACGCACAGTTCGGGACCCCCTACCCGAGATCCGCCGGTTTTGACACCGACATTGGTGCTTTCATTGAGAGTTCCTCTGTGCCGTCACTGATAGGAGGGATGCCTTCTCCCGTCTTCAAGGACGGTATTTTCGCCAAAGCAGCCTTGGCCGCCGGCCAAACTATACGGCTAGGTGGTTTTCTTATGACCGCCTATTCGGCCACCGCTTCGACAATGACTTCTCAAGTCATTAAAAGCAATCTTCATGTCAGCTCGGAATTTGCCGAGCGGCTGGATCCAATAGAGCTTTCGTCTGTCAACGAGCTCTTGGATCACATCGCCGCCCTGGGAGTCGCTACAGACTACAATCAGATTGGGCTTAAAACCGATCTGAGAGAGATTAACTCTCCCCAGGTCACCCACCACGTTGTGGTGGTAGAAGAACAATGCGGCGACTCTTCTCCTGTATTGAAAACTAGTCATATCCGGGCTCCCAAACCCTCGATGCCGGATTCCCGCGAAGGGACGAACTTCGATCGAGCACTGAACTTAAAATCAGGCCTCGTTCCGGACTCGTTGGACAACGTCCAACAATCAAAGCTTCCAAATTTGGAAACTTCTCGGCCTTCGAGCCTGGAGATGGGTAGGGTTCCGGACTTAATTCCACCCACCCGACCAGATATATGCGATCTATCACTAATCCGGCAAGAGCCTGCTGAAACAGTACATCACTACTAGGCCAGATTCCTCCTAGTTATAGACAGGATAAAGGACTGCCGAGAGGAAAACACAATCTCATTTTTTTGCAATAATTGCACGGACAAGGGAATCTTGAACACCGTCAGCCATCGGCCATTGTGAAATTACACGCTTTGCCGACCTAGCGTCCATAGTACGAAAGTACTGTGCGATGGAGAGTGTCCGGAAAACTGAAAATAAATTTTGGGATAATCCGGCCCCGAATACAACCCTAGTCCGCAACAAAAGGGTGCACTATACTCAGGCACCGGACACAAAAATCAAAAAGCAAATACCCCATAGAGGGCACGGAACCGTATTGGAGGGATGGCTTAGCGGACCCTGTAAAATTCACAGTACAGAAGGCGCCGTCCCAACACATAGCCTTCGAGCATGTTGGATATTACGACAGGTGGCCAAAAGTGGAGAGGAGCTTCTAGCCCCGGAAAACCACTCCAACAATATCGGTACGGTATCAACAGTCTTTGAGACTTTCGCATCAAATAATATGCGGAAACGAACAATCCGCAACCTCGCCGAAGTCTACCAAGTAGCAACAGCTAATCCATGGAGCGACACAACCATCACCTTCAACGCCAACGACGAACCTAAATTCCGAACAGCCCGAGCTCCAGCTGCACTGGTACTTAGTCCAATAGTGGACGACTTTCGACTTACAAAGGTCCTCATGGATGGCGGCAGCGGATTAAACCTCATTTACGAGGAAACCCTTCAAAAAAGGGAAATAGACTGGAGCCGCATTGAGCGAAGCAGCACAACCATCAGGGGAATAATCCCTAGCAGGGAAGCACGCTGCACAGGAAAAATCACACTCGATGTGGTATTCGGCTCGCCGGACAATTACAGATCTGAAGAAGTCACGTTCCAAGTGGCCCCGTTCAACATCGGATATCATGCTATATTAGGATGAGAGGCATTCATAATTTTTCAAGACGTACCCCATTACGGGTACATGAAGCTCAAAATGCCTGGGCCCGGCGGAATAATCACTCTCGTTAGTGATCCGGACATAGCACTCCACGCCGAAAACAAGACAGCCGCATTAGCCTTAGAGGCACTATCCGAAGCCCTAGCGGCAGAGGAACTCACCGCGCTGCGCTCTACGGTGAATAGGGACAATGTGATACTCGATAAGAGATCCAAGTCCACCTCCTTTAAACCAGCAGATGAAATAGTAAAATTCCAGGTCCACCCAACGGACCCGACAAAGACGGCCTCCATCGGGGCACAATTGAACCCTGATGTAGACGCCGCACTGCGAGAATTCCTTCGGGAAAATTGGGACATTTTCGCCTGGCACCCCTCGGATATGCCCGGAATCCCACGCAGATTGGCAGAACACAGCCTAAACATCGTAAAAGGATTCAAGCCAGTCAAACAGGCTCTTCGACGATTTTCCGAACCCAAAAGACAGGCAATGGGAGAAGAGCTAGCCAAACTGTTGGAAGCCGGATTCATCAGAGACATCAAACATCCGGATTGGCTAGCAAACCTGGTAATGGTACCAAAGAAGGACAAATCCTGGCGCCTATGTGTCGATTTCAAAGACCTAAATAAAGCCTGCCCAAAGGATCCCTTCCCCCTCCCCCGCATCGACCAAATCATCGATGCCACCGCGGGGCACGATTCATTGTGCTTCCTGGACGCATACTCCGGCTATCATCAAATCAAGATGGCAGAAGCAGATCAAGCCGCAACGGCATTCATTACTCCATATGGACCATTCTGCTTCAACACGATGCCCTTCGGACTTAAAAACACCGGCGCAACATATCAGTGCATGATTCAGACATGTCTGGCTACCCAGATCGGCAAAACAGTAGATGCATACGTAGACGACGTAGTCGTCAAAACTAAACACGTCGAAACTCTAGTAGACGACTTGAGGGTCACATTCGACAACCTCCGAGCATATGACATCAAGCTGAATCCGGAAAAATGCATTTTCGGCGTACCAGCCGGAAAGCTCTTGGGCTTCATTGTATCTGGTAGAGGAATTGAAGCAAATCCGGCCAAGATCCGAGCTCTATCACAGCTGGATATTCCAAAAAATCTCAAACAGATTCAAAAACTGACTGGATGCATGGCGGCTCTCAGCCGCTTTATCTCCCGCTTAGGAGAAAAGGCATTGCCCCTTTATCGCCTCCTCAGACACACCGAATACTTCGAGTGGACGGATGCTGCCACCGCCGGACTCGAAGAAATAAAGGCCGTATTGGCAACAAATCCAGTCCTGGCTGCGCCCAACCTGGGCGAACCTATGTTGTTATACATCGCGGCAACACATCAAGTTGTGAGCGCGGTGCTCGTCGTAGAACAAGAGACAGAAGGGCATAAATTCCCTCTTCAAAAACCAGTGTATTATGTATCCACTGTTTTAACTCCCTGCAAGTCCCGCTACCCACACTACCAAAAAATAGCGTATGCGGTGTTCATGGCATCCCGGAAGCTGCGACACTACTTTCAAGAGTGTTTGATAACAGTGGCCTCCGAAGTACCCCTAAATGACATTATAAACAACCGCGAGGCGACGGGCAGGATTGCAAAATGGGCCATCGAGCTCCTACCATTTGATATAACTTACAAAGCCCGGTGAGCTATTAAGTCGCAAGTTTTGGCTGACTTCGTCGCTGAATGGACTGAAGCCGAACTCCCTAAAGAGTACGGCGCATACTCCAACTGGATTATGCACTTCGACGGCTCCAAAATGTTGGCTGGATTGGGGGCTGGCGTCGTATTGACGTCCCCAACCGGGGACACAGTCCAATACGTACTTCAGATAATGTACACGGACTCCAACAACGCAGCCGAATATGAGGCCCTCTTACATGGCCTCCGGATGGCAATCTCCATGGGCATTCAACGCCTAGAGGTGCGCGGGGACTCAAACCTCGCAATATCCCAAGTAAACGAAGACTTTGATGCCAAGGATCTGAAAATGGCAGCCTATCGTAACGCTGTCCTTAAAATGTCAGCTCGGTTCGACGGACTTGAATTCCACCACATAGCCAGGGATAATAACCAAGCGGCCGATATATTGGCACGCATCGGCGCAAAACGTGATGCTTTCCCTCCAAACATCTTCTTGGAACGGCTGTTCAAGCCATCCGTACTATGGGAAGAGGAGTCCGGAAATAACAAACCGGAAGCAGCCACACCAACTGACCCAGAGCAATTTGACATAAGCGGCGACTCCGCCGATGAAATAACACCTTCAGCCCACGACATAATGGCCGTAGTCGCCCAGTGGACAGAGCCATTCCTAGCCTACTTGCTTAGGCAGGAACTTCCCGAAGACCAAAATGAGGCCCGCTGCATAGTTCGGCGATCTAAAGCCTACAAGGTCCAAGAGGGAGAACTTTATAAGAAAAGCACAACCGGAGTCCTTCAAAGGTGTATCTCTGAAGAGGAAGGGCGAGACCTCCTGGCTGAAATTCACGCCGGACTAGGCGGACACCACGCCGCAGCCCGGGCCCTTGTAGGAAAGGCATTTCGTACAGGATTTTATTGGCCGACCGCCCGGGCAGATGCTCAGGACTTAGTCCAAAGATGCGTCGGTTGTCAGCTCTTTGCTAATCAGAGCCATATGCCACCCACCGCCCTCAAAACTATACCCATTACCTGGCCGTTCGCGGTCTGGGGGCTTGACATGGTTGGACCACTTAAAGGGGGAACCCACAAGCAAAGATACCTATTGGTCATGGTGGATAAATTCACCAAATGGATAGAGGCCAAGCCAGTTAAAACGGCAGAGTCCGGACCAGTGATAGACTTCATATCCGGGGTAGTACACCATTACGGTGTCCCCCACAGCATCATCACTGATAACAGCACGAACTTCACGGCCGATGAGGTTAAATCATGGTGCAAAAATATGGGCATCAAGCTTAATTACGCTTCAGTCTATCACCCTCAAACCAATGGTCAAGTGGAACGAGCAAATGGTCTAATAATGAACGACATTAAACCCAGACTAGTGCGGTCCCTTACGAAATCAGACACGCACTGGGTAGAGGAGCTCGACTCCGTACTCTGGGGGCTGCGGACAATGGCTAACCGTACTACCGGATTCACACCATTTTTTATGGTATATGGCGCAGAAGCAGTTTTGCCCTGCGACATCATTCATGACTCACCTCGAGTGCGCATGTACGAAGAAAGAGAAGCCGAGTTGGATCGGCAGGACAGCTTGGACGCATTGGAGGAAGAACGCGACGTCGCCAAGGCTTGTTCCGCATTTTATCAGCAACAGGCTCGAAGATACCAAAGCAGAGAAGTACGGGCCAAGACTTACAACGTTGGCGAACTAGTTCTACGTCTGCCGGACAAGAAAAAGGACAAGCTCAAGCCCAAATGGGAAGGCCCCTTCATCATCGATCAAGTCCTGACCGGTGGAGCGTACCATCTACGAAATGCATCGGATAACCGACTCGAGCCGAATCCATGGAACGCAGCCCGCCTCAGAAGATTCTATGCCTAGCGCCGGACTAAGAGTTCGTCCCTTTCCCCCGTCCAAATTTTTTATACTTCAGCTGCCTTTTTGTTTCCCTTTTTTCTCTCACCCCTATTCATAACAGCCTTAAAAGGCTTATTTGCGCATAGTTCGCACGTAATTGATGTGCTATCTGCACTCACTATACCTGGGGGCTTCTGTACAAGAAGCTTAATTATAAGGGCTTCATGCCCAGCACGCGTGTTAAACTTCCACGTGTACCTTTTATTCACCAATATATGCATCGATATGACTTAAGTTTTGGCCAAGCTGGGTTGCCTGGCTCCTGTGCTTACCCCTACGTTCCCGATTGTTCGGCTAGGAGGTAAAGGGAGCACCTCTGTGATTGTTACTGCCGGGTCAGCCGGATGTGTACCTCAGACTGGGTGAAGCCGAAAGCTAGCGTTCTTAAGGGAATATTCGGTCGGTGATTTGAAAGATGATTTTTTACCAATTTATTTATCTGCCCCCAGATGTTATCCTGCTCTTTTCGCAGTCCGGACATGCACTTTAGGGCATGCCTCCCCCAGAGGAAAGGAACCCTTAACGGAACTATTCTCCCTGGAAGATGTTTCTTACTAACCATGTAATATAACATAACTAGTTGGGCACTTGTCTGATAAAGCACTAATGACCCCTACACTTGGTCTCCATGCATACCCCGGTTGTTTCATAACCGAGAAGGTATTCGGACACACTCCGGACTCTAGGGTCCCGAGGTCGAAGCGAAAAGGTCGGCAAAGACAAACGATCTACAATCCGGCTAGAAGGCATTTTACATGTCATTTTATAATACATTGTCAAATTGACTGACTGTATTCTTCCTCAATCCCGTCTAACAGGCTGTCTAATTTACAGTCCTGTTGGGAAAACTTAGCGGTCAACTCTACTTGGCCGTGTACTAAACTTACAGGGATCTCCTTCCCATCGGGCCCCACAGGTCCGACTTCGGCCATGTGGTTGGGATCCGCCTTCTTGTACCGTGTCTTCACCATGGCCCAGGCCTCCCTAGCACCTTGGCGGCAGGCTAAAATCTTCCATAAATGGAAGCGCTGCCGCACTCCCTGAAGCTTCTCCGCAAGCTCCCCAAGGCCCTCGGGTAGGGAGAAGGCTGGCCATAAAGCCTGGATGACGCCACGCATTGCCTGCCGAACTCGTTCGATCAGTTGCAACAGCTCGAGAAGTTGATCACCCGTTGATACGGGCATCTCCTCCACAGGACGACCTGTGAGTATACCTACAGACATATTTTATCAATTGACTTCCTCGCCGAACTCTTCTTTTCAAAGGAGTTCGCTCAAGCACTTACTATAAATGCCGCGACGAAGTCGCTGATTCTCCTTAATGGAGCCGGACAGCTCGGCCCGAACGCCTTTCAGCTCTTCTCCAAGCTGGGCATGGGCATCTTGGAGTTTGTTCCTTTCTTGCTGTACTCTATTCAGCACCCTCTCACCGGCCTTCAGCTGGCGCAGAAGTTCTTGCCTGTCCGGATCTTGTCCGGCAGCACCTGCAACATCATTATCAGACTTGCGCACAGGCCAAACACTACTTATCTTTTTAAATAATGTGTTACCAGGAGAGGTCCCTGTGTTTCCTCCTGCGGCAGCGAGTGCGGCCTCAAGTTGAGCCTTACACTCTTGCAGCTCCTGAGATAGTTGGGTATTCTTCTCGGTAAGACCCTACATTTATATGATCCTTAAATCAGTTAATATAACTACTTTAAGTCTCGGGGGCTACTGGCATATATAACTATTAAATTCTCTTACCCGTATGTCTTTTACATACTGCTCCGTGGCTCTGGTCAAACCATCTTGAGCGGCACGGAGGTGCGCGTCCCCTGTGTTAAAGGCATCCAACGCCTCAGGGGAGAAGCACGCGTCACGAAAAACTGTCCGGCGGCGCCTGTGGTTCATGGCGCTCTCCACCTCAGATTTGGTGGCGGACAGTCTGTCGGCATCCTCCGTTGGAGGAGTATCCGGCTCGCGCCTTGCGCTCGCCTCCCCCTCCGGACCAGGCGCTGGAGCTTGGCTGGTAGAGGCCGGATTGGCAACCTCTACGCCCGCAGTCCGGCAGGCGCTTTTTCTCCTGCAAAAGTTATAAGCACTCAAACACTTCCTAGGGATGTTGTTCTAAAAAATGAACCGTGAGATATACCTTTGCGGCGACGCTTCGACTCGCACCGCACTCCTCTTCCGCCTGCTGGGCCGAACTAACCCTTGTTGGTCAGCCGTCATGGGTTCGGCTTCCTGCCTTGAAGGCGCAGCCTGCACGACACAGTTGTATATGGTGGTCAGAAACGCGCGAAGATGGAGTAATGGTGTTAAGAATCCGGTCATAAGTACCTGGGAAGCCGGTGACAAGCCGAGGTAGTCGGCTGTGATGGCGACTAAAGCATTATCGATGCTGAGCTGATGGAACACCCCATCAATTAGCTCCACCTTTATATCCGGATCCTCTTCGGAGGTCAGATCGAGGGATCTTCTCGGATCCTCGGGTTGCGGAGCCGGACTGTGAATGTCCTCCACATCCCGACGCAGTTCCTGCGCCAAAATCACAGAGTAAGGAACTCGGCTTTAGAAGCGCGGGTCAGATGAATAAACGTCCGCTTACCCAGCTCCGAGGGTTACTCATGGAAAACCCGTTCAATGGGTTCGTACGGAGGAAGTCTTCTTTCTCCCCCTTGTACAGGCCGGACAGGATCTTCGCCAGATCCTCGGCCGAGCCCGGCCACTTGCGGCCGTGGCGGGTGGCGTCGTCCTCCCCATTGAAATCCCACATGGGGTGGCCCCTGTATTGTAGTGGCTGCACCCCCCGCATAATGCATGTTGCCATGACTCCAATCATGGTCAACCCGGAATGGGCCAGTAACCTTATCCGGCCCATCAAATAATGGACGCTCTTGTCTTCCTCCAGTTGGGGGCTCCGCGGACGCCAACTAAGGCGTTTCTTCAGAGGAGCATTACTGAACTCCGGGAGGCCGATCCGAACAGGGTCCGGCAGCGGAGCGTCTTCTATATAAAACCATTCCGAAGGCCAGTCTTCAGACGCCTTCTTAGGGGTTCCGGATGGATATCCGGTCCCGGCAACGCGCCATATTTCGGCGCCGCCCACTTGATATATGGACCCCTCGTAAGAGCGGGGTTCAAGGCAGAACAACCTCTTCCACAGCGTGAAATGGGGCTCGACGCCCAGGAATAGCTCGCAAAGAGCTACGTAACCCGCAATATGCAGGATCGAGGCAGGCGTGAGGTGATGAAGCTGGAGTCCGTAGAACTCCAGGAGCCCGCGGAGGAACGGATGTACAGGAAATCCGAGCCCCCTTATCAGATAGGGGACGAAGCATACCCGCTCCCCTTTGTTGGGACTTAGGGTAGCCTCCGCTTGCTTCCCACCTTTGTAGGTGGCCAGCCCGGCTCGAACCGGAACCATGAAGGCCGGAGGGAGATATCCCCCCGCTTGGAGCTTCACCAGCTCGTTGTGCGGAACAGAGCATCTCCTCCAATCTCCTGGCAGAGGGCTGGGAACGCGACAAGAGGAGCCGCGTTGACGGTCCATGTTGGAATGGATTCTTGGTCAAAAGCGCTCCGATGAGTATTCGCGGGAGGAAGATGGTGTGATTTGGATCTGGATTCTTGCCTCTCTTATAGGCAGATTATTCGCACAACTAGGGGGTAAAACATAAAAGACACCCTGGCTTTTCGCATTCGTGCGACGCGTGGAAGAAGGTCATTATTGGGCGTGGGAGCCAAGAAGCGCAACATTGATGAGGAAGCCGGACACTGTTCGGCAGGTACATGGAACTTGAAGGAGAACCCGCCTTGCAACGCCGAAGACTACACACATGCTGGACTTATCGTTATTGAAGACTGGTTCGGGGGCTACTGAGGGAGTCCTGGATTAGGGGGTGTCCAGATAGCCGGATTACCATCATCGTCCGAACTATCATCGGCCGGACTATCGTCATCGACCGGACTCCAAGACTATGAAGATACAAGACTGAAGACTCCGTCCCGTGTCCGGATGGGACTTTCCTTGGCGTGGAAGGCAAGCTTGGTGATACGGATATGTAGATCTCCTACCATTGTAACCGACTCTATGTAACCCTAGCCCTCTCCGGTGTCTATATAAACCGGATGGCTTTAGTCCGTAGGACACAACAACAACAATCATACCATAGGCTAGCTTCTAGGGTTTAGCCTCCTTGATCTCGTGGTAGATCCACTCTTGTAACATCCACAATATCAATATCAATCAAGCAGGACGTAGGGTTTTACCTCCATCAAGAGGGCCCGAACCTGGGTAAAACATCGTGTCCCTTGCCTCCTGTTACCATCCGCCTAGACACACAGTTCGGGACCCCCTACCCGAGATCCGCCGGTTTTGACACCGACAATGCTATATATGAAACTTGCTTAGAATTGTTTTAGTTTCATATTAACATGTTGCATCCATGCTTTGAGTGTGTTTGCTTGATGTTCGAATGCATTTTGCATCAATGCCATGTTTAACTTGTTTTGCTCATATCTTCTAGGCCGTAGCTCCGAATTAAATGAACCTTATATGTAACTTGACTAGAATTCGCGTAGATCATCATGGTGCATCGTAACTTGCTGTTTAAGAACTTTAACATAATGTGTTATTCAGTTCTGGACCAATTTCAAAATTTGGATATGAGGACTTACCGGAATTGTTGTATGTTGTTTCCGGCCTCATTTAAACTTGCTTTCGTGTGTTGTTCTTGTTTGCATCATCTCTTGCCCTGAGTAGCATAATATAGCCTTGTCATGCATCATACTTGGTTGAACATCATGTCAAGTTTATGTGTTGTGTGTTTACCGGGTTGTTTGCTTCTTTCCGTTTGTGCTTCTTCTCGATAGTTCCTGTTTCGTTACGATCGTGAGGATTCGTTCGACTATGCTTGGTTCGTCTTTGACCTTTCATCCTCTTCAGGGACTCGTTCTTCTTCCTAGCGGGATTTCAGGCAAGAGGACCGTTACCCTGGATCTCACTACTCTCATTGCTATGCTAGTTGTTTTGATGCTATCGCTATGTCACGCTTCCTACCACTTGTTTTCCAAGCCTCCCAAAATTGCCATGTCAGGCTCTAACCTTTTTCACCCTTCCTAGCTAACCGTTGTTTGGCTAAGTTACCGCTTTTTCTCAGCCCCTCTTATAGCGTTGTTAGTTGCAGGTGAAGTTGAAGATTGCTCCATGTTGGAACATGATTATGTTGGGATATCACAATATCTCTTATTTAATTAATGCATCTATATACTTGGTAATGGGTGGAAGGCTCGACCTTATGCCTGGTGTTTTGTTCCACTCTTTCGGCCCTAGTTTCCGTCATACCGGTGTTATGTTCCTTGATTTTGCGTCCCAAACACGGTGAGGGGTATGGGACCCTCTTGACAGTTTGCTTTGAATAAAACTCCTCTAGCAAGGCCCAACCTTGGTTTTACATTTGCCTAACAAACTATTACCTTTCCCCCGGGGTTTCGCGAGCTCGAGGGTCATCTTGATTTTAACCCACCCCCACCCCCGGGCTACTGCTTCTCTAACTTTTGGTCCGAACTGGGCAGCCTGCGGGGCCACCTCGGGGAAACTTGAGGGCTGGTTTTTACTCGTAGCTTGTCCCATCCGATGTGCCCTGAGAACGAGATATGTGCAGCTCCTATTGGGATTTGCCGGCATAGTCGGGTGGTCTTGCTGGTTTTGATTTACCATTGTCAAAATGTCTTGTGCACCGGGATCCCGAGTCTGATCGTATGTCCCATTATGGAGGATTGTCTCCATGGATCGTGAGCTTGTAATGGGCTAATTTGGGACACCCCTGCAGGGTATAAACTTTCGAGAGTCGTGCCCGTAGTTATGTGGCAGATGCGAATTTGTTAATATCCGGTTGTAGAGAACTTGACACCAGATTCGAACTAAAATAGCCAACCACGTGTGTAACCATGATGGTCTCTTTTCGAGTGGGTCGAGAAGAGAACACGGTGGTGTTATGTTTGAACGTAAGTAGTTAAGGATCACTTCTTGATCATTACTAGTTTGCGACCGTTTGCGTAGCTTCTCATCTTATTCTTCTATACGTAAGTTAGCCACCCTATCATGCTTAGTTGCTGCTGCAACCTCACCACTTATCCATTCCATACCCTTTAAACTATGTTGTCTTAATACCCATGGTAATGGGATTGCCGAGTCCTCATGGCCCACAGATTACTATAACAACAGTTGCAGGTACAGGTAATGCGATGATCATGACGTGAGAGCGATGCTTGCTTGTTTTGATTTCTTCTTCCGCTTCGTCGTTCAGGGGATAGGTTCCTGGTCAGCAGCCTTGGCTAGCAGGGTGGATGTCGTTTGAGTTTCTGTTTGTGTTTCATCCGTAGTCGGATGTTGCTCTTGTGTATGATGTTGTTGTATTCATGCGGCATTGTATGCCATTTGTATGTATCTCCAACTATTATGTAATGGTATGATGTAATGTTATCCACCTTGCAAAAGCGTCTCCAATATGCACTACTATCCTTGGTGGGACCTTCGAGTTCCTTTAGGATAGGGTCGAATATTGGGCGTGGCAAGTTGGTATCAGAGCCTCGACCGACCATAGGAGCCCCCTTGATTGTTCGTAGTTTGGCCGTTGTCGAGTCTAGTAGAAAATTGTTTTCGGAGTCTAGTGATATCGGAGAGTAGGAATTCTTTTTACTCCTCAGCTCCTTCGTCGCTCTGGTGAGGAATCTTGACGTAGGTGTTTTGAATTACTCCTCTTCCCCTTCAAACTTTCTTTAGGATCATGCGGTTAGTTTTTCGTTCATTAGTTCTCAGCTCTTTTCATCCGTGCAGTTCTCGTCAAGTTGACTCGAGCCTCTTCATCCTTGCCAAGTTCAATCCTCAGCTATTTTGTTTTTCCCACCCACCCACCCTTTTTCTTCTTGGAGCCGGAGTCCATAATCGAGTATCCATCCTACTCGTGCAAAGTCTTTGCATTCTTTCCTCAATTATTTCAACCTGTGTATTCTCTTCAAGTTATTCGTCGGTTCTCCCTTCCAAGTTGCCTTTGTTTTTCCCGCCCTCCCACCCCTTTTTCTTCCCTGAGTCTGAGTCTCTATTTGAGCATCAATTTCATTCGTGTGGAGCCTCTTCAGTCTTTCCTCAATCATTTCAACCAGTGAATCCTCGTCATGCTCATCATTGATTCGTCATGTTTTCTTTCCGGCGGATTCAATTCAAGTTTTTTGGGTTGATCACATTCTTTTCCTTGGATAAAAAGTTTTCCCTGCTCATTCGCCTCTCGCCAGTTTATCCTTCCGGAATGCTCAAGACATCTCAGGAGATTCGTCTGTGTTCGAATTAATTCGCGGTTATCACCTCATTCAAATATTTCAATTGTTCCGGTGCATCATCTATCTGTTCAACAATCCGTTTTCAACAGGGTTTTCCTTTAGTGGGCCCTAACCCACAGGTCTTTTCCTAAGATCTTACCTGACTCTTCTAATTATTCTGGAGTTATTATCAAATTCTTTTCAAGTGTGATGTAAGAATGGATCCCATCAGTCACATGCCTTCTCCTGATCGCTGTCAAATCCTTTTCATCTTTGGTTCAACCCTTCCTCTTTTTCATTCTCCCGGAGTATCTCCATAATTTTGGTGGTGTTCCTCGTCGGCATTCTCAACATTTGAAGACAGAAGAAGAGTTTTTCCTTCTAAATCTTATCCGTTCTCACTAAGGTTCGAGGTTCTAGTTTCATGTTATCCTCTCGAATTATCCCATTTGTCAGATATTCTTTCTTACCCATCTAGAGTATGTCAGGAGTTATTTTCCGTTTCTTTTCACCAGAGGCCAGTATTCTGGAAGAATTCTTCGTCCTCACATTCCAGGTATCATTATCCAATTACCCTGGCGCGTCTGTCAAGTATTCTTTAATCAGCTTGTTATCTCTTTGTTCTTTTGCATCTAAATCCCCTCAAGCATATTTGTTGTTCTAATTCTGCCCGTTGATTCATTCCCTTTCATCAGTCATTTTTGAACTCTTACGGTGGTATCTTTAGATTCCTTTTTCCTTTGTTATCCTTTTAATTCATTCGTTCTTTCAAATTCTATCGGTGGTTTGTTGAAGACCTTCCTCAAGGTTGCGCCATATACTCCTCAATTCTTTTCAAGGGGAATAAGTTGCATGCCAAAAATCCGGTTGCCATCAATTAAATTTGATGAGGATAAGCATAACGTAATTCTTATTCTTACTTCATCGTCGTCAAGTAATCCCTTCCTTCGGAGTTTGTTCTTGATGAATAAATTCTAGTTCAAAGTGTTTTCATCTTTTCTTTTCCGGAGTTCAAAATTTCCTTGGCCATCTCGTCGGAACCTCCAGCTAAATCACCATAGGGTTTTTATCTTATTCTTTTCATCCTTCAATTCTATCTCATCATCATTTTGTTACTAGAGTTCTTCACGGTGGTTCGTTAAGGATTTAATTCATTCTTCAAGAGTTCATCAAGATTCTTGTTGGAGGAGCTCAAGTATCTTTTCTTCTTGCGTCTCAAGGTGCAAATAATTCTCCGTGTTCTTTGAAGTGGAGTTTTGCATTTCTTCGTTCTTCTTAGATAGTCAACTCTGTTTAATCCTCCGTTCTAAGGATGCTATCAAATTCGTGGTTTTAAGTTGTTGTTCTCTCACCCGTTCTTTTCATTCCATTCTTTCAATTCTTCCAGAGGCATTGCGTTGTTCATCTCGTCAAGTGTCATTCCATCTTGTGAAGTTCATGTCTCCATTCCTTCCATTTTCAGACGGAGTGCTGCCAAATTCTTTCATTCTTATTCCTTCTCTCTTGTTCTAACCAGAGTGGTTCAAAGTCTATCTTGTTTCTTGAGCTTTTCATTCTTTTCATATTCGCCGTTCATCTTTTCTACCCGAGTTCTCTCGACTTTATTCATCTTCTCTCTTGCGTCCTTACTTCACCTCTTCCTCTTTCTCTTCCGTTTCGTTCCTAAGATCTCGGGATGAGATCTCTTGTTAGTGGAGGAGAGTTGTAACGCCCCGAGACCGATGCGCTAGGTGTCTTCTAGTTATTCGCCATCGTTGCCATGTCATTTGCTTGCGTGTTGCACTTTGCCATGTCATCATGTGCATTTCATCTACATGTTTTTCAAAACTTGCATCTGTTCGGGTTCCCCTGGTTCTATCCGTTGTCCGTTCTGAGCCCAGACACACTCGCACGCGCCCGCCGCACTTCCCAAATCTTGTTTTATGAGCCATGAAAAAACGTTCTCAGAATGGGCCGAGAGTTGATGAATGGTCTTGGTACATCACCGGTAGACCTCCTGTCAAATTTCGTTCCATTTGGAGGTCGTCTGATGCCCCAATGGTTAACCGAGTTAACCGTCGGACCCCTTTCTCTTTGCAGCCCAGCGCCCCTCCAACAGCCCGCTAGCCCATCTAACTCCCCTCCATGCTCTCCGCCGTTAGATCACGATCGTGTGGGCGAAAACCGCACCTTATTTGGACTGTCCTAGCTCCCTCTATCTATAAATAGGTCCTCCCCCTCTAGTTTCATGGATGAAACCCTAGTCTCCCTCCTCGTCGCCCCGCCGGACATGTCCGCCGCCGCCCCCTCGCCCAATCGCAAGCCGCCATGTCGCCAACTCCGCCGCCAGCCAGCGCCTCCCTCTACGCCGCCCGCACATCCCGCCGGGGCCCAGGTGGGGCCCGCCCATTCCGTCCACCCACCGCCGCGCACTCAAGCTGCGCCCGAGTTGCGCGCCCGAGCTCCCCTTGCGCGCTGCTGATCTTCGCGCGCCGCCGCCTGTTCGCTGCCGCCCGCTGCTCCGCGTGCCCTGCCGCTGCACCGGAACACCGCCGCCGCCTTGCTCCGGCCGCCATGCCGCCACCCGCGTCCGAGCGCCGCCACACCCCCGCGCCTCGCTCTTCGCCTCGCTGCCTCCTCCGCCTCCAGCCAGATTCGGCCGCGGTAAGACCGGATCCGGCGACCCCGACCTCGCCGGCCCTCTACTCCGACTCCGGCCGCCGTCTTCTCGATCTTTGGCGAGAACTCCGTTGTCCCTCGGTTTCCGCATCGAACCCTAGATCTGCAAAGGTTGACCCCGAAATCCACCGTCCCGAAATCTGTAGCATCATGTGCCCCTATTCATCATGAGATATCTCCATGCTCATAGCTCCGATTTGCGTGTATGATATGTCAAAATGTTCACCTCAGAGTTCTCTTCATGATGGAGTAGTTTGAATTCATGTTTCATTTCATCTTGATGTCTTAATCTTTGGTGCAAAACTGCTAAATGATACAAACTACTGAAAACTGTTGCATGTTAGCATCATTTAGGTGTTTTGTCAGTGATACAACTTTGTCCCTGTTGATCCTGTGGTGATGATCTTGATATGAAAATGTTCTGATCTTTATGATCCACACGTTGGTGTCATTCCCTTGCTTGTTTGAGTTAATATAGATATTTTAATCTCTGTTGCAAAAGTGCATGTTGCTGTTAACTGCTGAAAACTGTTATAACTTGCCAATTTGTCTTTTTATATCTTTTTGTGTGATTTTCTTTTGAGCATCATGTCTACATGTTTTAGGAGAATAATTATGCCATATTTACTATGGTGCAATCCATGTATTTTTATAAGCCCCGTGATGAGTAAAACAAGCTTTTGAAGTAGTCTACTTGCTGTTAATGTTCTATCAAGTCTGAATCTGTCATATCATGTTGCTATGTTTGCTTGATGCTACCAATTAATCCATGCATAATATGGAGATGCTTAGTTTATTTGTTTTGTTGTCCGTGCTATTCTCTATCATTCCGTGCCTTTTTATGCCTCATATATGTCCTGTAGCATATGTTTTCTTTGCCATCAAGATGCCTCTATAATGTTTCAGTTTTCTGTTAACTTCATGGTGTCATGTTGTGAAATTGTTATTAATTGATGCATGCCTCTATTGGAGATACTCCAATTACATGTTTTTAAGTACGCTATGATCACTTTGTTAATATGCCATGTTTGTTAATTTTGGATATCATGTGCCTCTGTTCCATGCTTGCAAACATGCTATGATAATGTTGCTGTTTTACACTTGCTAAAATTGTTATGACATTCAAATTTGTCTTGATTGTTCCCACTAATCCATGAGGCATATGTATATGATGATTTGATATTATTTGCTCTTTGACATGTGTACTTTGATTCAATTCCCTTGGTAGCCTTGTATACTTGCTGTAGCATTGTTGTTTCATGCCTCCAACATACCATCATATTAACTCTCCTCATGTATATGCTCCTGTGTTATAAAGTTGCTTTTTTGCATTGATCATATTGGTTTAATGTTGATGCCTATGAACCTGAACCTTAATGATATTTGAAGTATGTTATCTGTACTTGAAGTGCATGTCAATTTTGTGCTCATATGATTCCTGTAGCATGTTGTTTTAATGGTTTCAAAGTGCCTACTTGGTGTTTTGGACAACTTGTCCTTTGAATTGTTTGAAGTGTATGTGTTGCACCGTTGCTCCGTTTTGAGCATCCTCTATATGAAACTTGCTTAGAATTGTTGTAGTTTCGTATTATCATGTTGCATCCATGCTTTGAGTGTTTTCTTGATGTTTGAATGCATTTTGCATCAATGCCATGTTTAACTTGTTTTGCTCATATCTTCTAGGTCGTAGCTCTGAATTAAATGAACCTTATATGTAACTTGACTAGAATTCGCGTAGATCATCATGGTGCATCTTAACTTGCTGTTTAACAGCTTGAACATAATGTGTTATTCAGTTCTGGACCAATTTTGAAATATGCAAATGAGGACTTACCGGAATTGTTGTATGTTGTTTCCGGCCTCATTTAAACTTGGTTTCGTGTGTTGTTCTTGTTTGCATCATCTTGCCATGAGTAGCATCATATAGCCTTGTCATGCATCATACTTGGTCGAGCATCATGTCAAGTTTATGAGTTGTGTGTTTACCGGGCTGTTTGCTTCTTTCCGGTTGTGCTTCTTCTCGATAGTTCCTGTTTCGTTGCGACTGTGAGGATTCGTTCGACTACGCTTGGTTCGTCTTCGCCCGTTCGTCCTCTTCATGGATTCGTTCTTCTTCCTAGTAGGATTTCAGGCAAGATGACCGTTACCCTGGATCTCACTACTATAATTGCTATGCTAGTTGTTTCAATACTATCGCTATGTCACGCTTCCTACCACTTCTTTTTCAAGCCTCCCAAAATTTCCATGTCAGACTCTAACCTTTTTCAACCTTCCTAGCTAACCGTTGTTTGGCTAAGTTACTACTTTTGCTCAGCCCCTCTTATAGCATTGTTAGTTGCAGGTGAAGTTGAAGATTGCTCAATGTTGGAACATGATTATGTTGGGATATCACAATATCTCTTATTTAATTAATGCATCTATATACTTGGTAAAGGGTGGAAGGCTCGGCCTTATGCCTGGTGTTTTGTTCCACTCTTGCCGCCCTAGTTTCTGTCATACCGGTGTTATGTTCCTTGATTTTGCGTCCCTAACAAGGTGAGGTGTATGGGACCCTCTTGATAGTTCGCTTTGAATAAAACTCCTCCAGCAAGGCCCAACCTTGGTTTTACATTTGCCTAACAACCTATTACCTTTCCCTTGGGTTTTCGCGAGCCCGAGGGTCATCTTTATTTTAACCCCCCCCGGGCCAGTGCTTCTCTAAGTGTTGGTCCGAACTGGGCAGCCTACGGGGCCACCTCGGGGAAACTTGAGGGCTGGTTTTTACTCGTAGCTTGTCCCATCCGGTGTGCCCTGAGAACGAGATATGTGCAGCTCATTCGGGATTTGTTGGCACAGTCGGGTGGTCTTGCTGGTTTTGTTTTACCATTGTTGAAATGTCTTGTACACCGCGATCCCGAGTCTGATCGGATGTCCCGAAATGGAGGATTGTCTCCGCGGATCGTGAGCTTGTAATGGGCTAAGTTGGGACACCCCTGCAGGGTATAAACTTTCGAGAGTCGTGCCGCGGTTATGTGGCAGATGAGAATTTGTTAATATCCGATTGTATAGAACATGACACCAGATTCGAACTAAAATAGCCAACCACGTGTGTAACCATGATGGTCTCTTTTCGAGTGGGTCGAGAAGAGAACACGGTGGTGTTATGTTTGAACGTAAGTAGTTCAGGATCACTTCTTAATCATTACTAGCTTGCGACCGTTTGCGTAGCTTCTCATCTTATTCTTGTATACCTAAGTTAGCCACCAGATCATGCTTAGTCGTTGCTGCAACCTCACCACTTATCCATTCCATACCCTTTAAGCTTTGCTAGTCTTGATACCCATGGTAATGGGATTGCTGAGTCCTTGTGGCTCACAGATTACTACAACAACAGTTGCAGGTATGGGCAATGTGATGATCATGACGTGAGAGCGATGCTTGCTTGTTTTGCGTTCTTCTTCTGCTTCATCGTTCAGGGGATAGGTTCCTGGTTGGCAGCCTAGGCTGGCAGGGTGGATGTCGTCTGAGTTTCTGTTTGTGTTTCATCCATAGTTGGATGTTTCTCTTATGTATGATGTTGTTGTATTCATGCGGCATTGTATGCCTTTTGTATGTATCCCCAACTATTATGTAATGGTACGATGTAATGATATCCACCTTGCAAAAGCATCTCCAATATGCACTTCTATCCTTGGTGGGACCTTCGAGTTCCTTTAGGATAGGGTCGCATATTGGGCGTGGCATGTTTCATGCTATGGTTAGGTTTACCTCAATTCTTCTTTCATAGTTGCGGATGCTTGCGAGAGAGGTTAATCATAAGTGGGACTCTTGTCCAAGGAAGGGCAGTACCCAAGCACCGGTCCACCGACATATCAAATTATCAAAGTAACGAACGTGAATCATATGAGCATGATGAAAAGTAGCTTGACGATAATTCCCATGTGTCCTCGGGAGTGCTTTGCTTTATATAAGAGTTCGTCCAGGCTTGTCCTTTGCTATAAAAAGGATTGAGCCACCTTGCTGCACCTTGCTACTTTTGTTACTTGTCAGTCTTTACAAATTACCTTATCACAAAACTATCTGTTACCGATAATTTCAGTGCTTGTAGAGAATATCTTACTGAAAACCGCTTGTCATTTCCTTCTGCTACTCATTGGGTTCGACACACTTACTTATCGAAAGGACTACGATAGGTACCCTATACTTGTGGGTCATCATGAACACATATTAGTTTGACCGGTGTGAACAGATATTAGTTTGATCTGTGTGGACAGATTTGCAATTACTTATTGTGTTGTAATTTGCAATGTGGCGAGATACAAAGTCAAAATTTATTGATGGTTCTGGGCCTACAAAGCCCCGTTTCTGTTGTTCTTCCTCATCGCAAACAGTTCTTTTGCATCAACCACATGCCACCCATCGGAAGCCCGAAACATGGGCCCTTGTTCTCCGATGTACGTGTACGTGTCTGCCCACTATCACACATGGTCATGATATCACCATTGTGTCCTATGGATGTGTCGTCGTTTCTCCCATGTGGTTGCTCGCCGTGGCGTCCATGCGCGCGCTCTGCTCGCTGTTGATGCAAATTTACAATGGCAACGGTTCATAATTGTCTTACATATTTAGGATAATTTAAAATGCCACATGCGGCAAGGTACAAAACACTCACGACCTACTTATGCATACAATTATAATAAAATGTAGGCTAAAAGGCTGAGCCAGCCTTTCGACGACGGTCTTCTCGGGCTCCATGATCAGCATATCACCCTTGCAGCTGTTCGTTATGTGTAACTTACTAATCATCGCACACGAGTACTCGCAGACGCATCGTGTGCGATACTCCTAGCCATCACAAGAAACTAGTTTGCATTTTTCAAAGTTTTTTGTACGAACAGAATCATACACGAACTTACTATAGTAATCGTCTGTGTTATAATTTCTCATCGCAAATAGTTCATCCGAGTGGGCTGTTTGCTGTGTATCACACACATCTGTTTTACACGAATCGTTTGTGTTCTTTTGGCTCATCGCAAATGCTGCATATCACACACATCTTGCTAAGATGAACCGTTTCCGTTCTCTTCCCTAACGAAAACAGCTTGTGCGAGTGAACCGTATGCCATATATCAGACACACCTTGATCTGGCTGACCGTTTCTGTTGCATTCCCTAATAGCACACAGTTCATCGGAGGGAACTGTATGCCATATATCGCACACACATTGATACGACTGCCCATTTCTGTTGTTCTTCCACATCGCAAACAGTTCTGCTGGATCAACCATATGCCTAGCATCGCACATGTAACTAAAATCTAAACCGTGTTTGATGTATCCGCCATCACAAATGTTTTGCATCTTTTTTGACGGTTTTTTACATCCCGTTTGCGATTAATGCATCGCACACAGTTTCGTCAAGGGGTCGCATTAGCAGCATCCTGAAGTAGTGATAGACACTTCCTGAAAATAAGATGAATTGCAATTGTTTTATGACTAAGAACATAGTTTGTTAGTTTTCAAGAAATTTTATGGTCTATGCTTTAACATGTGAATAGTCTGTTATATGATCATGAGAAGTTTTATGAGGTGAGCTACTGTTTATGATATATATTGATTCTAGAAAAAGTGTTTGGAACAATCATTAATCAAACTTATGCACTATGCTAGCATTCACACTTCATAAATTATTTCTTTTCTCATTTACCTACTCAAGGACGAATAGTAATTAACCTTGGGGATGTTGATACGTCTCCAACGTATCTATAATTTATGAAGTATTCATGCCATGTTTACAACAACTTTATATGTGTTTTGGTATGGTTTGATTAGAACTAACCCGGACTAACGCCGTTTTCAGTAGAACTACCGTGGTGTCATTTTTTGTGCAGAAATAAAAGTTCTTGGAATGGGCTAAAAATTTACATTGATTTTTTATGGACCAAAAGAGACCCCCGAAGCACCGGAGCTGGGCAGGAAGTGACCGAGGAGGCCACAAGCCTAGGGGGGGCGCCCCCGGCTTGTGGGCCCCTCGGGCACCCCCTTGATGTGAGACCGATGCCAAAAATTGCTGTAAATACCAAAAACCCTGAAAAGAACCCTAGATCGAAAGTTCCACCGCCGCAAGCCTCTGTAGCCACGAAAAACCAATCGGGAGCCCGCTCTGGCACCCTGCCGGAGGGGGAAATCATCACCGGATGCCATCTTCATCATCCCGGCAGCCACCATTATGAGGAGGGAGTAGTTCACCCTCGGGGCTGAGGGTATGTACTAGTAGCTATGTGTTTTATCTCTCTCTCTCTCTCATGTTCTTGATTTGGCACGATCTTGATGTACCGCGAGCTTTATTAATATATTTGGATCTTATGGTGTTCTTCCCTCTCTACCTTCTTGTTATGAATTGAGTCTTGCTCTTTGAGGTTTCGTTATGTTGGATTGAGTATTGGATTTGAGAACACTTGATGTATGTCTTGCGATGGAATATCTGTGCTGGCAATGGGATGTTCTATTGATTCACTTGATGTATGTTCTGGCGCTCAACTCGCGAATTCCCGAGGTGACATTGGGGTAATCTATGCATAGGGGTTGATGCAAGCTTTCGTCCTACGTTCTTCGATAGAAACTTTGTGATAGAGGCAAAGGTGTCCCGTCTTTCGATGAGATGGTGGATTTCGCTTTGGTTGAAGTCGGCTTTGATGATCCGACTACGAATGTGCGAGGACGTCGCGCCTTAGCAATCACTAAACCAACTCGGAGAGGTTATTGACCACGCCGGAGCACGATCAACCTGACCACGAGGGTCTGTTTCCTGCGAGCAAACGAAGAACAAGCAAGAAACTGAGATTGAAATCTGGATATTGCGAATATAAGATGAAAGCTTTATTGATCAAGGTGGGGTTCTGTGACGCCTTTGTCTGGTCGTTGAACACAAACGAAGTACGCGAAGTTGCAGCTATGGCGAACTTTTAATCTAAACAAAACCCAAAGTCTAAACGTCGCCCTAAGGGCTGTATATATGGAGGAAGAGGGGGGAATTTCGTGGCCCTTGGTGGAGGGGTCCGAAATCAACCCTATCTCTTGTTTTCCCACACATACGGACTCTAAAAATAGCCTATACTTATGTATTTCGAAATTACATGGGCCTGGCCCAATAATAAGGTGACGCAGCACCTAGAATAGCCTAGGGACGAAATTTATGAAGTGGCATCTTGTATATTTCGTCCAAGGCTTCATGCACCCATTATGGTGGCTTCAAAGTCCTGAAATCATCACTTGTAACTCCGTTCTGGTTCCCCTTGCGCATGGCATCATCTCCATGCTTGTTCTTGCTCCAATGTTCATCCTTCTCCAATCTAGGCCCTTCATTTGTAAGCAAAACAAATGTATCCAATTTAGGCAGCATCATATTCTCATGAACATTGGAATCATTACCAAGAAACAAAAGTACCTGATAATTTAATTGGCGTGCGCGAGCTCTAGTAATTGGTCCAGTATATGTAGCAGTAGGGGTTGTGGGTGTAACAATGGTATTGATGTCCTCATCATCCTCCCCTTCTTGAAATGAAGTCGTCCTCGACGGAAGCTCATCTTCCTCACCCAAATAAGGCTTCAAATCTGCAATGTTAAAAGTGGGACTAACCCCAAAATCTGCAGGCAGCTCAAGTTTATATGCATTATCATTTACTTTCTCCAACACCTTAAAGGGACCAGCAGCACGTGGCATTAGCTTTGATTTGCGCAAATCAGGAAATCTATCCTTACGCAAATGTAACCAAACAAGATCTCCAGGTGCAAACACAACATGTTTTCTACCCTTATCTCCAGCAAGTTTATATTTAGCATTCATACCCTCAATGTTTTCCTTAGTTAACTCATGCATTTTTAAAATCAATTCAGCACGTTCTTTAGCATCAAAATTAACCTTCTCCGAAGATGGAAGAGGCAACAAATCAATAGGTGCATGAGGTAGGAAACCATACACAACTTCAAAAGGGCACATCTTAGTAGTAGAATGCAATGAACGATTATAAGCAAATTCAATATGAGGCAAGCATTCCTCCCACATTTTCTTATTATTCTTCAAAACATCCCTAAGAATAGTAGACAATGTTCTATTGACTACTTCAGTTTGTCCATCAGTTTGGGGGTGACAAGTAGTACTAAAAAGCAGTTTAGTCCCCAACTTAGCCCATAAACATCTCCAAAAGTGGCTAAGAAATTTAGTATCACGATCTGAAACAATAGTATTTGGCACACCATGCAAGCGAATAATTTCACGAAAGAACAAATCAGCAACATTAACAGCATCATCGCTTTTATGACATGGTATAAAGTGTGCCATTTTCGAGAATCTATCCACGACAACAAATATGCTATCCCTCCCCTTCTTTGTTCGAGGTAATCCTAAAACAAAGTCCATAGATATATCCTCCCAAGGAACACTAGGTACAGGCAAAGGCATATATAAACCATGAGGATTGAGTCGTGACTTAGCTTTTTGACATGTAGTGCAGCGAGCAATAAAACGCTCAACATCCCGTCTCATCTTTGGCCAAAAGAAATGTGTAGCAAGTACGTCCTCCGTCTTCTTCACGCCAAAGTGTCCCATTAATCCTCCTCCATGCGCCTCCTGCAACAACAATAGACGAACAGAGCTAGCTGGAATGCATAGCTTGTTAGCACGAAACACAAATCCATCGTTAACGACGAACTTGTTCCACATTCTTCCTTCTTTACAATTCTGCATTACATCTTTAAAATCAGCATCATGCACATATTGATCTTTGATGGTCTCCAAACCAAATATTTTGAAGTCAAGTTGTGAAAGCATAGTATAGCGACGAGACAATGCATCAGCAATAACATTTTCTTTACCCTTCTTGTGTTTAATGACATAAGGGAAAGTCTCAATGAATTCAACCCATTTAGCATGTCTACGATTCAGTTTAGCTTGACTTTTAATATGTTTCAAAGATTCATGATCAGAATGTATAACAAATTCCTTGGGCCATAAATAATGTTGCCATGTTTCTAAAGTCCGAAGAAGAGCATATAATTCTTTTTCATAAGTAGAATAATTCAGACTAGGCCCACTCAATTTTTGTAATAACACACCTCCTAATCCAATTCCGCTAGCATCACATTCAAGCTCAAAAGTCTTATTAAAATCAGGAAGTTGGAGTAAAGGAGCATGTGTCAACTTATCTTTCAACACCGTGAAGGCTTCTTCCTGTGCGGTACCCCAAACAAAAGGCACATCCTTCTTTGTAAGCTCATTGAGAGGTGCAGCAATGGTGCTGAAATCTCTCACAAAACGCCTATAGAATCCAGCGAGGCCAAGAAAACTCCTCACTTGTGTTACCGTTTTGGGCTGCGGCCAACTCTCAATAGCTTCAATCTTGGCTTTATCAACTTCAATTCCCTGTGGAGTAACAACATAGCCAAGAAAAGACACTCGGTCGGTGCAAAAGGTGCACTTCCCAAGGTTACCAAACAAACGTGCATCACGTAGAGCAATAAAAACATCACGTAAATGTTCCAAATGTTCCTCCAAAGATCTGCTATAAATCAATATGTCATCAAAGTAAACTACCACAAATCGTCCAATGAAAGCACGTAAAACTTCGTTCATTAATCTCATGAAAGTACTAGGTGCATTAGTTAACCCAAAAGGCATGACTAACCACTCATATAATCCAAACTTAGTTTTAAATGCTGTTTTCCATTCATCCCCCAATTTCATACGAATTTGATGGTATCCACTACGCAAATCAACTTTGGAGAATATTGTAGAGCCACTCAATTCATCAAGCATATCATCTAGCCTAGGAATAGGATGACGATAACGAATAGTAATATTATTAATGCCTCTACAATCAACACACATACGCGATGTACCATCCTTTTTCGGCACTAGAATAATAGGAACAGCACAAGGACTAAGGGATTCACGTATATAACCTTTGTCGAGAAGCTCTTGTACTTGACGCATAATCTCCTTCGTCTCCTCTGGATTGGTACGATATGGCGCAGGGTTTGGCAGTGAAGCACCGGGAATTAAGTCAATTTGATGCGCAATCCCTCGAATAGGCGGTAATCCCGGTGGCACGTCTTGTGGAAAGACGTCAGCGAACTCCTGCAAAATGTTAGTGACAGCAGGAGGCAAAGAGGAAGGCACGTCCTCGAATGAAAATAATGCCTCTTTGCACACAAAAGCATAGCAAATAGATTTGCTGAAATCTAGCTCATCAATATCAGATTTGGTGGCAAATAAACATGCACTTTTCAATTTAATTTCAGAAGCAACACTAGATGGTTTATTATTAGGCTTCATTTGTTGCTCAAATTCTTTTGCCACAATCTGATTTTCACTCTTATTCTTCTCCTGTTTTGCTTTATTAGCTCTATTAATATCATCTTTCAAAATAGAATCAGGAGTCATAGGAAGCAAAGTAATATTTTTATCCTTATGAACAAGAGTATACTGATTGTTTCTACCATGGTGTACAGAATTTTTATCAAATTGCCATGGTCTACCAAGTAATAAGGAACATGCTTGCATAGGTACCACATCACAATCAACATAATCAACATATGTAGAGATACTAAAATGCACACGAACAGTACGTGTTACCTTAACCTTGCCGCTGTTGTTGAACCATTGGATGTAGTAAGGATGTGGATGTGGTCTTGTGGTGAGAGAAAGCTTCTCCACCATCTCCATGCTAGCCAAGTTGTTGCAGCTACCTCCGTCTATGATGACGCGCACAGAACGTTCCCTCACAACTCCCTTGGTATGGAACAAATTGTGCCTCTGATTTCGCTCAGCTTGTGTGACCTGCACACTCAAAACACGTTGAGCAACTAAACATTCATACCTGTCAGCGTCTTCAGGAGCCATGTATTGCGTCTCATGATCAGAATCATCTCCACCATGTTCTTCATGTGTAATAAGAGCCAAAGTCTCCTCATCATAGTCACTAGCGGACTCATATCCACCATCCTCGGTAACAATCATCACATGCTTAGATTTGCATTCTCTCGCATAATGACCTCCTCCCTTACAACGACGACAAATAATATCACTTGTGTGCCCTATTGATGCCATGGAAGAAGAAGAACTCTGTGCAGGCCCGGCAGGTGCGCTCTTGGCAGATAATGGTTGTTGTGCCTGTTTTCTTGTATCACGGCTGGAGGAGGCACCTGATTGAGGTGCTGGTGTAGTTGAAGTAGAATATGCACGCGGTGTCCATGATGAAGGCCGGCCTGCAGAAAAGTTAGTTCGCGCCAATGCTTGTCAATCCTGCACTTCACGTTCAGCTTTACAAGCAAGATGGAATGAATGAGTGATATTAGTATACTCCTTATAGTCTAGAATGGTCTGAATCTCTCTATTTAATCCACCCAGAAAACGTGCAAGCATAGCTTCATTCTCCTCAACAATACCACATCTAATCATGCCAGTTTGTAATTCCTGATAATATTCTTCTACAGAATTTTTTCCTTGTCTTAAACGCTGCAATTTTTGAAGCAATTCACGTTGATAATATGGTGGAACCCAACGAGTACGCATAGCAGTTTTCAAAGCAGCCCAAGTAGCGGGAATAGGATATAATCTACAATGTTCAGACCACCATACACATGCAAAACTAGTGAAAGCACAAACAGCAGCAGCAACCCGTCTCTCCTCGGGATATTGTAAACATGTAAAACGTTGTTCAGTTTCTAACTCCCAAGTAAGATATATATCAGGAACATATCTACCTCAAATGGTGGAATATTCAATTTCAGTTTAGGAATATGGACATCATCTCGTACCTGAGGTGGTGGTGCAGGCCTACCATTACGAATATATACCTGAGGTCGACCTGCTGGTGGTGGTGCTGGTGGCTGCACGTAGTTCTGATTTTGATCAACCTCATCCTCATAATCGCCCGCATACTCATCATCCTCCTGGGTACCAGCAGCAGCAGTAGCAGGAGCCAAAGAAGCACCAACAGCAGTAGCAGCGGCACCAGAATTTTGTCCTGGCTCAATAGGAACACGCTGTGCTCGTCCATACTGATTCGGAAGGGGGCGTAGTTGTTGTTGTTGCAGAGGTGCGACAGGTGCAGCCGGTGGTGGAAGACGCGCAAGCAGTTCATTAAATCTGTTATCGAGCTTTGTTTCGAACGTCTTCTCAAGGCCAGTGATCTTCTCCATGGCCTCTTCAAAATTGTTCAGCACATCTTGCACCTGTTCAGTCATCATTTGCTGAAACTTATCATGAAGCTCCTTGTTCGATAAGTTCTCCCAGTCAATCTCGTCGGCTTGTGATCCTAGCATGGTTAGCAGCAATAGAAACACACAAGAATATGATCCTACAGACTACGAACAAGTGGTGGTGGTGGGTGTCACAAATCCGTCAAGCAAAACTCAAATTCTTACCAGTTCTTACCCAGCAACAGGCAGTGATCGGCAACCGTTGTAGTCAAAACTCTCAAAGCTTGGATAGAGCGATTACCAGGGAGAATCAAATGCACGACGTAGATGTATGTGGAGCTGGGAAGGCTTATAATATGGTAGCAAAAGGGGTAAGCAATAATCAATTCAGAGATGCAAAGTTGAATAAACGCTCAACGACGGTACTGTGCTAGTCCTAGGCTAGACCGTGCTAGAGACGCAAGCCTAGAACACGAACAAAATCACAGCGCTGCACGTAAACAAGGGAAATGCACACTCTGGATTTTATTTCGCTCTTTTTTTTGCGCTGCTCTTTTTTTTCTTTTTTTGCGAAAAATCACTATAATGGCGAGTGTCTCAAAACTCTTCCCAGGTCAAACTGACAGGATGGGCACGAAATTTTTTCGACCAATTTTTTTTTTTTCGACTGCCCGGACCCAAAAACTGGAAACGGGTCAAAAAAAACTTTCTATAACGGCGACTATCTCAATACGCTTAGAAACACCTAAAAATAGGATAGCCAGAAAATTTTTCGACAAGTGCGTTTTTGGAAAATTTTGGGCCTAAACGGAGGGTGGTTTCCGGACTCTTTTTTTTGGCTTTTTCGTGGACTGTAGGTATGAAGAACAGACTCGATCGAAACTAGGAAAAACTGTAAAATCTCACCGAGCAACCTGGAAATATGATACCACTTGATAGAGGCAAAGGTGTCCCGTCTTTCGATGAGATGGTGGATTTCGCTTTGGTGGAAGTCGACTTTGACGATCCGACTACAAACGTGCGAGGACGTCGCGCCTTAGCAATAGCTAAACCAACTCCGAGAGGTTATTGACCACGCCGGAGCACGATCAACCTGACCACGAGGGTCTGTTTCCTGCGAGCAAACGAATAACAAGCAAGAAACTGAGATTGCAATCTGGATATTGCGAATATAAGATGAAAGCTTTATTGATCAAGGTGGGGTTCTGTGACGCCTTTGTCTGGTCGTTGAACACAAACGAAGTACGCGAAGTTGCAGCTATGGCGAACTTTTAATCTAAACAAAACCCAAAGTCTAAACGTCGCCCTAAGGGCTGTATATATGGAGGAAGAAGGGGGAATTTCGTGGCCCTTGGTGGAGGGGTCCGAAATCAACCCTATCTCTTGTTTTCCCACACATACGGACTCTAAAAATAGCCTATACTTATGTATTTTGAAATTACATGGGCCTGGCCCAATAATAAGGTGACGCAGCACCTAGAATAGCCTAGGGACGAAATTTATGAAGTGGCATCTTGTATATTTCGTCCAAGGCTTCATGCACCCATTATGGTGGCTTCAAAGTCCTGAAATCATCACTTGTAACTCCGTTCTGGTTCCCCTTGCGCATGGCATCATTTCCATGCTTGTTCTTGCTCCAATGTTCATCCTTCTCCAAGCTAGGCCCTTCATTTGTAAGCAAAACAAATGTATCCAATTTAGGCAGCATCATATTCTCATGAACATTAGAATCATTACCAAGAAACGAAAGTACCTGATAATTTAATTGGCGTGCGCGAGCTCTAGTAATTGGTCCAGTATACGTAGCAGTAGGGGCTGTGGGTGTAACAATGGTATTGATGTCCTCATCACTTTGAAGTGATTCTTTGTTGCACGTTGAGGGATTATTATGTGATCCAATTATGTTTTCATTGTTGAGAGATTATGCACTAGTGAAAGTATGAACCCTAGGCCTTGTTTCCAAACATTGGAATACCATTTTTGCTCACTTTTACTATTTTCTACCTTGTTGTTTTTATATTTTTACATTACAAAAACCTATATCTACTATCCATATTACACTTGTATCACCATCTCTTCGCCGAACTAGTGCACCTATACAATTTTACCATTGTATTGGGTGTGTTGGGGACACAAGAGACTCTTTGTTATTTGGTTGCAGGGTTGTTTGAGAGAGACCATCTTCATCCTACGCCTCCCATGGATTGATAAACCTTAGGTCATCCACTTGAGGGAAAATTGCTACTGTGCTACAAAACTCTGCGCTTGGAGGCCCAACACGAGTCTACAAGAAGAAAGGTTGCATAGTAGACATCACACAGTAGTATCATAGTTTGATAGCAGTGGTAACAGTAGCAGTTTTGCAGCGATTGTAACAGTAGCAACAGTAGTAGTAACTTAGCAAAGATCAATGTATGATAATTGTCTTGGATGGCATTCATCATGTAACAGTCACAACCTAGAGTGACACGGGACTAGTTCCAATTCATCCATGTAATGTAGGCATGTATTCCATATATAGTCATACGTGCTTATGATAAGAACTTGCATGGCATCTTTTGTCCTACCCTCCCGTGGCAGCAAGGTCCATAAGGAAACTAAGGGATATTAAGGCCTCCTTTTAATAGTGAACCGGAACAAAGTATTAACACATAGTGAATACATGAACTCCTCAAACTATGGTAATCACCGAAAAGAATCCAAATTATTGTCACCTTGTGGTATACGGATCATAACTAATAGATGCGTATAACTTGCAAGATAGGATCAAGAACTCAAATATATTTATGAAAATACAAAGGGTTCATATCTGAAATCATGGCACTCGGGCCCTAGTGACAAGCATTAAGCATAGCAAAGTCATAGCAACATCAATCTCAAAACATGGTGGATACTAGGGATCAAGCCCTAACAAAATGACTCGATTATATGATAAATCTCATCCAACCCCATCACCGTCTAGCAAGCCTATGAAGGAATTACTCACTCCCAATGGTGAGCATCATGAAATTGGTGGTGAAGAAGGGTTGGTGATGATGATGGCAATGAATCCCCCTCTCCGGAGCCCAGAACGGACTCCAGATCTGGCCTCCTGATGAAGGAGGTGGCGGAGGCTCTGTATCGTAAAACGCGATCAAACTTCTTCTCTTATTTTTTTCTCGGGAAATAGGAATTTATAGGCTTGAGATTACGGTCAGCGGAGCCACGTCGACCCCACAAGGTTGATGATCGTGCCCACGGGGGCTGGCCACGCCCAAGTGGCTTATGGGCCACTGGGTGGTCCCCTCTTGTGGATCTTTGCTCCAGTGTCTTTTTATATATTCCATAAAAAATCTCCAAAGAGTTTCATTCAATTCTCAGAACTTTTATTTCTGCATAAAAACAACACCATGGTAGTTTCGATGAATACAACGCAAGTCCGGGTTCGTTTCATTCAAATCATGCAAATTAGAGTCCAAAACAAGTGCAAAGGTGTTTGGAAAAGTGATACGACGAAGACGTATCAGACAACTTTTCATACTCTCACTAGATCTACTCCAGGAAAGGATTGGACACTTGGTAGAACACCAGTAGGAGTACACCAACCTTCCCGTTCTCGGGGAGGAACTGTAGCTCACTGTCCACCAAAGAAAACCACATGCAAAGAATGAGTAGGGTATTATGCAACCAGGCGATCCGAAGCTGGGCAGATTGATGTGTCATCTCATGCATTTCTTGTGGCAACAGATCCTCACCTTGGGCCCCGTCTATGTATCGATAAGGGACGTTTCTAGTCCTTGGTGTCTCGTGTATGTTCTGCACATGCGCGGCGACGATCCCTTTGGTAGAAAAGCGCTTCATAAATTATTTTTTGAATAGTGCTCACTCCGTTCTAATTAATTTTCTTGATGGTTAAACGGATGTATCTAGTATTAAAATACATCTAGATGAGCGTTAATTAATATGGAACGGAGGGAGTAGTTAGAATCCACAATTAGGCTGAGTTTAATGGAAATTCTGGCTATTCTTCTTAAGTGGTAAACATGCTCTACTGAAGGATGGGAGTTTTGGTTATTGAAGCCCTAGATTTGATTGGACCCAAATATTATCACAACTAAAGGGGATGTGGACCGAATTCCAATTCCTGTATAAGTTATAAATCAATTTCGGGCCGATTGAGCTCCTTTTCTTTTGGACGGTGGACTGATTTGATTTGGCCCAACTCAAATAATCTCAAAAACCTTCACATTTCATGTAACAAGGAGAGCTCCTAATCTTTGGGATATCGTGTTCGGCGCCTATTGCGCCCGAAAAATTCCTGGTGCACACTGCAGCGCCCTCTTGGGCCGGCTCGTGAAGGAGTAGCGCAGCGAACGCCAAAAAAACTGCAAAAAGACCCTTCCAAGGAATCGAACTCGCGAAGTTGATTCCTTATGCGCGCTCAGCTAACCACTAGAACCATTATGGACTTGCGAGTGATAATAGTGCCACTAGTGTATGAACAAGTGTGGCCGCACTATTTACTGCACAATACCGTCCATTGTATCACTTAGATTTTTGAATTATTTGAAAAAAAATTGTGAAATTGAAAAAGTTCGTTGATTTTAAAAAAAACTTCATATTTTTTAAGAGAAGTTCACCAACTTAAAAAAAGTTCGCTGGTTTTGTAAAAAGTTCATGACAAAATGAATGAAGTCATCGATTTTGAAAAGTAGTTCATAAATTTTGAAAAAAGTTCATCGATTTTTGACAAAAAAGTTCATTGAATTTGAAAAAAAAATCACCGAGTTTGGAATAAAAGTTCATCAATGTTGAAAAAGGTTCATAAATTTGAAAAAAAGAATAATAAAAAATAATAAAAAATTGTCAAATTTGAAAAAAGTTCATCCGTTTTGAATAAGAATTCATCAACTCTGAAACTCCTTTTCAGAAAAACTTGGAAAAATTTCATTGATTTTGAAAAAAGAATCACAAGTTTGAAAAAAGGTCATAAATTTTGAAAAAAATAGTTCATAAATTTTTTTTAAAAAATGGATTTTTAATAAGTGCACAAATTTGGAAAAAGTACATCGAATTTCAAAAAAATGATCATCGAATTTCAAAAAAAGATCTGTGAATTGCAAAAAAGTTCTTCAAATTAAAGAAAAGGTTCACGTATTTGGAAACAATTCATCGAACCAGGAAGAATAAAAAAAATAGTAAACGACAAAGGAAAGAAGGAAAAGGAAAAAAAGGAGAAAGATGGAGTAAAAGAAGGAAAAACTTGATGGTGACCAGATCCCGCTGTGTGGCGTGGTGGTTAAACCTCTTTCATCAATGAGGGAGATTGCTAGTTCGATTATCAACCAAATCACCTTAATGTGTGTTTACGGCGCGAGGCGCTCATGGATGTGCATGCTGGTTTGGCGCAACTTCGCCCGGTTGACAGGAGGGTCGGTTGGCCAGTTGATGGGTGGATCGTTCACCAGTTAACTGGTCGACTTTTTAAAATATGATTTCAAAAAATTCGTACAAATGAAATTGGAGAAATAAGGGGTTCGAGAAAAGTTCATGGATTTTAAGAAAGTCTGCAGGTTTTTGAAAAATGTTCATGAATTTGTCAAAAGTTCACGCATATGAAAAACACTCGTATATTTTCGAAATGGTTCATGAATTTGATTTTTTTATGAATTTCAAATAAAGATGACACACATGAATTAAAAACAAAAACGAAAAAACCCAGAAAGAAAACCGAAAGAAAAGGCCAAAAAAACCAAACTTGAAGCTTCCCAGACTTAATTGGGCCAGCGGGCATTGAAAAAACTGGCGCGCGCTGCGGACGCATACAAACAAGGAGTTTTTTCATTAAATGGGCTAGAAGGGGGAGGGGAGGTTGCACCAGGTTGTCGAATTGGAATTGGCTATACGAAGGGCCTATTTGATCCACAAAATTCTAAAAATGTAGGAATAAGAAAATCACATAATTCAAGTGGCTTAACACGTTCAAATCCCATAGAACTTGAAAACACATGAATTTGTAATAGAAGTTGTTTGGTTGCACCCACCACATAAAAAATGCAAGAGTTTTCATACATGATTTGGATCATATACGACTTAAACATGTGCAACTGCCTATAAGACAAAACAGGACATGTCATGTCAATTAAACATGCGTTTTTGTTTCGTGTGTTTCGCAGCATGTGAACCAGTTAAGGTGTGACATTGATGGAATCTTGCGTACTTACTAGTCCAGCGAAACGATATTGTATGCGTCACATATTAATTGTCACTCAAATAGATGTATCTAGATGTGGTCCTGAGGGACTATTATTTTTCCTTTTCTTTTTTTGCAGGGTGAGGGAGTATTATTTATTTCAAAATATATGGCTATGAACATTTTTGTGCTCTCTGGCCCGCCCAACTTTTTTTGTGTAGCTCCGCCGCTACATTTGTAGCGCAATAATATAAGAACAAAAAACAACGAAGATCCAAACATTTTTTTTCCTTTTTTCGTGTTTTTGATTTTTTGCTCGAAATTCCAGAAAAAATAGAAAAAAGTAATATAATGAAATTTGCGAACAATTTTTAAAACATGAACAATTTTGGAAATACCAAAAAAATTTACAACGTGAACATTTTTTGAAACTACAGAACAAATTTGAAAACGTGAACAATTTTTGGAAACAGAAACATTTCAGGAACAAATTTCGAAAATAGGAACAATTTTTGGAAACACAAAAAACTGAAAACAGGAATATTTTCTGAATGTGTAGAACAAATTTAAGAACATGCACAATTTTTGGAAACATGAACACCTTTTGAAAACTAAAACATTTTTCGAAAATGTTTTTTCTGAAAACTGAAACATTTCCCAAACTCCAGAACAAATTTTGGATATGCAAACATTTTCATTAAAATGGGAACATTTTTTAAACTCCTTATTTTTTTGGAAACACAAACATTTTTTAAAATTTGCGAACATTTTTTGAACTTTCAAAAAAAAATTAAAACACGAACATTTTTCCAATTCACGAACATTTCTTTAAACTCCTGAACAAAAATAAATACAGAAAATATTGAAATTTTTGAACAATGTATGAAATAGGAGCATTTTATCAAACTCCCGAACAAAATTTGAAAACATAAACATTTTTTCTAAAACAAATTGTGAACAGTTTCCCAAAATTTGTGAAGAGTCTTTGAGATGAAATCCTTTTTTTGAAGTCTTGAACAAAGATTGAATTTTTTTGAAATTTTGAACAAAATCATAAAGAAAAGAAAACAAGAAGGGAAAAAAGAATATAGAAACTGAAAAGGAAAAAAAGAATAGAAACTGAAAAGGAAAAAACAAAAAATGAAAAATAAAAAATAAAAAGAAACCAGAAAACCAGTCCAAGAAACGGTTCAGGAACCAACTAGAAGGTTCCCAAAATCATTAGAAACATGGGCTGGAACCTTCCAGAAAGTTCCTACGAACCAGATGCGATCTACTTGTTAGCCATATAGATGGGCCGACCCAGTCGTTCGGTTAGTATCCTGGTTGTGTGCATTACCTCGACTGTTCGACGCAGAGAGCGCCGAATAGGAAATTCCGAGGTCGAGGTCGTCGTAAACCAACAAGAGGTCTTTGATTTTGTTTCCGGAATAGCAGCCCGCGCATATTAAGCCTAGGAGCAGCCCACACGCGAGAGGAGGGGGGGTCGAACGGCTGCCAATTTTGTTTTGGGAACATCTGCCCAGTCCGTGTAGCGCCCTCAGCGGGATTAAAGTTGCATCCAACGGCCAGAAAACGCTGAGAATTGTAGATCCGATGGTCAAAATGCTGATGGCCTGGAAGGCTCGATTATTGCTCAGTTTTAATGTATCTAAATATGCTCCTAAAAGCAATTTCCAAAACCTAAACCGGTTGTATGTATATTCCTGGCATGCGTGCAGTTTTCTTAGACCATGAACTAGCTACTCCAGGAAATATATATGCATTCTTGCACTTGCAGTCGTTGTGATACATGTTTGTACTACCTCCGTCCGGAAATACTTATCATCAAAATGGATAAAAGAGGATGTATCTGGACGTATTTTAGTTCTAGATACATTTTTTAATCCATTTTAATGACAAATATTTTCGGACAGAGGGAGTATAACTTAACTTCATTCATTTGGATATGATCAACAGATCATTCAAAGATGGTCTACAGTGGATATATCTACTAGACATGTGTATTAGCTCTTCCCGTCCGGGAAAGCAGATAAGAACACGTACGATTCACATGAAGATACCGTGCGCGGCCATGCATGCACTCATGCAATATGCCCAACTTTTGTCAAGTAGATGAAAAGGTGGTAATTTAAAAAAAATTGATCAGTAATTAATATGTATTCAGCCGCGTTCTATTTTATTGCTTGCAAGTCAAAAAAGTACATGCTTTCAGTTCACACACGAAGAAGCTATATGGTTGCGCGGCTGCTCACAAGATTGTAAGCTAACCATCAAACCTCCTATATCCGTCTGAACCATAAAAACCATCCAACGTGATCCTGTATCGGTACGTAGCATGATTCAAACATGTTCTTCTGCAAACCGGAGACAAACGTGATAGGCTTTGTGGGAGTCCGGATCATTCTCATGTCTGCTTCTGACCATCCCGGCCCATCCAATCCCCTTGTTCAGCCCGAAACGGTCAGTGCCCCTCTAGAGCGTCAGTGCCTGCATTCATGCCCGGCCAGAATGAACGCGACCATTCATTGGCGTCGGTATTGAAGTGGCGCGCCGGCCAAGAGAGCACCGCCCACGCTGCTTCCTGGTGCAACCGACTGTTGTGCGTTCAAACGACTCGATGACCATTCGTTCGGCCATTTGCCGCCACAATGATGGCACACAGTTGCCGAGGTATCTCCTCCGGCACCACCTGTCCATCCCTCTGTTGACCGCCATTGCAATATAAACCGCTGCCCCGATCATAGCGGCACTATCCGCCTATAATCCCTCTTCGCACCACTCCCACGATGTACCCTGGCCCCGCGACTGTTAGGCATTCCCAGACCATATTTTTGGTTTTTTGTTTATTACTATTATTTTTCCTTTTCCTTTTTCTTTTTTGGGTTCTCCTTTTCTTTTTTATGTACATTTCCCCTTTTTCTTTTCTTTTCCATTTTTCATTTAAAATTCACGATCATTTCTAGAAACCTCAGAATATTGATTTAGAATTGGTGAACATTTTTAAATATGGCAAGATTTTTTACAAAGTCATAAACCATTTTTGAAATATGAGAATATTATTTTGAAAGTGTGAACATTTTTTGAAGAATTTGCGGACATTTTCTAAAGATGAGAAAATTTTCAAATTTGTTAACATATTTTCAAATTCATGAACTTTTTTTGCAACTGTGAACATTATTTAAAATTTGGGAACATTTTTCAATTTGGTAAATCTTTTTGGAATGAAAGAACATCCTCTATTGTCCAAATTGTTGAACATCTTTTTAAAATTTAGAACATTTTCTTTCCGAGAACATTTCCAAGTTCGTGAACAATTTATATATTTTGAGAACATTTTTTGAAATTCAGAACATTTTTCCAAATTCATGAACAATTTCTAAATTTTGGATCTTTTTTAAATCCCCATCTTTTTTGAATTTGGGATTTGTGAACTTTTTAAGAAAAATCTGGAACAATTTAAATATTCATGGATATTTTTAGAATCCGGAAAGTACTTTCAAATTTGTAAAATAGGTCCTATTTGAAACCCCCCAAAAATTGATGTTAAAATAAAATAAAGAAACAAAAAAAGAAAAAAGGAATCAAAAGAACCAGGGGCGCCGTGCACCTGCACATGGGGCGGCTGAAATCATGCGCTTGAGGAGTGCACAGGTTGCTAAGTAGGAGGGCCGTATGATTAGAAAAAATCGCACATGGTTTTAGACCGCTACAACATTGGGTACATGGTCGAAATTTTCAGCCCATGTGCAATGCACCTCTACTGCATTTGCATCAGAATTGGGCTGTTGCTGCCTATGGTCAAAATTTTGGCCCCTTGTGTGTGAATGTAACTTAGCCCACTAATTTATTCGTACATACTACTTGCAACCGAAATCATGCACTTGAGGAGTGCGCAGGTCACTAAGTAGGAGGGTCGTATGATTAGAAAAAATCGCACATGGTTTTAGACCGCTACAACATTGGGTACAAGGTCGAAATTTTTAGCCCATGTGCAATGTACCTCTACTGGATTCACGTCAGAATTGGGCCATTGCTCTGCCTATGGTCGAAATTTTGGGCCCTTGTGTGTGAACGTAACTTAACCCACTAATTTATTCGTACATACTACTGGTAACCTAGCGCTTCCCCGTGACCCCCTCTCCCCCGCGACGATCTCTCTATATCAAATACATACCCCCCATCTCTCTCTACCTCTCTAAAACCTGTCACCTCCCACTTCGTCTATCTTTCCATTTACACCACCCCTATCCTTTTCCTCCCAATATACTTGCCATCCACTCTCCCTCCATTGTTGACAACAACCACTGATAACTAGCATAGCCTACTCGGTGAAGCACAAAAATCCGACAACAAACACCAAGTGTGCAAGCCTTTTTTTGGATTTCCTACTGTTGATCTATCGACCCAAAAAACCAAAAGGACAAGAAGTAGACAAAGCATGAATCATCCCTTAGATGGAGTTCTTTGTCATCCCCATGAAGATGCATTGGATACATTCATCCTCACAAGGGGAGGAAGGAGGCACTTGGTTTTCTAGTCTTTTCTCATCTAGTCTAACCCTAGATCTGATGTGGGCTACGAGTATTTGTAAGTTCAAAAGAAAATATGCCTAAAAGAGCTATACGATAATGTCAATAGTGTTTCACAAAGTATCTAACAGAAAATACGGTGAGCATACGTGGATTTATGTGACATGGGGTCATCACCACACGTAACCAAATGGACACGGGGCACAAGTTCAACCCTGGTTCAGACTCTTGTGCGGCGATTAATAAACCTACCTCCGAGCCGCCGCCGTCTCCCTCGCCGCCGGCATCCACCGTCGCCGCGGTAAGCCTCGCTTCGCCCCGTTCGTCCGATCCTAGATCTAGGGCTGGAATTAGGTTTGGTTGTTGTTTTTTTCGAATCGGTATGCTTTAGTTAGTGAACGTTTGCTCTATTAGCCCCGCAGTGAATGGTTTTTCAGCCTGTCGTTTTGTGACACGTGTCCAGGGACTTAGTTGTAGATAGTTTTTTCCGGATTAGCCCCTAGACTTCAAACCCTCAGAACTTTTACACCGTTTATCCAAATTCAACGTAACCAACGCCCACTTCTTCGTTATGATCCCCTCTTTCCAGTAAAATAACATAAACATGTTTTGAGAGTTTGAAAATTTGAATTCAAACAGATTGTTTTCAAACTTCGTTTGATCGTAACTCGAGTTTTATAATTCCGTTTGAGTTGATTCTTTTTGCAAATTGAAGCTCTTGACCTAAACTTTCTAATAAGGCCAAATTCACTTAATTTTGGTACTGTTAGAAATTGTTTTATGTTGCAAGAGTTATTTGCTTTTTTTTGAAGTTTTCCGAGATCTTTTCTTCGATTCTTTTGCATGATTGCTTATGTGTGGTTACTGTTGCTTGCTTACGATAGATTGACCCGAGTGTGACGAGTAGAAATATCAGGAGTATTGAGTGTGAAGCTTCTTCATCAACAGTACAGGCAAGTTCACACTTTGATCATATCCCTTTCATGCCCAGTTTTTATGCATTAGTTTCAACCCTCAAGCATTGCATGGTTAGGATCTGTTTAATATGTGGGTTTTGGGAAGTAGATGATGTAGTACCTATTGTCCTGTTTATTACCAAACCTTTGGGAGTTACTTCTACGTTTGCTTATATTGATATGCTATGCTTGTAGACGTGGATTGGGTGACTGTATCCGTGATAGATGTGAGTTTTGTTAATTAACGGTTAACTTAAGGTGGCTACTTTAATACACATATGGGTGGATTGAGGCACCTGGGGAACCGAGTGTTTTCTGTATTTTTGGAAATCCCAGGGTACCGTGTGATTCTCCTATGGACCGCCACCCAGGCTCAAAGGGATCATAAGATTATTCATGCTAGAAACTTCCGTGTGCAGCCACAAGCTATTATGGGCTCTTGCATAGTTGAGTATGTAGGGGATGTAGGTTGGTACTGTCTACCCAGAGTAAAGAGTTAATGCTTCTGAAAGACTGTGTCTCGGTCATCCGTTTCTCAAACACCATGTAGTGCGAGGAATCTAACAGAGGAGATCGAGTCTTGTGGGGAAAAGTGCGCAAACCTCTGCAGAGTGTACAAAATAATCATGATTAGCCGTGTCCCCAGTTATGGACATCTTGAGTATCTGGTTCTTGAATTATCATGTTGATCTCATCACGTGACTTAATTAATTTGTTGGGTTGTTAACTTTTAATTGGGATTGAGTTGGGGTTTACCTTCTCAATATTTTCAAACAACTGTGTAGTTAAATAAAATTTATTCCTTTGCACTAGGGAAAAATTGGCTTTTCGCAAAAACATTATAACAATAGAGCTTTTCCACTAGCCATATATGCATGTAGTGATAGTTATTATTCGTCATTATCCTATGGTGTGAATTTGCCAGTACATTCAATGTACTGAACCTCTGCGGCTGCAACGTCTCATGTTGCAGGAATCTTACGATGAGTAAGTGATACGTTAGGGTTACGATTTATACACTCAACCTTGCCGTTGGTGTTGATGGGAATCCACAACCTTGTTGTTTCTTCCGCTTTATGGATTGAGGTAATAGTATTTACGTTACTTTATACATGTGATTTACCTCTGTTATAAATCCTCGAGTACTTTGTGTGTCAGCATACCAATCCAGGGATGACACTTAAGCACAGAGACTTGACCGTTTGAGGTCGGGTCACTCCATTTATGAAAGTGGATTTGGAAAAGTGTCAACTTTAGTAGTAATGATTCCACTATTTTGGAAGAGGTTCCAATTGATTATGAGAACGAAGTTGCTATCTATGATAATTATTGTGTTGATATGTATGCTATAAAGAAATATGTTAACCATGAAACTCGTCATCATGATTTTAATTTTCAATTGGATTGTGCCTCACATGACAGTTATTTTGTTGAGTTTTCTCCCACTATTCCGAATGAGAAGAATTTTTCTTATGTGGAGAGTAGTAAAATCCCTATGCTTGTAGATCATGAAAAGAATGCTTTATGTGATGGTTATATTGTAGAATTCATTCATGATGCTACTGAAAATCATTATGAGGGAGAAATATATGCTTGTAGGAGTTGCAATAATACCAAGTTTCCTCTCTATGTGCTTAAAGTTTTGAAGTTATGCTTGTTTTGCCTTCCTATGCTAGTTGGTTATTTTTTTCATAAGTTGTGTGCTCACAAAATCCCTAGGCATAGGAAGTAGGTTAGTTTTGAATGTGCTAGTCATATTCTTCATGATGCTCTGTTTATGTTTCAATTCTTATTTTTATGTGAGCATCATATCATCATGCCTAGCTAAAAGATATTAAAGAAAAGCGCTTGTTGGGAGACAACCCAATATTTACCCTTACTATTTTTGTGTGTTCATATGATTAAGCTACTTTAGTAATCATGCTTTATAGCTTTTGTTTCAATAAAGTGCCAAGTAAGACCTTTGGGAAGACTTGGGTGAAAGTTAATGTGATCTTGCTGTAAAAAACAGAAACTTTGCGCTCACAAGATTAGTTGTCATTTTTTACAGAAGAGTGATTTTGAGTTGATTCTTTTTGCAGAAGATTAATAGACAAATTCCTCACGTCTACCAATTTAGTTAATAATTTTTGGAGTGGCAGAAGTATGGTTGATGTTCAGATCATTACAGACTGTTCTGTTTCTTACAGATTCTGTTTTCATTGCATAGTTTGCTTGTTTTCTAGTTTCTGTGGCTTATATTTCTCAATATAAATTGTAGAAATGACATGGTACAGTAAGCATTGTGTGAGAACAATTATGAATCTTGTCTTTGACAGTACCAAAGTGAATGATTTATTATTTATCATACTAACCCATCTCACGAAGTTCCGTTACGTTTTGTGTGATTGAAGTTTTCAAGTTTTGAGTGAGATATCGATATGAGGAGAATAAGGAGTGGAAAGACCCTAAGCTTGGGGATGCCCAAGGCAACCCAAGGTAATATTCAAGAAAGACTCAAGCGCCTAAGCTTGGGGATGCCCCAGAAGGCATCCCCTCTTTCGTCTTCAAAACTATCGGTATAGGTTTTCATAAATTATTACTGTTGACATTGCCCTTGAGGTAAAAGGTTGGGAGGCGAAACTATAAGCCCCTATCTTTCTCTGTGTCCGATTAAAACTTTGAACCCATAAATATCACGTGAGTGTTAGCAATTGTGAAAGATTAAATGATAGTTGAGTATGTGGAGTTTGCTAAATCAAAGCTCTTACATATACCCTTCGTGAAAATAAGATGAATTGCAATTGTTTGATGACTGAAAACATAGTTTGTTAGTTTTCAAGAAAGTTTATGATCTATACTTTAACATGTGAATAGCTTGTTACTTGATCATGAGAAGTTTTACGTGTTGAGCTACTGTTATGATACTAGAAAAAGTGATTAAAACTATCATTGATCAAACTTAAGCACTTGCTAGCATTCACACTTCATACATTATTTCTTTTATCATTTACATACTCGAGGATGAGTAGGAATTAAGCTTGGGGATGCTGATACGTCCCCAATGTATCTTTAATTCATGAAGTATTGATGCCATGTTTACAATAGTTTTATATGATTTTGGTATGATTTGATTAGAACTAACCCGGACTGACGCTGTTTTCAGCAGAACTACCGTGGTGTTGTTTTTGTGCAGAAATAAAAGTTTTCGGAATGCACTGAAAATCAACGGAGAATTTTTCTGGAAAATATAAAAAATAATGGAACAAAGAGTTACTGGAGGGGAGTCCCGTGGGCCCCACGAGGGTGGAGGGCACGCCCCTGTGCCTCGTGGACTCCCTGTGGGTCCCCCTGACTTGTCCTCGATGCCAACCTCTCATATAAATGACCAAACCTCCAAAAAATAACCTAGATCGGAAGTTCTGCCTCCGCAAGCCTCTGTAGCCACGAGCACAAGGGGGAGAACCTCTCCCCCTCTCTCTCGGTGGCGCCGGAGTGCCATCGGGAGGGGAGTCATCGCCGCGGTGATCGTCTTCATCAACATCACCATCCTCATCTCTTTTACGCAGTCCACTCTCCCGCACCCCGCTGTAATCCCTACTTGAACATGGTGCTTTATGCCACATATTATGATCCAATGATGTGTTGCCATCCTATGATGTTTTGAGTAGATATCCTTTGTCTTTGGGTTGATTGACGATCTAGATTGGTATGAGTTGTATGTTTTATTTTGGCGCTGTCCTATTGTGCCCTTCGTGTCGTGCAAGCATGAAGGATTCCCGATGTAGGGTGTTGCAATACGTTCATGATTCACTTATAGTGGGTTGCTTGAGTGACAGAAGCATAAACCCGAGTAAGGGGGTTGTTGCATATGGGATAAAGGGGACTTGATATGTTAATGCTATGGTTGGGTTTTACCTTAATGATCTTTAGTAGTTGCAGATGCTTTCTAGAGTTCCAACCATAAGTGCATATGATCCAAGAAGAGAAAGTATGTTAGCTTATGCCTCTCCCTCATATGAAATTGCAATAGTGATTACCGGTCTTGTTAACAATTGCCTAGGATAATTCACACACCGACCCATCATTATTCCACACTTGCTATTTATAATATTTAGTAATATATTCTAACTTTATGATAACAACACCTACTTTTATATTTTAGCTCTCCAATATCATACAAAGTTATCCTCTTCATACCCACAACGTAGTTTTATTTCTCGTTTCTAGTTGGAAGCAAACGTTCGGTGTACGTAGAGTCGTATCAGTGGCAGATAGGATTTGAGAGAATATTGATCTTACCTTTAGCTTCTTGTGGGTTCGACACTCCATACTTATCACTTCCACCTTTGGGAATTGCTACGATGATTCCCTGCACTTGGGGATTATCACTCATCAATAAACACCCAAACCTATCCATGCTGGAAGTCCGTTTTTCCAAAGAGGAAATTGGTAATGTTATCAAGGAACTGCCAACTGAAAAGGCACCAGGGCCTGATGGTTTCAACGCCAATTTTGTTAAAGCCTGCTGGGATATAATAGCTCCAAATTTCTATCCTCTGATTGAGTACTTCTATCATGGAAGGATCAATTTGCAAAGCATAAACTCATCTGTCATCACTCTTATTCCAAGACTGAGAACCCAACCTCTCCAAATGATTTCAGGCCTATTTCACTGCTCAACTATTCAATCAAGATCATCACCAAATTGCTTGCAAATAGACTTCAAAAGGTCATCCTCAAGTTGGTGCACACAAATCAATATGGCTTCATTAAGAATAGATCTATCCAGGATTGTTTGGCTTGGGCTTATGAATACATCTACCAATGCAATTCCTCTTATGATGAAATCTTGGTATTGAAGCTTGACTTCCAGAAGGCTTTTGATATCATTGAACATCAAACCATAAAGGAGATACTCATTGCCAGAGATTTTTGAGATAGATGGCTTATGTGGATGGACATGATCTTCAACTCTGGTTTTTCGTCTGTGCTCTTAAATGGGGTCCCTGGTAAACAGTTTCTCTACAAGAGAGGAGTCAGGCAAGGAGACCCACTCTCCCCACTTCTTTTTGTCTTGGTTGCTGATCTACTACAGTCAGTTATGAATGAGGCTATGAACAATAATCTGATTGCTAAACCTCTGCCTAGACATCCATGCCCTGACTTTCCAGTCATTCAGCATGATGATGATATAGTTCTTCTAATGCCAGCCTGCACTGCTCGATTATAACAACTCAAGAATTTACTCATGCATTTCACAGCATACACTGACTTGAGAATCAACTTCCAGAAATCAGCCACGGTCCCAACCAATACTAGTCCAGCAAAAATGGAGTTTCTGGCTCAAAATTTGGTCTGTTGCATTGGAGCCTTCCCCTTCACTTATTTGTGATTGCCACTCAGTTTGGCTAAACCAAAACTAGAGGATTTTGCTCCCATTCTTAGCAGGACTGACAAGAGGCTATCTGGGTGTTCCATTTTCCTGTCATATGGGGATAAACTTGTGCTTATCAAATCTGTATTCACAAGTCTACCAACCTTCTTCATGAGTACTCTTGATCTCCCTGCCGGCATTGTTAAGTAGATCAAAAAATTTCTAAGGCATTGTTTTTGGAGAAAATATGGTATGGAAGACCAAGGCACAACCCTCATTTCATGGAATAAAGTTTGCATTCCAAAAGATCAAGGTGGTTTGGGTGTGCTAAACATTACAACTCATAACAAATGTGTGACGCCACCGATTCAATCGTACACTAATCATACACGCAAACGTGTACGATCAAGATCAGGGACTCACGGGAAGATATCACAACACAACTCTAAAAAATAAAATAAGTCATACAAGCATCATAATACAGGCCAGGGGCCTCGAGGGCTCGAATACAAGTGCTCGATCATAGACGAGTCAGCGGAAGCAACAATATCTGAGTACAGACATAAGTTAAACAAGTATGCCTTAAGAAGGCTAGCACAAACTGGGATACAGATCGAAAGAGGCGCAGGCCTCCTGCCTGGGATCCTCCTAAACTACTCCTGGTCATCGTCAGCAGCCTGCACGTAGTAGTAGGCACCTCCAGTGTAGTAGTCGTCGTCGACGGTGGCGTCTGGCTCCTGGGCTCCAGCATCTGGTTGCGACAACCAGAAAGAAAGGAAAGGGGGGAAAAGGGGGAAGAAAGCAACCGTGAGTACTCATCCAAAGTACTCGCAAGCAAGGAGCTACACTACTTATGCATGGGTATATGTGTAAGGAGGCAATATCGGTGGACTGAACTGCAGAATGCCAGAATAAGAGGGGGATAGCTAGTCCTATCGAAGACTACGCTTCTGGCAGCCTCCGTCTTGCAGCATGTAGAAGAGAGTAGAGTGAAGTCCTCTAAGTAGCATCGCATAGCATAATCCTACCCGACGATCCTCTCCTCGTCGCCCTGTTAGAGAGCGATCACCGGGTTGTATCTGGCACTTGGAAGGGTGTGTTTTATTAAGTATCCGAATCTAGTTGTCATAAGGTCAAGGTACAACTCCGGGTCGTCCTTTTTACCGAGGGACACGGCTATTCGAATAGATAAACTTCCCTGCAGGGGTGCACCACATAACCCAACACGCTCGATCCCATTTTGCCGGACACACTTTCCTGGGTCATGCCCGGCCTCGGAAGATCAACACGTCGCAGCCCCACCTAGGCACAATAGAGAGGTCAGCCCGCCGGTCTAAATCCTATGCGCGCAGGGGTCTGGGCCCATCGCCCATTGCACACCTGCACGTTGCGTGGGCGGCCGGAAGCAGACCTAGCAACCTCCATTACAAAGGAAGTCACGTTACGCGGTCCAATCCGGCGCGCGCCACTCCGTCGCTGATGTCAAGAAGGCTTCGGCTGATACCGCGACGTCGAGTGCCCATAACTGTTCCCGCGTAGTTGGTTAGTGCATATAGGCCAGTAGCTAGACTCAGATCAAATACCAAGATCTCGTTAAGCGTGTTAAGTACCCGCGAACGCCAAACAGGGCCAGGCCCGTCTGTCTCCTAGGTGGTCTCAACCTGCCCTGTCGCTCCGCCACAAAGTAACAGTCGGGGGCCGTCGGGAACCCAGGCCCACCTCTACCGGGATGGAGCCACATGTCCTTTCAGCCCCCACATCGGGATCACTTGCGGGTACTCAACAAGCTGACCCGACTTTAGTCACCATCTGTATAATATGTATGTATGTATAGTATATACCCGTGATCACCTCCCGAGTGATCACGGCCCAATAGTATAGCAAGGCAGACTGACAAGAATGTAGGGCCAATGATGATAAACTAGCATCCTATACTAAGCATTTAGGATTGCGGGTAGGGTATCAATGATTGTAGCAACAATGACAGGCTATGCAATAGAATAGGAGTAACCGAATAGTAACATGCTACACTACTCTAATGCAATCAGTATAGAGAAGAATAGGCGATATCTGGTGATCAAGGGGGGAGGCTTGCCTGGTTGCTCCGGCAAGGAGGGGTCGTCAACATCGTAGCCGAACTGGGGGTCGCCGGCAGTCTCAGGGTCTATCGGAAAGAAGTAACGGAGAGGGAACACAATAAATAACAGATCAATCAAAGTATCACAAAGCGTAACAAGACAATACATTCGGTGTGCCTTAACGCGGTAGTAGGTGATACCGGTGAAGGGGGGAAACATCCGGGAAAGTATCCTCGGTGTTTCGCGTTTTCGGACAAGTGAACCGGAGGGGGAAAGTCGCGTGTTTGCTATGCTAGGGAGGTGTAGCGGACGAACGGGCTGCGTATCCGGATTCGCCTCGTCGTTCTGAGCAACTTTCATGTAGAAAGTATTTCCATCCGAGGTACGGTTTATTTTATATTAATTTTAAAAGATTTAATCATTTTTATAATTTATTTAATTATTTTAAATCAACATTATCCAGAATAGTGTATGCTGACATCATCATCATGATGTCAGCATGGCGTCAGCAGTCAGTTGACTTGGTCAAACTGACGTGTGGGTCCTGCATGTCATAGGCTAAGACTAACTAATCAGATTTAGTTATTCTAACTAAATGATTAGGCCATTCTAAATAAGATTAATTAAGTTAATTAATTAAGTAATTAATTATTTAATTAATTCAATTCTATTATTATTATTATTTTATTAGTTCCAGGGGGTGGGGGCCCCTTTGTCATAGGCCCCAGGGGGCTTAACGAGGCGGGCTAACGGGCGCGGAAGAGGCTGCCCATCAGGGCGAACCGGGCGACGCCCAGCGTGCGCGGATGGGCGCCGGTGCGACGCCGACGAGGCCACGACGGGGCGGTGCCGTGGCGAAGCGGGCGGTCGTCGGAGGAGGACTCCGGGGCCGTGGAGGGTGCAGCCGGACCACCGCTAGGCGAGTCGGCGAGCAGCGGCGGAGGTGGCTGGCCGCGAGGTGCGGTGACCAGGGGGCGGAGGCCGAGCAGGACGGACCCGAAAGGCACCATGGGGGAAGCTGCGAGCGACGGGGAGGTTCGGTGGCGCGCACGCAGGCGACTGCGGGCGCGTGCAGAGCCGGGGAAGCACAGGCGGGTGGCTGGGCGCCCATGGTTGCGCGCGGGTGTTGCCGGATGCGACGACGGCGCCAGTGCGGGACGTGGAGGCGCGGTGGTCGCGGGTAGAAATGGCCGGGCGCGACCGATGCGACGAGGGGGAGCCGGGTCGGCAGTTGCAGCAGGAGAGCAGCGACACAACGGCGGCCAAGCGCACCGCAGCTGTGCACAGGCGCGTCGCACATGGGGACAGGGGAAGGAGAAGGAGAGGGGAAGGCCCGGGGCCTCACCGAGGGCGTAGGGTCAAGGCAGCGGGGCTCGGGGAGGCGGTCGAGGACGTCACGGCGGAGGGGTAGCTGGCCGGTGAGGAGGAGGAAGCAGGCTGGCGAGGGAGCTCCTGCGACTGGCGTCGGCGTCAACGTGCAGGAAGTGGCGAGGCGTCGGCGTTAATAGGCGCCCGGTCGACGAGGGAGGAGGTGCGAGGAGGCCGGAAGGGGCGGCGCTTGGCGGGAAGAGAGTCCGGCGAGGGGGGGTCTGAGAGGCGACGGGGTCGGCGTCAATCGGCGCAGGGGCGCCCGTTTGCAGCGAGAGAGGAGTGGGCGTGAGGGGAGCGTGGGGGGAGGGTCGATCCCGATCCAGGGGAATCGGGGGAGGGAGTGTAGCGCGTGGGGGAAAGTGGGGGAGTGGGCGCTAGGGTTTCGGGGGGAGCGGGGGGTTATGGAGAGAGTGGCGGCGGCGGCTGGGCCAACTGGGCTGGCCGACCGGTAGCTGGGCCGGTTGGCCCGGGGGTCTTTTCCTTTTTTTTGTTAGTCTTTGTTTTTCTTTTTCTTTTTTTATGTTATTTCTTTTCTGTTTTAATTCCTTTTAAGTATTTAGGCCTTTTATAAAAGCACGATTCCTTCACCATAATTACCTAGGCCTTTATTTACACGCGCCGAACATTTTCTTTTTAATGTTTGAAAACTTTTGATGCCTGACAAAAATTCAAATTTGAATTTGGATCGATTCTGAACTAGCGCGAGATTAGCTACAGTAATCGAGGTGACGTGGCATCATTAATAGGGGATTACTGTAGCCTAAATACCCGGGTGTCACAATTCTCCTCCACTACAAGAAATCTCGTCCCGATATTTTAAGAGGTGGAGTAAGGGGGGGGGAAGGTGCTGGTAGCGAAAAACCTAATGAGTCTTCTCGGTATTGGCTCCCCTTTCAAAGAGGTTGATCCCTTTCGTTGATGTCTTCATTTCTCTGCTCCAAGTCACCATGATCAAGTCGTCATCCTTTCTTCGGGATCTCCATCGTCCTACGAACGCGATTAAGGGGAAAAACTCCGGAAGAACGCATCTCCACTAAGATGGGCATTTGAAGGTGAACTCAATGGGAAATACACAAGGTACCCCACGAGTTGTATTTCAGTGAAGTCGTTGAGTGCAATATACGATGGTACCAAAGTTTCGAACGGGTAGGCAATCATTCAATGACTAGACAGAAGCTGGAATGGGGGTTTGAACAACAAGAATAACATGGTGTTTGATCCCAAAATGATTAATGGTATAGAATTTAGCTCGTGAAGCACATACGAAGCCAAGCGTGAGGAATAACTTTGGAAACATGGGGTGTACAGGAGAGTCAGGTTTTGATCCTGTGAAACTGTGGGTTATGGGCCCACCATGTGGATTAACAGTAGGAAGGGCGGTGACGTCTTGCACGACCATTTAAACATGGCAAGTCAAAGGATAGTCTGTCGGTTATGTCGGCAACAACATCGATACCAAGGGCGAGGGATGAAGAGGACCATTTTCCTGCTCGTTGAACGAGGCGGACCAATAGGCAAAGTTCTCGTCCATCGGTGGTTACCAGAATGCTATCAACAAAATAAACAGGGCCTTACTGACACGGTGTACACCAAGGTGTTTTACATAAGCAAAAGAATACTAATATAGATCACAAGAAGGGTTACACAAACCAATGGAAAGGAAAGGTGATTACCAGGTTTAATCAGAACAATGGGGAGGAAAATGTGTATACACACATATTTCAGGGGTATAACCTTCCCAAGGACAAGCGGGGCATGATATCCATGACATGATAGAAAGTAGAGAACCATTGAGGTAAAGGGAGAGGAATTTCATGACGTTACCCATACAATAGTGTTTGGATAATTGATAAAGAGAATTTAGCATTGTGCTTCAAATGTTCTTGTTGATGAACGGAGTACCACAGACATGCTTCGAGATAGCATTGACATGGTCATCGTGTAAGGGGCAGATTTTGGATACACAAAGGATCCATCAGGAACAACTTGTAGAATAAGTTTTACAATTTCCTCATGGAAGAATGGATAACCTTGCTGAAAAGGAAACCATAACAATAGTCCTCCAATCAGGTGTCCTAGGCATGACATCACCTTACCAGATCATATAAGACCAACATTATAACTCTTGGATATATGTTCCAACCATCATATCTGACTGAGATTTAGATCTGATTGGTGTCAGGATACCTCAGACTCAGGATGTCTGAGAAGGAAGGTACAACGCAATTTGACGGAATGACATTGTAAGATTCTCGGGAATGAACTATGGAAGCGAGTTCCGAAACAAGAGTTCATCAGTAAACCAAGGAGAGGATGAGGAGGTGGCTGATGGACTCAGCAACAATTCATCGAGAATTGCAAAGGATGAATTTCCACAATTATGTGAACAAGGAGATAGCATTTGTCATATCAAATGATATAGTGAGATATGCTCGAGGAAAACATACATAATTAAGCATTGGTTGAAAGGTGTACCCAAAATATGGGCTGGGTTGCACGACCAACGTCCGAATGGCGATTGAGCAACCAACACACTAAATTGGAATTATTGTCCATTAACTCTGAAGCAATAGGGTAGCTAGAGACAATAAATTCGCACAACATAGTTCACTCAACACGGGGACTAAGAAAAGAATGGTGCTGGCGAGAAGCATCACTGTACCAAGAATTTTTAAGAGGTGGTGAAATTCTCACAACATTCTTGACATAAAAGATGGTAATACTCCAAGGTAAAGGAGAACAAATACTGGATAGCAAGAATCTCAAGGTATAACACAGAACACGAACAAGTTTGTGTTTGAGGGAAGGCAATAAAGCGGTCGATGACAACACAATTCATTGAGGGCAAGGATGGTATTTTTCATCATGAATTCGATTGGTATCCTGGAAGGAGTTAAAATGTTGATGATGATCACGACAAATTTTGTCGAGAGTCTCCATGAAGATGCAATCGCTCGGTGATGACATCAAGCCAAGGGAATGGTGAAGAAAAAGTCTATTATAACTATAGATAAGATGCCATCTCAGAATTTAGAGTTGTCTCTCAAGACAAACAATATGATGGTGAAAGTTTGATGTAAGCTTAGAGCACTATCGGGACTGTGTCCCGAGGATGAAGGACATAGGTAGGATGGTCAAGCAGTCAGCCTGACGATGATGTTGTAGTCAATCAGCTGGGAATGACACGATCGAGTACAAACTCGTGAGCAATGAAGATTACTAAGAGTTGTTGAATCGCACTGCGGACTCGATTCAGTTGTCGGTGTCCTTGAGGGGTTCTAACAACTCAGAACCCATTGGAAAAATGGAATCGACGAGAATAATAGTTGATGAAGAACTCATAAGCAGTTAGGTAGCTCTGGGGTATTCTTGAGATACCTGAGTGTAATACTCGACGGTAGATCAAAGTAAAGGTTGGGCAGGTGCAATGATCTGCTGAAGACAAGTACTTCAACTTGTCCGAGAAATGGTATTTAAAAGGAGAACATGGCCGGAACAACGATTGCAAAATGCCAGATCCCAGATATAAGATAAACTTATACCAAGGAAATATTTATTTGAAGAGAAGCTTTAATGATACGATCTACATCGTTTCCATGGGCATGAACACAAAGTTCAAGGTCGACTCCCACTTCTCCAATGCATAACCTATCATTCACTTCTCATTTTCGATGGAGTTGTAGTATTGAAATTTTATCTGGTAAATCACCAGGAGAATATGACTCGTGAATACTCTCGGGTTTGCACAGAGTAGGGAAGGCATTGGTCCAACCCATCGGGTATCTTAGGAACATATACTACAAAGTTCAGAGATAAATAACTCAAGCTCGAAAGCAGAGCGTCGTTGGGCATATCAGTGAAAAGAATTTACCGATGGCATTATGTATCAGGGAAAGAACTTCTCGAGGTTTTTGTATACAAAGGACACTGTCAGATTGATAATTCAACAAAGGATCTGACGTTCCACAACGGAGCTGATGTGAGCATCGGCACACAATCAGAGGAAGAATCAAGGCAAGGGCCTTAGATTATAGAAACAACTGACTAACTCAAAGCTGAAAGGCAAAGAATCATAATTTCCAAATCAAGGACTCAGAGGCTCTGATTAATGATGGATAAGTTGAGTAGGCTTAGGGTACAATCGACGACAATTGGATTGCTTGAGAACCAGCTCACGTTTAAAATGATGTCCGAGCCGGAAGGAAATTTCCAGGGAATAACTGATGATTGTGTGCATTCACACACATGTTGAATCAACCAGATCAAAATGTCAATCACAAGGATTTTAATGGTTATTGCTAGACAAATGGAATTGTCCAGACTACAAGAAGAAAAGTATTTGCAGAGCAATAGTTGGCAAAGGAGTACCGGAAGATCGGGTAGTATTTCAATGCATCTAGTGAATCCTATGAATAACTAGTAATGAACGGTTCCTCGATAAGTGTAATAAAAATTGTAGGGATATTTTTGCGGCAAGGAACCGCAAGGCAGTGGCACAAGGGATTCTTGGAGCAACGACGAGTATTACAGGGTATCTTGTAATAATAAGAGCAACTAGGGATGAACGTATGAATGAGAAGTTACCCATAGAGGTTTGGAATTGCAAAAGCAATGGCACAAGTCTCGAGAGAACATCATAGAGTATCTTCGGAATCTTCTGGTGCAGCAGGCGGTCATTGGTAACACGGGGCTCTCAGGTGGAAGTGATCACGAGATCCTAATGTTAGAGTTAGCAAAATTCATTTAACCCGAATAGAAGAGAGATCAGAGTCCCAGAGTATAGACGAGGAGTAAAAGATCCTAATACCACCCAATGGCGACGTGGGCCCGTAAGCCGCACAGCCATGTTAGTAAAAGTTCTTCAATGACTAGACTCGACTTCGGCCAAGGAGTTGGAAAGGGGGATTCCTACAGGCAGTCGGCTCTGATACCAACTTGTGATGCCCCCGATTCAATCGTACACTAATCATACACGCAAACGTGTACGATCAAGATCAGGGACTCACGGGAAGATATCACAACACAACTCTAAAAAATAAAATAAGTCATACAAGCATCATAATACAAGCCAGGGGCCTCGAGGGCTCGAATACAAGTGCTCAATCATAGACGAGTCAGCGGAAGCAACAATATATGAGTACAGACATAAGTTAAACAAGTATGCCTTAAGAAGGCTAGTACAAACTGGGATACAAATCGAAAGAGGCGCAGGCCTCCTGCCTGGGATCCTCCTAAACTACTCCTGGTCGTCGTCAGCAGCCTGCACGTAGTAGTAGGCACCTCCAGTGTAGTAGTCGTCGTCGACGGTGGCGTCTGGCTCCTGGGCTCCAGCATCTGGTTGCGACAACCAGAAAGAAAGGAAAGGGGGGACAAGGGGGAAGAAAGCAACCGTGAGTACTCATCCAAAGTACTCGCAAGCAAGGAGCTACACTACTTATGCATGGGTATATGTGTAAGGAGGCAATATCGGTGGACTGAACTGCAGAATGCCAGAATAAGAGGGGGATAGCTAGTCCTATCAAAGACTACGCTTCTGGCAGCCTCCGTCTTGCAGCATGTAGAAGAGAGTAGAGTGAAGTCCTCTAAGTAGCATCGCATAGCATAATCCTACCCGGCGATCCTCTCCTCGTCGCCCTGTTAGAGAGTGATCACCGGGTTGTATCTGGCACTTGGAAGGGTGTGTTTTATTAAGTATCTGGTTCTAGTTGTCATAAGGTCAAGGTACAACTCCGGGTCGTCCTTTTACCGAGGGACACGGCTATTCGAATAGATAAACTTCCCTGCAGGGGTGTGCCACATAACCCAACACGCTCGATCCCATTTGGCTGGACACACTTTCCTGGGTCATGCCCGGCCTCGGAAGATCAACACGTCGCAGCCCCACCTAGGCACAACAGAGAGGTTAGCCCGCCGGTCTAAATCCTATGCGCACAGGGGTCTGGGCCCATCGCCCATTGCACACCTGCACGTTGCGTGGGCGGCTGGAAGCAGACCTAGCAACCTCCATTACAAAGGAAGTCACGTTACGCGGTCCAATCCGGCGCGCGCCGCTCCGTCGCTGACGTCAAGAAGGCTTCGGCTGATACCGCGACGTCGAGTGCCCATAACTGTTCCCGCGTAGTTGGTTAGTGCGTATAGGCCAGTAGCCAGACTCAGGTCAAATACCAAGATCTCGTTAAGCGAGTTAAGTATCCGCGAACGCCAAATAGGGCCAGGCCCACCTGTCTCCTAGGTGGTCTCAACCTGCCATGTCGCTCCGCCACAAAGTAACAGTCGGGGGCCATCGGGAACCCAGGCCCACCTCTACCGGGATGGATCCACCTGTCCTTTCAGCCCCCACATCGGGATCACTTGCGGGTACTCAACGAGCTGACCCGACTTTAGTCACCATCTGTATAATATGTATGTATGTATAGTATATACCCGTGATCACCTCTCGAGTGATCACGACCCAATAGTATAGCAAGGCAGACTGACAAGAATGTAGGGCCAATGATGATAAACTAGCATCCTATACTAAGCATTTAGGATTGCGGGTAGGGTATCAATGATTTTAGCAACAATGACAGGCTGTGCAATAGAATAGGAGTAAACGAACAGTAACATGCTACACTACTCTAATGCAATCAGTATAGAGAAGAATAGGCGATATCTGGTGATCAAGGGGGGGGGGGGCTTGCCTGGTTGCTCCGGCAAGGAGGGGTCGTCAACATCGTAGCCGAACTGGGGGTCGCCGGCAGTCTCGGGGTCTATCGGAAAGAAGTAACGGAGAGGGAACACAATAAATAACAGAGCAATCAAAGTATCACAAAGCGTAACAAGACAATACGTTCGGTGTGCCTTAACGCGGTAGTAGGTGATACCGGTGAAGGGGGGAAACATCCGGGAAGTATCCCCGGTGTTTCGCGTTTTCGGACAAGTGAACCGGAGGGGGAAAGTCGCGTGTTTGCTATGCTAGGGAGGTGTAGCGGACGAATGGGTTGCGTATCCGGATTCGCCTCGCCGTTCTGAGCAACTTTCATGTAGAAAGTATTTCCATCCGAGGTACGGTTTATTTTATATTAATTTTAAAAGATTTAATCATTTTTATAATTTATTTAATTATTTTAAATCAACATTATCCAGAATAGTGTATGCTGACATCATCATCATGATGTCAGCATGGCGTCAGCAGTCAGTTGACTTGGTCAAATTGACGTATGGGTCCTGCATGTCATAGGCTAAGACTAACTAATCAGATTTAGTTATTCTAACTAAATGATTAGGCCATTCTAAATAAGATTAATTAAGTTAATTAATTAAGTAATTAATTATTTAATTAATTCAATTCTATTATTATTATTATTATTATTATTTTGTTAGTTCCAGGGGGTGGGGCCCCCTTTGTCATAGGCCCCAGGGGGCTTAACGGGGCGGGCTAACGGGCGCGGACGAGGTTGCCCGTCAGGGCGAACCGGGCGACGCCCAGCATGCGCGGATGGGCGCCGGTGCGACGCCGACGAGGCCACGACGGGGCGGTGCCGTGGCGAAGCGGGCGGTCGTCGGAGGACTCCGGGGCCGTGGAGGGTGCAGCCGGACCACCGCGGGGCGAGTCGGCGAGCAGCGGCGGAGGTGGCTGGCCGTGAGGTGCGGTGACCAGGGGGCGGAGGCCGAGCAGGACGGACCCGAAAGGCACCGCGGGGGAAGCTGCGAGCGACGGGGAGGTTCGGTGGCGCGCGCGCAGGCGACTGCGGGCGCGTGCAGAGCCGGGGAAGCACATGCGGGTGGCTAGGCGCCCGTGGTTGCGCGCGGGTGTTACCGGACGCGACGACGGCGCCAGTGCGGGATGTGGAGGCATGGTGGTCGCGGGTAGAAACGGCCGGGCGCGACCGATGCGACAAGGGGGAGCCGGGTCGGCAGTTGCAGCAGGAGAGCAGCGACACAACGGCGGCCAAGGGCACCGCAACTGTGCACGGGCGCGTCGCACACGGGGACAGGGGAAGGAGGAGGAGAGGGGAAGGCCCGGGGCCTCACCGGGGGCGTAGGGTCAAGGCAGCGGGGCTCTGGGAGGCGGTCGAGGACGTCGCGGCGGAGGGGTAGCAGGCCGGTGAGGAGGAGGAAGCAGGCCGGCGAGGGAGCTCCTGCGACTGGCGTCGGGGTCGACGTGCAGGAAGTGGCGAGGTGTCGGCGTTAATAGGCGCCCGGTCGACGAGGGAGGAGCTGTGAGGAGGCCGGGAGGGGCGGCGCTTGGCGCGAAGAGAGTCCGGCGAGGGGGGGTCTAAGAGGCGACGGGGTCGGTGTCAATCGGTGCAGGGGCGCCCGTTTGCAGCGCGAGAGGAGTGGGCGTGAGGGGAGCGTGGGGGGAGGGTCGATCCCGATCCAGGGGAATCGGGGGAGGGAGTGTAGCGCGTGGGGGAAAGTGGGGGAGTGGGCGCTAGGGTTTCGAGGGGAGCGGGGGGTTATGGAGAGAGTGGCGGCGGCGGCTGGGCCAACTGGGCTGGCCGGCCGGTAGCTGGGCCGGTTGGCCCGGGGGTCTTTTCCTTTTTTTTGTTAGTCTTTGTTTTTCTTTTTCTTTATGTTATTTCTTTTCTGTTTTAATTCCTTTTAAGTATTTAGGCCTTTTATAAAAGCACGATTCCTTCACCATAATTACCTAGGCCTTTATTTACACGCGCTGAACATTTTCTTTTTAATGTTTGAAAACTTTTGATGCCTGACAAAAATTCAAATTTGAATTTGGATCGATTCTGAACTAGCGTGAGATTAGCAACAGTAATCGAGGTGACGTGGCATCATTAACAGGGGATTACTGTAGCCTAAATACCCGGGTGTCACAAAATGTCTCCTGATGAAGCATCTCCATAAATTCCTAAATTACCATGACTTGCCTTGGGTCCGTCTGATTTGGGAATCATACTATCCTCAAGGAGTTCTCACCCAAAGACCCCAGGGATCTTTCTGGTGGAAAAACATTCTCAAGTTGCTTCCCCAATACAAAAAGGTTGCTACTGGATAAATTGGACAAGGAAACACAATCACTCTTTGGTATAATAATTGGGGAGTGGGGATACTCAAAGATAAATTTCCCCAATTATTCTCGTTTTCCAGCAGGCACAGTTTGACAATCCAAGACTACCTCCAAGCCGATAATGCACTTGATAACTTTCACATTCCACTTTCAACAGAGGCCCAGCAATAATTTTTGCAACTGCAAGATATGCTTCAGACAACTAGATCTGGAAATGACCATGACAAATGGAGTTACCCATGGGGAGCTGAATAGTCCTCTATTAAGATGTACAAGTCAATTGCAATTCAGGATCAAGTACCACCTATCTTTGCAAAGATATGGAAGAATGCTGCAATGCTGGGATATATGATTTTTTTCTGGCTGCTCTTACATGACAGAGTCAATACAAGGAATCTCCTTCACGGAAAATCTTTCCATTTACCATCATACATATGTGAGCTCTACCAATCCAATGCTGAAGAAACTTCCCTACACTTATTTTGGGACTGTGACTTTGCCTCAAGTTATTGGGAAGCTCTGCTTGGTCACAGAAACAGAGGCATATCACCCTATGAGGAAATTACTCTCTTGGCTCAGGCCCTACCCACATCAATTGCCATGTAAATCCTCATCATGGGATGTTGGAATATCTAGATTCAGAGAAACGGGAAAATTTTCAGAGCACGGCAGCACTCCATTCAAGATTGGAATGGCCTGTTGAAACATGATCTTCTACTCCTCAAGCATAGAATCAAGTCCAAGTTTGAAGCTCAACTCTCCAACTGGATTAATCAGTTCCTATTGACTTACAAGAGTGACTTGCCTATAAGGTAATGATTTGGGTATGGGATGGATTGATCACTATACCGACTTACTCTTATTATTCGCCTTGCTATATGGGATGGAAAATCTGAGTGACTTGCCTATAGTAGAGAGACGATGATCAAAACCTTATTTGAACCTTAGAATGGTATGACAATTCTCCCTTGTACAAGGCAGCTGTTGCCAATCGTAGGATATACGGTGAGGTTCAGCCCAGACCCATTTCCTGCAGGAGAAACCATAAATGGTTGACCACCATGAGGTATCGATAGTTGCTTAGTATTGGCGCCAGACCATCAGCTAAGAAGGCCCAATCTAGGAATAACCGTACCATGATGAAAGGACAGAAGAATTGCGGTAAAGGTTATGCCACCACCGGAAGAGCCCAGAGAAGGAATTATCCAGAGGATCTGAGAAGATCGACACTGCCAACAATAAGGATGGAGTATATGAGTTTTGATGGAACAATAACAATGCTTCTAAGGGTGGTAGCACCCCAGACCCCCTGTGACGATCGATGGATTTTGAGTAGACCCCCAAACCCAAACCTATTTCTTGCTAGCCTCTCCGAATCTCGAGGACGAGATTCATTTTAAGGGTGGTAGGTTTGTAACATCCCAAAATTCTAAATTTTGGAAAGTTATATTAAATAGATAGTTTTGATTGATTGTTTGATTAATTGTGTGAAGTGAGTGAAATTTGAAACTTTTGAAAGTTAAATGAGAGGGAATAAAAGGACTTTCCCAAACTTTCGTCTTGCATTTTTGATTTCCATGAATTCAAATTCTTTTCAAATACAAAACCCTAGAGAGAAGATGACATGGCTTCTTCCATTTATTTAAATGAAAAGGGTTGTTGAAAATATTTGAATTTCATTTGAAAATATTTCAAAATTCAGAAAACTTTAAGCAACTCAATGATTTTCATGAGGGAAGATAAAACGACTTCGTCAAAACATATGAAATACGAGTTGGAAGTTTATAGGGATCAAATTCAAAGTCCCTTTGAAATTATTTTCAAATTTGGAGTTATTTGGATTTTAATTAAATTATTTTTCTCCAAAAATAAAATATATGGAAAATAGGGTAAAATGATTACCTATAGTGGAAAAATGGAGAGAAATAAATTTGAAGTCATTTTGGTATATTTTTAAAATGATTTTTATGAGGTTTTATTATAGCACAAGCACTCTTTGCTTTATTTAAAATTTGGTGGATTTTATTTGAACATAGATTAATGTTCATGTTGTAGAAAATCTTTTTTTTTGAAAATTTTGATATATAATATGCCTATTTATAATTTTTATATTTTTGCTTCAAAATTTATTTGTAGTTGTGTGTTACAAAAAACTCTTTGAACAGTGCCAGGCCGAAGCCCAGCACTGCTCTCTCTCTCTCTCTCTCCCCGCCGCCGACTAGGCCGGCCCAAGGCCAGGCCGCAGCCCAGCACCCGCCGCCGCCGTCTCCTTCCCCGAGCGGGAATCCTTGCTCGGGCATGCTGCCGTGACAGCCGCCGCCTCGACGGTCGTGTCCCAACTGGACTCCGCGTCCGCCTAGCCCCTCCTCCAAGCCGCGCCCCTCCCCTGGCCTTTATAAGGCGAGACCGTCGCCCCGCCTCCTCTCTTCTCGCTGCCCACCGCCGTCCGCATCCCGCCGCCGTCGTCGCTCATAGCCGCTTCGCCGCCGCCCGCGCTGCTGCCTCCGTTGCCCTGCGCCGCACTAGCCGTCGTCTCCGCCCGTCGCCGTCGAGCCCGCCGTCGCCGGAGTTGCTGCCCGCCGTCGTCGGGGATCGTCGGAAAACGCCGCCGTCACCAGAACCGCCCGCCGCCCGATCCACCGCCCGACCCGTCGGTTTCGCCCGGTTCGGTATAAAACCAACCCCGGTTCGCCGGTTTTCTTTTAGGTTTAGGTTTTCCTCGGTTTTGTTTAAAAAACCCGGTTTAGTTTTTTTTCAAATCTATTGAATGAACATTCTCTGTCTAGAACTAGTTAGTGAACATTCATTAAATGGCCTTTTCGTTTTATTTTATTTCTACCCGGGACCCGTCCGTGATTAAAGTTTTTACAGATTAGTCCCTAATCTTAAAACGATCACTAGTTTTTGCTCGTTAGCCCAAATCCAACGAAACCAACGCCCACTTCTTCGTGATGATCCCCGCTATCCAGTAACACAACTTAAACATGTTTTTGAAAGTTTAAAAATTTGAATTCAAACAGTTTTGTATTTGAACTTCGTTTGATCATAATTTGAGTTTTATAACTCTGTTTGAGTTGATTCTTTTTGCAAATGAAAGCTCTTGACCTAAACTTTCTGATAAGGCCAAATTCACATAATTTTGGTACTGTTAGATGTTGTTTCATGTCGCAAGAGTTATTTTGCTTGGTTTTGAAGTTTTCCAAATTGTTTTCTTCATTCTTTTCGATGCTTTTGAGTGATTGCTTATGTGTGGTTACCATTGCTTGCTTACGATAGATTTAATGGAGTGAGACGAATAGAACTATCAGGAGTTGAGTGCAAATCATCTTCATCAACAGTACAGGCAAGTTCACACTTTGATCATATCCCTTTCATACCTAGTTTTTATGTATTAGTGTCAACCCTCAAACATTGCATGGTTTGGCTTGATAACATGTGGTTTTTGGGAAGTAGTTGATGAGGTAGAACCTATTACCTTGTTTATTACCAAACCCTTGGGAGTTACTTCTACGTTATGCTTATACTGCTATGCTATGCTCGTAGACGTGGTTTGGTTTGTGTGATTCATGACAGATGTGAGAGTTATTATTAATGGTTACCTTAAGGTGGCTACTTTAATACACATCTGGGTGGAATGGTAGGGGAATACTGGAGTACCCAGTGGTTTGCCCGAGCACCTGGAGAACCTAGTGCTTGTCCAAGGGAATCCCGGAGAACCCGTGTGATTACCCTATGGAATGCCACCCAGGTTCAGAGGGATCGTAAGATTATTCATGCTAGAAACTTCCGTGTGCAGCCACAAGCCATTATGGGCTCTGGCATAGTTGAGTATGTTGCGTGAGCTCTTGAAGAGGTAGACTAGCAGATGTAGGGGGTGTAGGTGGTACTGTCTACCCAGAGTAAAGAGTTAATGTTTCTGAAAGACTGTGTCTCGGTCATCCGTTTCTCAAACACCTTTTAGTGCGAGAAATCCAACGGAGGCGATTGAGTCTTGTGGAAAAAGTGCGCAGACCTCTATAGAGTGTACAAACTAATCATGGTTAGCCGTGTCCCCGGTTATGGACGTTTTGAGTATCTGGTTCTTGATTATCATGTTGGTATCAACACGTTACTTTAATAATTTGTTGGGTTGATGATTATTAATTTGGTATTGAGTTGGAGGAACCTTCTCAATATTTTTAACAAACTTTGTAGTTAAATATAATATATTCCTTTGTTGTAGGGAAAAACTGGCTTTACGCAAAACTGTTAACCGTAGAGCTTTCCACCAGCCATATATGCATGTAGTGATAGTTATTATTCATTATTACCCTATGGTGTGAATTTGCCAGTACATTGAATGTATTGACCCTTTGTGGCTGCAACGTCTCATGTTGCAGGAATCTTACGACGAGTAAGTGATATGTTAGGGTTACGATTTCTACACTCAACTTTGTCGTGGGTGTTGATGGGAATCCACAATCTTGTTGTTACTTCCGCTCTTTGGGTTGAGGTAATAGTATTTATGTTACTTTATACATGTGATTTACCTCTGTTATAAATCCTCGAGTATTGTGTGTGTCAGCATACCGATCCAGGGATGACACTTAAGCACAGAGACTTGATCCATTCGGGTCGGGTCGCTACATTCACGGTAAAAATCCTCTTTATTCCAAAGTAGTCTTAGTTGTCCGATATCTTGTACTTCTTGGAGTGGTCTCATCAACCGAATCTTCATGTGGTCAAAAGGGAAAGGATATAATCAACCTAAAAGGGAATATTTGAGTAAGCTTAGAAGAGAAGAGAGGTAAGAGATCTTTTTGAAAATAAAGTAGTAGAGAGAATCTTTCCTATGGGCTTGCCAGTCTCTAGGGTCACGTCCTACAGTCAACATGTGCTCTAATACCATCTTGGAGTGACCCGTCCTCAAACGGTCAAGTCTTTGTGCCTAAGTGTCATCCCTGGATCGGTATGCTGACATATACAGTACTCGAGGATTTATAACCGAGGTAAATCACATGTATAAAGTAACGTAAATACTATTACCTCAATCCATTAAGCGGAAGAAACAACAAGGTTGTGGATTCCCATCAACACGAACGGAAGGTTGAGTGTAGAAATCGTAACCCTAACGTATCACTTACTCGTCGTAAGATTCCTGCAACATGAGACGTTGCAGCCATAGAGGGTCAGTACATTGAATGTAGTGGCAAATTCACACCATAGGGTAATAATGAATAATAACTATCACTACATGCATATATGGCTGGTGGAAAGCTCTACGGTTATAATGTTTTTGCGAAAAGCTAATTTTTCCCTACTGCAAAGGAATAAATTTTATTTAACTAACAAGTGTTTGAAAATATTGAGAAGGTAAACCCCAACTCAATCCCAATTAAAAGTTAACAACCCAACAAATTAATTAAGTAACGATGAGATCAACATGATAATTCAAGAACCAGATACTCAAGATGTCCATAACCGGGGACACAACTAATCATGATTAGTTTGTACACTCTGCAGAGGTTTGCGCACTTTTCCCCACAAGACTCGATCTCCTCCGTTGGATTCCTCGCACTACATGGTGTTTGAGAAACGAATGACCGAGACACAGTATTTCAGAAGCATTAACTCTTTACTCTGGGTAGACAGTACCAACCTATATCCCCTACATCTGCTAGCCTACCACTGAAAGAGGTCACGCAACATACTCAACTATGCTAGAATCCATAATAGTTTGTGGCTGCACACGGAAGTTTCTAGCATGAATAATCTTATGATCCCTTTGAGCCTGGGTGGCGGTCCATAGGAGAATCACACGGTACCCCAGGTTTTCCAAAAATACAGACAACATTGGGTTCACCAGGTCCTTAGTCCACCCAGATGTGTATTAAAGTAGCCACCTTAAGTTAACCATTAATTAACAAAACTCACATTTGTCATGGATACACTCACACAATCCACGTCTACAAGGACAGCATAGCAATATAAGCAAACGTAGAAGTAACTCCCAAAGGTTTGATAATAAACAGGGCAAGAGGTACTACCTCATCTACTTCCCAAAACCCACATAATAAACAGATCCTAAACATGCAATGCTTGAGGGTTGAAACTAATGCATAAAAACTGGGTATGAAAGGGATATGATCAAAGTGTGAACTTGCCTGTGCTGTTGATGAAGAAGCTTCACACTCAATACTCCTAATATTTCTACTCATCACACTCGGGTCAATCTATCGTAAGCAAGCAGTAGTAACCACACATAAGCAATCATGCAAAAGAATCGAAGAAAAGATCTTGGAAAACTTCGAAAACAAGCAAATAACTCTTGCAACATAAAACAATTTCTAACAGTACCAAAATTAAGTGAATTTGGCCTTATCAGAAAGTTTAGGTCAAGAGCTTCGATTTGCAAAAAGAATCAACTCAAATGGAGTTATAAAACTCGAGTTACGATCAAACAAAGTTTGAAAACAATCTGTTTGAATTCAAACTTTAAAACTTTCAAAAACATGTTTAAGTTGTTTTACTGGAAAGAGGGGATCATAACGAAGAAGTGGGCGTTGGTTTCGTTGAATTTGGATAAATGGTGTAAAAGTTGCGAGGGTTTGAAGTCTAGGGGCTAATCTGATAAAAACTATCTACAACTAAGTCCCTGGACACGTGACACAAAACGACAGGCTGAAAAACCGTTCACTGCGGGGCTAATAGAGCGAACATTCACTAACTAAAGCATACCGGTTCGAAAAAACAACTAAACCTAATCCCAACCCTAGATATAGGATCGGACGGACGGGACGGAGCGAGGCTTACCGCGGCGACGGTGGGTGCAAGCGGCGAGGGAGACAACGGCGGCGGCTCGGACGTCGATGGGGCGGCGGCTCTGGTGGCGGCGAAGGCGTCACGGGGCTCGGTGCGGCGCGGCGGTGATGATGTATGGGGCGGCGTCGGTCGGGAGTGGCGGGGCGGAGCGGGGCAACGATGGCGAAGCTCGGCGACGGCGGCTACTTCGGCGAGAGCGTGCGGCGGCGGCGAGAAGCGAGGAAGGGGAGAGAGGGTGCCGGGGCCGGCTATTTAAAGGGAGAGGGGTGGTCTCGGGAGGCGTGGGGCCACGGAGAGGCGTGCGCAGCCGGGACTCGGACGGTGGTGGCGGCGATGCCGTGCGGGAGCTGGTCTCCGGCTCGAGGTCGGAGACGGTGCGGTGGTGGGCTGGGCCACGACTACGGTTGGGCCTTGGGCTGGCCCAGTCGGCGGCAGGGAGAGAGAGAGAGAGAGAGAGAGTGAGAGAGAGAGAGAGAGAGAGAGAGAGAGAGCAGTGCTGGGCTTCGGCCTGGCACTGCTCGAAGAGATATTTTTTTAACAGACAATTACAAATAAATTTTGAAGCAAAAATGTAAAAATTATATATAGGCATATTATATATCAAAATTTTCAGAAAAAGATTTTCTATGACTTGAACATTTTTCTAGCATCAGATAAAATCCACACAAATTCAAATAAAACAAAGAGTGCTACAACCCTACTAAAATCCACTAAAAATCATTTTAAAAATACCAAAATGATTTCAAATTTATTTCTCTCCAATTTTCTATTATAGGGAATCATTTTACCCTAATTTCCATATATTTTATTTTTTGAGAAAAATAATTTGAATAAAACCCAAATAACTCCATTTTCAAAATAATTTCCAAAAGGACTTTAAATTGGATTCCTTTTAAACTCCCAACTCATATTTCATATGTTTTGAAGAAGTCATTTTATCTTCTCTCATGAAAATCATTGACTTGCTTAAAGTTTTTGAATTTGAAATAGTTCCATATGGAATTCAAATCTTTTCAAAACCCTTTTCATTTGTTTAGATGGAAGAAGTCATGTTATCTTCTCTCCAGGGTTTTGTATTTGAAAATAATTTGAATTCAAGGAGATCAGAAAGCAAAGATGAAAGTTTGGGAAAGTCCTTTTATTCCATCTCATTTAACTTTCAAAAGTTTCAAATTTCACTCAACTTGACACAATCAATCAAACAATTAATCATAACTATCTATTTAATATAACATTCCAAAATTTAGAATTTTGGGATGTTACAATAAATAACATAGTAAGATTCAACACCCTTGAAAATAGTGGGATCACTAATTCCTAAAGTTGACACTCTTCCAAACCCACTTTCGATGATAGTATTATTCATACTCCAAAAGATATAAATGAAGTTCATGGGGCATTCTACTATTAATATATACTAACCAATATCCAAGCTCAAAATATATAAGTGAAGCACACGAAGCATTCTATAAAACCATATTCAAAATATTTAAGTGAAGCACAAAGATCATTCTATAATATCATTGAAGGGCTATCTCATACTAGCATGGTTCCTAAAGAAAAAGAAAAACACAAAGGACACAAATCATGCAAACAAAACAAAAACCAAGGTATACCGAAAATTGTTGAAGAAGAAAGATGGGATGCCAATCGGAGCATCCCCAAGTTTAGATGCTTGAGTATTCTTGAAATATTTACTTGGGGTGCCCTGGGAACCCCCAAGCTTGAACTCTTGCCTCTCTTTATTCTTCTCGCATCGGTAACTCGTCGTTCTTCGAACACTTCATTCATACAAAACTTAACAAAAACTTTGTGAGATCCGTTAGTATAATAAAGCAAATCACTACCTTTAGGTACTGTTGTAAACTCATTCCAATTTTACATTAGCACTTTATCTACTATATTCAAACTTCACCATGTTTCATACCCCCTATACTACCCATGGATTCATCAAAATAAGCGAACAACACATAGAAAACAGAATCTGTCAAAAACAGGACAGTATGTAGTAATCTAGAAATTTAGTAAACTTCTGTAACCCTAAAAATTCCAAATAAAATATGACAATTTAAAAAATTTGTAATGAAGTAATGTTCAAAAAATTTCAGACCCATTTGACTTTCCAGTAAAAAATGTAAATTCACATGCTACAGCCAAACTTTCTGTTTTTGTACTGCACATAGTAAACAAGCAATCTAATCATCCTAAAACCAAATCTTGGCACATTATTTTTATAATACAAGGGGATAAATATTTACAAAGAAACTTCCATGAAAAATTCTACATTGTTTCCATGAGCATGAACACAAGTGCTCAAGGTCGACCCTTACTTCTTCAATGCATAACTTTCCAATCACTTCTCTTTTTAAAAAACTTTTTAGGCATATGAGGCAAGTGCATCTTTTTGTATTTTCATTTTTTGATTTTTTTGTATGTTTCACCCACAACAAAGCAAAACTAAAAGGGAAAACAAAAAATACTTAGTGAAGAAAGCAAACAAGCACACACGAGAATATCAACCCCATGCTATTGCTCCCCGGCAACGGTGCCAGAAAAGTGCTTGATAATCCTCAAGTACAGGGGAATCATCGTAGCAATTCCCAAAGGTGGAAGTGATAAGTATGGAGTGTCGAACCCACAAGGAGCTAAAGGTAAGATCAATATTCTCTCAAGTCCTATCTGCCACTGATACGACTCTACGTACACCGAACGTTTGCTTCTAACTAGAAACAAGAAATAAAACTACGTTATGGGTATGAAGAGGATAACTTTGTATGATATCGGAGAGCTAAAATATAAAAGTAGGTGTTATTATCATAAAGTTAGAATATATTACTAAATATTATAAATAGTGAGTGGAATAATGATGGGTCGGTGTGCGCAATTATCCTAGGCAATTGTTAACAAGACCGGTAATCACTATTGCAATTTCATATGAGGGAGAGGCATAAGCTAACATACTTTCTCTTCTTGGATCATATGCACTTATGATTGGAACTCTAGCAAGCATCCGCAACTACTAAAGATCATCAAGGTAAAACCCAACCATAGCATTAACATAGCAAGTCCCCTTTATCCCATACGCAACAACCTCCTTACTCGGGTTTATGCTTTTGTCACTCAAGAAACCCACTATAAGCGAATCATGAATGTATTGCAACACTCTACATCAGGAATCCCTCACACTTGCGCGACATGGAGGACACAATAGGACAGCACCAAAATAAAACATACAGCTCATACCAATCTAGATCATCAATCAACCCAAAGACAAAGGATATCTACTCAAAACATCATAGGATGGCAACACATGATTGGATCATAATATGTGGCATAAAGCACCATGTTCAAGTAGGGATTACAGCGGGGTGTGGGAGAGTGGACTGCGTAAAAGGGATGAGGATGGTGATGCTGATGGTGATGTTGATGAAGATGATCACCGCGGCGATGATTCCCCTCCTGATGGCACCCCGGTGCCACCGAGAGAGAGAAGAGGTTCTCCCCCTTGTGCTTCCTCCTAGATGGCCTCCCCCTGGATGGGGAGAGGTTCTTCCTCTGGTCCTTGTCCTTCACGGTGATGATGGCCCCTCCGAGATCCTCCTCCATGGCCTCCGGTGATGATGGCCCCCTCCGGCAGGGTGCTAGAGAGGACCTAGATTGATTTCTCGTGGCTGCAGAGGCTTGCGGCGCGGAACTTCCAATCTAGGTTATTTTCTGGAGGTTTGGGCATTTATAGGAGAGGTTGGTGTCGAGGACAAGTCAGGGGGCCCCACGGGGAGTCCACGAGGCATAGGGGTGCACCCCAGGGGATGGGCGCACCCTCCACCCTTATGGGGCCCACATGACTCCCCTCTTGTCACTCTTCGTTCCATTTTTTTTATTTTCCAGAAAAATTCTCCGTTGATTTTCACCGCATTCCGAGAACTTTTATTTCTGCACAAAAACAACACCATGGTAGTTCTGCTGAAAACAGCGTCAGTCCGGGTTAGTTCTAATCAAATCATACCAAAATCATATAAAACTATTGTGAACATGGAATGGATACTTCATAAATTATACTCCCTCCGTTCTTAAATATCAGTCTTTTTAGAGATTCTACTATGGACTACATACGGAGCAAAATGAGTGAACCTACACTCTAAAATATGTCTATATACATCCGTATGTAGTTTATAGTGGAAACTCTAAAAAGACATACATTTAGGAATGGAGGGAGTAGATACGTTGGAGACGTGTCAATCAGTCCCCGCAAGTTCAACATGTTAAAAGTGGGCACTAAATTGCTCAGTCTGTCCTTGAATGCTTTCAAAAGAATATTTGCTTTGGATGTGTGATCTTTGACTGTGTTGCCATTCTCATCTTGGAGGCTATGAATATGATTAACTCTATACTTGAGAGTAGCTTTGGCCAGGAAATATTGTGAGTTTTCTTCTCCAAATTTAATCCATCGAATGGTAGCCCTCTGCTACCAATATATTCTCAGTAACTCTAGCAATTTCAACAAGTGTTGTTTTAAAAATTCTCTGCCATTCCAATCCACTAACTGTAGAGGCCTGAACTCTTCAACAGTGTCCAAGAACAGAAGAACTTCATTTGTAGATTTGATGGTGTTGTTGAGCTGTGAAATAGTTTTAGCCCACAGCTTTAAGCACTTTCTTAGTCTTTTGAACTTGGAAGTGATCCTTTTTGCATAGTTTGTAATATTCAGATTCTGATCCCAATTGGCTTTGACGATATCCTTGAAGCCCTGAATTTGCAACCAATAATTCTCAAATTTGAATATTTTTGCTTTTGGAATATGAGTTCCTATCTGAATGAGGCATGGAATATGATCAGACATAGGTTTAGCAAGGGGAAGGACTATGGTGTTTGGGAAATGAGCAGTCCAAGCTTCTGAAGTGAAGACAAAATCTAGTTTCTCCAGTAGTGGGGCACTCTGCATATACCTCCAAGTAAAGCTCCTTCCTTTCAGGGGAATTTCTACCAAGGCTAGGGAGTTAATCATCTCATTAAACTTCATCATGTCATTAAAGTTACCACTTCGCCTGCTTCTGTTATGAGGGTACCTTATATAATTAAAGTCTCCCATGATTAACCACTTAGTGTCATCAGGCATCTGAATGTTTTTGAGCCAATTAATGAAAATATTCCTGTCCTCTCCTTGACAAGGCCCATAGTGTTAGTAAGAATCCAAGAATCTCCTGACATTATTGATGTGAATCTGATAGACAAAGATAAATCATTATGGAACAAGGTTTCGCCATCAAATGGTGAATCATTCCAGGCTGTAAGTAGATCACGAGATGCACCCACCGGGGGGATAAAATCAAATTTATTAATTCTCCCGGGTAATTTGTTTTTGAGATATCTGTGGTAAAAAATTCCTTTTTTGTTCCCTGGAGACAAATAATATCTGCATTAGACTCGGCGATCTTGTTTGCAATAGAAAACCATTTGTTATTGTCATTGATACCCCTGATGTTCTAGTTTAGAGTATTCCAGTTTCTTTTCATTGATAACTGATGATATATTGATCAGAAATGCAGAGTGAAATACTGCACAAAAGAAGTGCTCCTTGAAGCTTAGAACACCCAATCTTGTCATAAGGATCACAATCATAAGGATAAGATATTCTCAACACATCAGACGACTTTCTACCAGTGCCACAACCCAGGTGGGTTGAATAAACTTTAAAGTTTAGGAAGCAGTCATACATGCAAAAATACAGACCAAGGACCAACAAATCCATTACGAAAGTTCTGGGGATCATAGTATTATAGTCTCAGGTACACAGAAACTTAACCAAGTCCAACTGAAATTAGCTGGAACTATCTACTACAGTGACTGTCCTTAAGCCTCTGGCCTTCCAGATTGCTGCTTGCTTCCTTTGTTAGCAGCCTTGCTGTCCTTCTTTTTCTTGGGCTGGTGTAGCATGCCATCAGAACATTCCTTTGCGTCAGCCTTGCAAAAGGAAATAGAGAGGTTTTTAATGATCTTAGAGGGAATTGCAGGAGGACTGGTGGAGCAAGAGAAGCAATTTCTATCTTGACATGTTTGTTTCTTAAAGACTTTATTGAGTTTGCTTAACCTGCAACTTCTCCTTACCTCTGTTTCCACAATAGGGGCTTTGTCCTTCCTCTTCCTTTGACCAGAAGCAACTGTGGTACTGACAGTGGGCTGTAGAGACTGAGAAGGTGTACTTGATGCCACAGGAGCAACTGTGCTGGGAGCAGAGGATGCTTCTTGTTCTACCATAATCTGAGAACAAACATGTTGCAGACCAGAGACACAAGATTCAGGTAAGACAAATGGGACAGGCAGAGCCCTCAATCAGATAAGTCCATAGTTTAGAAGTGAGCAAAGATATGGCCCATTCCAAATTATTAGGTGTCACCAAAGCTAGAGTGATGAAGTTAAACCATTCTGAAGGTACCTAGATGATGGGTTGCTAGAGTGACAGAAGCTTAAACCCTAGTTTATCTGCTACTTTGTAAGGGACCGATTTGGATCAAGTTCAATGCTATGGTTAGATTTTATCTTAATACTTGTCTCATAGTTGCGGATGCTTGCGAGGGGTTTAATCATAAGTAGGATGTTTGTTCAAGTAAGAACAACACCTAAGCACCGGTCCACCCACATATCAAATTATCAAAGTAGCGAACACGAATCGAACCAACATGATGAAAGTGACTAGATGAAATTCCCGTGTACCCTCAAGAACGCTTTGCCTATTATAAGAAACAATTTTGGCCTGTAGTTTGCCACAAAAGGATTGGGCTACCTTGCTGCACTTTACTTACAATTATCGTTACTTGCTCGTTACAAATTTTCTTGCTTTCAAACTATATGTTATCAACAATTTTAGTGCTTGCAAAAATTACCTTGCTGAAAACCACTTATCATTTCCTTCTGCTCCTCATTGGGTTCGACACTCGTACTTATCGAAAGGACTATGATTGATCCCCTATACTTTCGGGTCATCAGGCACATATTAGTGGTAGAATGCAGCAAATGGTTATAAGCAAGTTTAGTATGAGGCTAGCAATCTTCCCACATTTTCAGGTTATTCTTCAAAATAGCCCTAAGCATATTAGACGTTGTTATGTTGGCTATTTCAGTTTGACCATCAGTCTGGGGATGACATGTAGTACTAAAAAGTAGTTTAGTCCCCAACTTAGCACATAAACATTTCCATAAGTGGCTAAGAAATTTAGTATCACGATCTGAAACAATAGTATTTCGCACAACACAAAAGCGAATAATTTCACGAAAGAACAAATTAGCAGCATTAGTAGCATCATTGCTTTTATGACATGGTATGAAGTGTGCCATTTTTGACAATCTATCCACGACAACAAATATGCTATCCCTACCCTTGTTTGTTTGAGGTAAACCTAAAACAAAGTCCACAGATATGCCATCCCATGGAACAGTAGGTACAGGCAAAGGCATATATAAGCTGTGAGGATTGAGTCATGACTTAGCCTTTTGACATGTAGTGCAGCGAGCAATAAAAATTGCGCTCAACATCCGTCTCATCTTTATCCAAAAGAAATGTGTAGCAAGCACATCCTCCATTGATTGTTGGTATCTGCGTTGGTAATTCCCTAAAGAGGAGAGGATGATGCAGCACAGCAACGATAAGCATTTCCCTCAGTTATGAAACCGAGCTTATCAATCTAGTAGGAGAACCAAATAACACTATGTAAATAGGACATGCACACAAACAACAACAACTTGCAACCAACGCGTAAGAGGGGTTGTCAATCCCTCCTAGGTATTGAGATAGATTAAATTGTATGAGATTTGATAAATAGATCTAACTAAAACACAAAATAAAATAAATAAAGGAAAAACGCAGAAAGGTATTTTTATTTTTATATGATAGGAAAATAGATGTGGGGTCGTAGTTTTCAGTGTAGGCTTCTCTCGAGAAAATATCATACGGTGGGTAAACAAATTATTGTTGGGTATTGTAGAAAAGCGAATAATCTTGACGATATCCAAGGCAATGATCATGTGTATAGGCATCACGTCCAAGATTAGTAGACCGAATGATTCTGGATCTACTACTATTACTCCACACATCGACCACTACCCAGCATGCATCTACTGTGTTAAGTTCATTGAAAAATGGAGTAATGCAATAAGAACGATGACATGATGTAGACACTATCTATTCATGTAGGAATATACCCCATATTTTAATCCTTAATGGCAACGATACACGCGTGTCATGTCTCTTTCTGTCACTGAGATTGAGCATCGCAAGATCAAACCCATCATAAAGCACCTTTTCCCATGGCAAGAAAAATCAATCTAGTTGGCCAAACCAAACCAAAATTTTGGAGAAGAAATACAAGGCTATAACAATCATGCATAAAAGAGTTCAACAAAGTCTCAAATAATATTCATGGATAGAACTGATCATAAACCCACAATTCATCAGATCCCAACAAACACACCGCAAAAAGTCATTACATCAAATAGATATCCAAGAACATCGAGGAGAACATTGTATTGAAGATCAAAAAGATAGAATAAGCCATATAGCTACTAGCTATGGACCCGTAGGTCTATGGTAAACTACTCATGTATCATCAGAGGGGCAACAAGTATGATGAAGAACCCCCTCCGTGATCGTTGACCCCTCCGGCAGACTGCCGGAAAAGGCCTCTAGATTGGATCTTGTGGTTCTAGAACTTGCGGCGGCGGAAACTGTTTTCTCTCGACTCCCCTAGGGTTTTGGGGATTTTAGAGTATTAATAGAGACGGAGGTTGGTGCAGAAGTTTCCCGTGGTGCCCACTACCCACCAGGGTGCGCATAGGCCTTCTGGCATGACCTGGTGCCTAGTGGGCCCCACGGGCCTCCTTTGGTGAACTTCCTTGGCTCCCTGGGTGTCTTTTGGCCAGTCAAAAATCTCCAAAAAGTTTAGTGGCATTAGGACTCCGTTTGGTATTGATATCTCTGAAGTAAAAAACAAGCAAAAAATAGCAACTGGCACTTGGCACTATGTCAATAGGTTAGTCCCCCTAAAAATGATATAAAGGTGCTAGTAAATGAATATAGAACATCCAAGATTGATAATATGACAACATGAAACAATCAAAAATTATAGATACGTTGGAGACGTGTCATCCATCTTCTTCATGCCAAAATGTCCCATTAATCCTCCTTCATGCGCCTCCTGCAACAACAAAAGATGAACGGAGCTAGCTGGAATGCATAGCTTGTTACCAGGGAACACAAATCCATCATTAATGATGAACTTGTTCCACTTTCTTCTTTCTTTAGAATCATGTATCACATCTTTAAATTCAGCATGATGCACATATTGATCTTTGATGATCTCCAAACCAAAAATTCTAGAGTCAAGTTGTGAAAGCATAGTATAACGACAAGACAATGCATCAACAATAACAATTTCTTTACCCTTCTTGTGTTTAATGACACAAGGGAAATTCTCAATGAATTCAACCCATTTAGCATGTTTACGGTTCACTTTTGCTTGATTTTTAATATGTCTCAAAAATTCATGATCGGAATGTATAAGAAATTCTTTAGGCCATAAATAATGTTGCCATGTTTCCAAAGTCCGAACAAGAGCATATAATTCCTTATCATAAGCAGAATAATGTTGCTCACTCAATTTCTCAGAAAAGTACGCAACGGGTTTACCATCTTGTAATAATGCACCTCCTAACGCACCTCCTAATGCAATTCCACTAGCATCGCGTTCAATCGGGAAGTCGTAGTAAAGGAGCATGTGTCAACTTATCTTTCAATACCATGAAGGCTTCTTCTTGTGCAGTACCCCAAACAAAAGGCACATCCTTGTTTGTAAGCTCATTGAGAGGTGCAGCAATGGTGCTGAAATCTCTCACAAAACTCCTATAGAAACCAGCGAGTCCATGAAAACCCCTCACTTGTGTGACTATTTTGGGTTGTGGCCAACTCTCAATATCTTCAATCTTGACTTTATCAACTTCAATTAACAACATAGCCAAGAAAAGATACTCGGTCGGTGCAAAAGGTGCACTTCCCAAGGTTACCAAAGAAATGTGCATCATGTAGAGCAATAAAAACAACACATAAATATTCCAAATGTCCTCCAAAAATCTGCTATAAATCAGTAGCTTATCAAAATAGACTACCACAAATCGTCCAATGCAAGCACATAAAACTTCCTTTATTAATATCATCAAAGTGCTAGGTGCATTAGTTAACCCAAAAGGCATGACTAACCAATCATATAAGCCAAACTTAGTTTTAAATGTTGTTTTCCATTCATCTCCCAATTTCATACGAATTTGATGGTATCCGCTACTTTGGAGAATATTGTAGATCCACTTAATTCATCAAGCATACCATCTAGCCTTGGAATAGGATGACAATAACGAATAGTAATATTATTATTGGATCTACAATCAACACACATACGTGATTGATACGTCTCCAACGTATCTATAATGTTTGATTGTTCCATGCTATTACATTCTATTTTGGATGTTTTATATGCATTAGTATGCTATTTTATTTTATTTTTTGGACTAACCTATTAACCTAGAGCCCAGTGTTAGTTTCTGTTTTTTGCTTGTTTTTGACTTTTACGGAAAAGGAATATCGAATTGAGTCCAAACAGAATAAAATTTTATGGTGATTTTTCTTGGACCAGAAGAAACCCAGGAGACTTGGAGAGGAGGCTAGAAGACCTACGAGGCGGCCACAAGCCGTGGGAACGCGCTCCGGGGGGTGCCACTGGCTTGTGGGGCCCTCGTAGACCCTCCATCCATAATCTTCGCACTATAAATCCTCAAATATGCCCCCTATACCAGAGGGCACACCAAAAATACTTTTCCGCCACCGCAAGCTTCTGTTCCGGTGAGATCCCATCTTGGGGCCTTTTCCGGCACCCCGCTAGAGGGGGATTCGATCATGGAGGGCCTCTACATCGACCTTGCTGCCCTTCCGATGAAGCGTGAGTAGTTCACCATGGACCTAAGGGTCCATAGCTACTAGCTAGATGGCTTCTTCTCTCTCTTGGATCTTCAATACGATGCTCTCCTCGATGTTCTTGGAGTTCTACTCGATGTAATCTTCTTTTGCGGTGCGTTTGTTGAGATCCTATGAATTGTGGATTTATGACCAGATTATCTATGAATATTATTTGAGTCTTTTCTGAACTATTTTATGCATGATTAAAATAGCTTTGTATTTCTCTTCGAACTATAGGTTTGGTTTGGCCAACTAGATTGGTTTTTCTTGCAACTTGAGAGGTGCTTAGTATTTGGTTCAATCTTGCAGTGTCCTCACCCAGTGGCAGAAGGGGTAGCGAGGCACGTATTGTATTGTTGCCATCAAGGATAAAAAGATGGGATTTATATCATATTGCTTGAGTTTATCCCTCTACATCCTCACATCTTGCTTAGGGCGTTACTCCGTTCTTATGAACTTAATACTCTAGATGCATGTTGGATAGTGGTCGATGTGTGGAGTAATAGTAGTAGATGCAAGCAGGACTTGGTCTACTTGTCACAGACGTGATGCCTATATTCATGATCATTGCCTTAGATATCGTCATAATTATGCGCTTTTCTATCAATTGCTCAACAATAATTTGTTTACCCACTGTGTGTTTTATTCAAGAGAGAAGCCTCTAGTGAAACCTATGGCCCCCGGGTCTATTTTCCATCATATATTTTCAGATCTATATACAAAAAAAATACCTTGATGCACTTTATTTATATTTACTTTAGTTTGCTCTTTTATTTATCTTTTATACCTATCTCTATTAGATCTCACTCTTGTTCATGACTGTGAATGGATTGACAACCCCTTTTCGCGTTGTGTGCTAGTGTTTGTTAATTTGTGCAGGTGCATATATTGGAGACTTGCTTGTGCCTCCTACTGGATTGATACGTTGGTTCTTAACTGACGGATATACTTATCTCTACTTTGCTGCATCACCCTTTACTCTTCGAGGGAAAAATCAATGCAGGCTCAAGAAGTAGCAGGAAGAATTTCTGGTGCCGTTGCCGGGGAGGTTCTATATCAAGCCTACCAAGTACCAATCATAAACTCTCATCTCTTGCACTTACTTTATTTGCCATTTTCCTCCCCCCCACTTCTAAAACGTTTTCAGAAAAACACAAAAAATATTTGCCTTTTTATTTGCCTTCTTTTCATTTGCGCTTATATCTTATTTGGTTCGTTTGCTAGTTTGTTTAGTATAATTGTGTGTTTATTGCAAATCAGAAAGCAAAATGGTTTTATGGATCCACTTAAAGTTTTCTACTTGGATCATCTTCGATCCATATGTGCTCGTGCCGAAACCCCAACTAGTTTAGTTGATGGAAAATCTTTAGATGAGCATGCTCATTTTGCGCGTCACTGTTTGTTTGAAAAAGGGAGACTCTTATGGAATGAAATTAATTGGTTGCTATGTTATGCTTGGAATCTTTGTGAACTTTGTGATTTTACTTGTTGCTCTAAGAACCCTAAAAAACACCTTCCCTACCTATGTGAGCTTAATGATAATGAAATCTTATCTTCTTATGAAAAGGGTGTTTATAGTTACTATGATATCGAAGAAATTGAAGAATTTGTTGCTTTTAAGGGTGCTTATGAAGTTGCTTCTTTGATTGAAAAGTTTGATATTACTCTCTACAAATCCGAGTTATTTTTGACATACTTTAATATTGCTATGAAAACTGTCCTCATAATTCTTATGTTATGGAATTTATTGAGAGAATGACTATTGCTTTAGAAGAAAATAATGATATGCATGAATCTACAAATAATTATGATTCCCTTGATTTGATTGAAATATCCCTTGATGAACATGATGCTTGCTATTCCTATGGCCATGATGCCAATATTAATGTTTATGGAGATGAATTTGCTATAGCTCCTTATGTTAAACATGAGATTATTGCTACTACACCCATACTTGATAGTTCCTTGAATCAAAAGCATGATTGCAATGATGTTATTATAAATTCTATTAATGTCAATTCTGCTGATATGCAAAACCCCAAGCTTGGGGATGCTAGTTTTGCTATGTCCGCTACTTATTGTAAAGATCATGATTGGTGTGATTCTTTTTATGATCTTGAAAATTTATTTAAGCCTCATGATGAATATGTTTGCAATAATATTGAAAGTGGGTTTGGAAGAATGTCAACTCTAGGTTATAATGATCCCACTATTTTGGAAGAGTGTCAACTTTGCATGCATGTGGATCATGAAGAGAATATTTTATGTGATAGTTAGATTGTTGAATTTGATTATGATCCTACATGTAATTGTTATGAGAGAGAGGAAAATATGGTTGTAGAAATTTTCATGTTACTAAATTACCTCTCGTTACTTTGAGATTGCTATTGTTTCATTCTTCTTCCTTGCATATGCTAGTTTTCGCTTGTATTCATAATTTGTTTGCTTATATAATGCCCATGCATAGGAAGTATGTTAGACTTAAACTTGTTTTTCACATGCTACATGATGCTCTCTTCGTGTTTCAATTGCTCTTTCATGTGAGCATCATCGAAATTATCAATGCCTAGCTAAAAATGCTTTAAAGAAAAGCGCTTGTTGGGAGACAATCCAATATTTGTATTTTCAATTTTTATGAAAATACACACTATTACCTTTGTAGTAATTGTGTTTTGGTGTTTTAATTAGTGTTTGAGCCAAGCAAGACCTTTGGGATGGTTCATGGTGATAGTTGATTTGATCTTACTAAAAAACAGAAACTTTTGCACTCATTGCCAGAAATTTAAAAAATCACAGAAACATGCTTTCGATCTGAATTTTTTTACAAAAGATTGATATACAAATTTCCTAGATTGCCCTAAGTTTTCAGAATTTCTGGAGTTACAGAAGTATACAAAATTGCCAGAATACTACAGACTGTTCTGTTTTTGACATATTCTGTTTTCTATGTGTTGTTTGCTTATTTTTATGAATCTATGGGTAGTGTCGGGGGTATGAACCATGGAGAAGTTGGAATACAGTAGATATTACGCCAATATAAATTTATAATGAGTACACAACAGTACCTAAAGTGGTGATTTATTTTATTATACTAACGGATCTTACGAGTTTTCTGTTGAGTTTTGTGTTGTGAAGTTTTCAAGTTTTGGGTAAAGATTTGATGGACGATGGAATAAGGAGTGGCAAGAGCCTAAGCTTGGGGATTCCCAAGGCACCCCAAGGTAATATTCAAGGACAACCAAGCATCTAAGCTTGGGGATGCCCCGGATGGCATCCCCTCTTTCGTCTTTAATCCATCGGTAAATTTACTTGAGGCTATATTTTTTTTCACCACATGATATGTGTTTTGCTTCGAGCGTCTTGTATGATATGAGTCTTTGCTTTTTAGTTTGCCACAATCATCATTGCTGTACACACCTTTTGAGAGGTACATGATTTAATTGTGAATTTATTAGAATACTCTATGTGCTTCACTTATATCTTTTGAGCTAGGCAGTTTGCTCTAGTGCTTCACTTATATCTTTTTAGAGCACGGCGGTGGTTTTATTTTATAGAAATTGATGAACTCTCATGCTTCACTTATATTATTTTTAGAGTCTTAAACAACATGGTAATTTTCTTAGGTTATGAATTTAGTCCTAATATGATGGGCATCCAAGAGGGATATAATAAAAACTTTCATATAAAGAGTATTGAATTATATGAGAAGTTTGATTCCTTGCATTTGTTTTGAGATATAAAGATGGTGATATTAAACTCATGCTAGAGAGTAATTGTGGATTGGTAGAAATACTTGTGTTAAAGTTTGAGATTCCCGTAGCATGCACGTATGATGAACAGTTATGTGATGAAGTCGGAGCATGATTTATTCTTTTATTGTCTTCCTTATGAGTGGCGGTCGGGGATGAGCGATGGTCTTTTCCTACCAATCTATCCCCCTAGGAGCATGCATATTAGTACTTTGTTTTGATGGTTAATAAACTTTTGCAATAAGTACGTGAGTTCTTTATGACTAATGTTGAGTTCATGGATTATACGCACTCTCACCCTTCCACCATTGCTAGCCTCTCTTGTGCCGCGCAACTCTCGCCGGTACCATACACCCACCATATACCTTCCTCAAAACAGCCACCATACCTACCTATTATGGCATTTCCATAGCCATTCTGAGATATATAGCCATGCAACTTCCACCGTTCTGTTTTATTATGACACATACCATCATTGTCATATTGTTCTCATATGCATCAGGCATTCATATAGAGTCATATATTTTTTCTAGTATCGAGTTGTAATTCTTGAGTTGTAAGTAAATAAAAGTGTGATGATCATCATTATTAGAGCATTGTCCCATGCGAGGACAGGATGATGGAAGCTATGATTCCCTCACAAGTTGGGATGAGTCTCTGGACTTTGAGAAAATAAAAGAGGCCAAAGAAGCCCAAATAAAAAAATAGGCCAAAGAAGCCCAAACAAAAAAATGGGAGAAAAAGAGAGAAGGGACAATGCTACTATCCTTTTCCACACTTGTGCTTTGAAATATCACCATGTTCTTCATGATAGAGAGTCTCCTATTTTATCACTTTCACACACTAGTGGGAATTTTTCATTATAGAACTTGGCATGCATATTCCAATTATGGGCTTCTTCAAATTGCACTTGGTCTTCATGAGCAAGCAAGTTGGATGCACACCCACTTAGTTTCTTTTTGAGCTTTCATACACTTATAGCTCTAGTGCATCCATTGCATGGCAATCCCTACTCACTTGCATCGATATCAGTTGATGGGCATCTCCATAGCCCATTAATTTGCCTAGTTGATGTGAGGCTTTCTCGTTCCTGTTTGTCTTCTCCGCAACCACCATATTCTATTCCACCTATTGTGCTATATCCATGGCTCATGCTCATGTATTGCGTGGAAGTTGAAAAAGTTTGAGAACACTAAAAGTATGAAACAATTGCTTGGCTTGTCATCGGGGTTGTGCATGATGAAATATTTTCTGTGATGAAGATGGAGTATAACCATACTATATGATTTTGTAGGGATAACTTTCTTTGGCCATGTTATTTTGAGAAGACATGATTGCTTTATTAGTATGCTTGAAGTATTATTGTTTTTATGTCAATATTAAACTTTTGTTTTGAATCTTATGGATCTGAATATTCTTGCCACAATAAAATAAAATTGCATTGGTAAATATGTTAGGTAGAATTCCACATCAAAAATTCTATTTTTATCATCTACCTACTCGAGGACGAGCAGGAATTAAGTTTGGGGATGCTTGATACGTCTCCAACATATCTATAATTTTTTATTGTTCCATGCTATTATATTATCTGTTTTGGATGTTTTATATGCATTTATATGCTATTTTATATTATTTTGGGACTAACCTATTAACCTAGAGCCTAGTGTCAGTTTCTGTTTTCCTTGTTTTGACTTCTACAAAAAAGGAATATAAAACGGAATAAAACTTTACGGTGATTTTTCTTGGACCAGAAGAAACCCACGAGAATTGGAGAGGAGGCCATAAGACCTAAGATGTGGCCACAAGCCGTGGGGGCACACCTTCTGGTTTGTGGACTCCTCGTAGACCATCCAACCCTAATCTTCGCACTATAAATCCTCAAATATTTCCCCTGTACCAGAGAGGACACCAAAAATACTTTTCCACCGCCGCAAGCTGATGTTCCCGTGAGATCCCATCTTGTGGCCTTTTCTGGCACCCCGCCGGAGGCATATTCGATCATGGAGGGCCTCTACATCAACCTTGCTGCACTTTTGATGAAGCGTGAGTAGTTTACCACAAACCTAAGGCTCCATAGCTAGTAGCTAGATGTCTTCTTCTCTCTCTTTGATCTTCAATACAATGTTCTCCTCGATGTTCCCGAAGTTCTATTCGGTGTAATCTTCTTTTGCGGTTCGTTTGTTGAGATCCGATGAATTGTGGATTTATGGTCAGATTATCTATGAATATTATTTGAGTCTTTTCTGAACTCTTTTATGCATGATTAAAGATATCTTTGTATTTCTCTTCGAACTATCGGTTTGGTTTGGCCAACTAGATTGGTTTTTATTGCGATGGGAGAGGTGCTTAGTTTTGGGTTCAATTTTGTAGTGTCCTCACCCAGTGATAAAAGGTGTAGCGATGCACATATTGTATTGTTGCCTTCAAGGATAAAAATACGGGGTTTATGTCATATTGCTTGAGTTTATCCCACTACATCATGTCATCTTGCTTAAGGCGTTACTCCATTCTTATGAACTTAATACACTAGATGCATGCTGGATAGCGGCCGATTGGTGGAGTAATAGTAGTAGATGCAGGCAGGAGTCGGTCTACTTGTCACGGACATGATGCCTATATTCATGATCATTGCCTTAAATATCGTCATAATTATGCGCGTGTCTATCAACTGCTCAACAATAATTTGTTAACCCACCGTATGTTTTCTTCAACAGAGAAGCCTCTAGTGAAACCTATGGCCCCAGGTCTATTTTCCATCATATATTTTTAGATTTATAAACCAAAAACCCAAAATTACCTTGCTGCACTTTATTTATAATTACTTTAGTTTGCTCTTTTATTATCTTTTATACATATCTCTATTAGATCTCACTCTTGTTCGTGACCGTGAAGGGATTGAAACCCCCTTTTCACGTTGTGTGCAAGTGTTTGTTAGTTTGTGCAGGTGCATATATTGGAGACTTGCTTGTGCCTCCTACTGGATTGATACCTTGGTTCTTAACTGAGGGAAATACTTATCTCTACTTTGCTGCATCACCCCACTACAAAAAAACACTTCTATGATGATATGTGTTTGTCGATTTTATGACAGAATCAAGATAGCCATACCTCTGCTGTCGTAGAAGTGTTCCATGACAATACCAAAATTATCATCATGGAAGTGTCCACTTCCATAACTATAAATAGCATGTCATGGAAGTGTTTTCGTCAAGGGTCACCGACATGTGGCATCCACCATAACGGGTCGCCGTTAAGCTATCAAGTTCCGGTTTGGATCCGATAACCCGTTAATAGCCCCGACCAATGGGGATTTTCCACGTGTAAAATTCTCATTCGCCGGATGATCCATGTGTCAGCTCATCATTGGGACAGATGTCAACCCTACAATGGACGGAAGACGCCTATGATATTTCAACAAGTGGCACAGCCCAATAGTGGCTCATTTAATATAAAAAAGGTTAGCCCAGCTAAAGGCCCACCATACTTTTTCAGACACAAGTGGGTTGGCCCGTTAAAAGCCTGCCATGTTTTGGGTCAAATTAAGGCCCATACCAGATCTGGCCTGTTCACACCCTTTCGTGTTTTGGGCTAGATTACAGCCCATATCAGATCAGGCCCGCTAATAGGCCACTATTCTTTTGGGCCCATTCTAAGTCGGGTTTGTATTTCAGCCTGTTCAATGCCCGTTTACCAGTTCGACCCGATAATAGTTTCGGCCTGTTAGCAGCCCGTGGTACATCTGGGCCGTTGTCGGCCCGGTTTCACTTTAGGCCATTTAACATCCCATGCTGAAACTGGGCTATTTCTTGTCCGAAGTGACTTTAGGCCTCTTAACGGCCCGTAGTCTTCGTGGATAAATTTCAGCCCAACTGGCCAATTGGCCTGTTAATGGGCCATGCAACAGTTGGGCCTAATTACAGCCCGCGTTGAATTCGGCATGCTTAGAGCCCATCTCTTAATTGCCCGTGACACAGTTGGGCCTATGGCCTGCGTTGATACCGGCCTTCTTAAAGCCCATAATTTTATTGGGCCAAACAGGGCCCGAGATATATTCTGGCCTGTTAACAACTCGTTTTCTATTTGGGCCAAACATGGGCCTAAGGCAGTTTCGGCCTGTGTTGGCCCGTGAATTTTTTGGCTCAACGCTAGCCCAATCAAGTTTTTAGCCTATTAAAAGCCCATGGTATTCTCTGGCCCGGCTAGCCAGAACTTTACTCGGCCTGTTAAAGGCGGAAAACTACTATATGTTTAGACCAGCTAATGGCCCCTAATGTTATAGGCCCACGTTTTGGCACATATATAGCGAGTTTCAGGCTGGCCTGAAGACCAACAACATTGAGATCCGTAGAAGCTCCCGCCCTAAATTACAGCATACCGACCAAGAATAAACCTAGACTATACAATAAAGAAATTATAGCATATTACGTACACTAGACATCAAAGTTTGCCACAGGTAATAAAGTGAAATGTGACCGCGGATTACATACGCTGGGCAATAAAGGTTGCCACCAGTGCATATAAATGCGCCGACAAAAGAATATACAAAACTGAGATCACTTTAGAAGGCATTAGGCATGCCCTGGAAGTGCACCAAAAGCAGCAGAACAAGCTGATGAGACCTTAGTTGTGTCAACGATAGATGCTCTAACCCTAGCTGCGTAGCAAGAAAGCATGCATGGGTGTCCTCTGAGCCCTTTTCTACACCATTGACATCAAATTGGAGCTGAGCTGAAGCAAGTCTTTCCACTTTAAGTTGAGACTGAAGAAGTCAAACTGATTGAGGAAGCAACTACACAGAGGTTGTCTCACAGCTGCTGGTGAGTAGCTTCAACTCACTGTCTTCATCAATACATGAACTTGGGCTCATCTCGCTCTCTTCAAGATGGTTTGGCTCAGTATCCTCCCTAAAGTTCTGCCTGGAATAAGAGATATGGCTTTGAAAGAGAAACAAGGAGACGCGTACCAGGTTTCACAAATATATAAGCAAATAAATGGATCTGTTCTGCATAAGGAGCATGTTTTTACAACTACAATTTAAAACTGGTAGTTGTTGCAAACATCCAATCAGATGTAAAGACCAAAGTAAACAGAAATGGAGGAAATGATGCCTATCCAAATCTATACTAGAACAAAGTTTGAAGGCTTGAGAAGGATGAACTTACAATACATGTTAATATTGGCTGGACAAAGCCCTTCTCCATGTCGATGGAATGATAATTCAAGAAATTCCCCAAAGAAACTTCTTTATAAGCGTTGCCTTTATTCTACATTTTGTAAAGAGTAAATATAGATCAAATAATATTGGAAAAAATAGAGGATAATGAAGCTCAGGTGCAAAGTGATGATACACAATCAAATAGCTATTAATTAAGTACATCATTACAAGGCAAAAGGTACTAATAAGAGGAATGTAGACATCAATTTGTGTAGTGGCATTGGCTTTATTCAACATTTTGGTAAGAGTAAATGCAGATCTGATAATTTGGAGAAAGTGGAGAGCAGGGCAGACAAGTTGTAGAGTAATGCTAGACAATCCACTATCTCGCAAGGCAAGTACAGTAATACTACCAGCGTCCGTTATTACTTTTCGCTCAAATGGATGTATCTAGCACTATTAAGTTCTAAATACATCCAATTGAGCAACAATAAATTTGATATGGAAGGAGTACATGACAACACGTACTTACATGAGCAACACAAAACTTCATAACCATTGTGTTAATTCTACAGTTATCTAAGAGTAAATATAGATCTTATAATTTAGATCAAAGGAAGGATAAGGAAATGAACATTTACAATGATGCTACATAATCAAACAGCAAAATGAGTGTAAGTATGCAGACAAAGGGCAAGAGGAACTGGCAAGAGCAATGCAGTGTCCAGTATTGTTGTGAGATCCTATGATCCTTTGAGAAAGGAGATTCATCTGAAATTAATTTTCATACAAGAGATAAGGTTAGGCACATGCAGAAATGTAGGAGTTCAAATTTTCAATTGATATCATAGACAGTACCTGACGCTGGGCTCTCTACAGTTCTAATAGGGGTTTGGGCAGTGGAGTAGGGGCAAAGTGTGGTACAATTGGGCCTATATTTTATGTGGCTGCTGATCTATCTGATTTAACCGGTATCAGTGTTTTTCCAAATACCTAGTTTGTACTCCTTGAGGATCTGCACTCACCCTCTTCCTTTTGGACATCCATTACGAAAGAACAATATTTGACTGGAAAATCATAGTATGATGACACATGGAATAGGTACAGAACATGGATAGGTATGGAATATACTCATATATGATGCTTAAACTAAGCAGATGGTGGTGTAACAAAGTAGAAGTAATGCAAGAGATCATATGCAAGATATGTGCGACCAATACAACATTGCCAAGTTAGAGCAAGCACCTTGCTGGGTGAATAAGATAGGCCATCCTCCACCATGCCAAGTTTGTTAGCCAGTGGATTGTTCTGCAATATGCCCCTCGTGCGCCCATTCTCATATTCATTTTGATCATGTTCAATACCTGACATGCATGAAAACAAAAAAATAAGTGAGATTATCTTTGTAATGTAGAAGTGATTCCAATCCAATACTGCCTCCCTGTAAACCCCTTTGTGCTATCTCTGAAATTCTTCTAAGAGATGCCATGCATGCTGTAATTTGGTTTGTGCATTAATATAATGTGGCCTACTATTCAAAATATGAGAGATCCAGAAGTGATGATACTTCGCAGATGACAGCTTCAACATATAGTAAAGAAGAACAACTCGACCTGACCTGACAGATTCAAAATAGACTAAGGGAGAACAACTTGACCTGACCTGTCAACCGCAAATATCTCTGCTAGTCTTCCCAACAAGGAACATACTTATTAAAGAAGAAGAGAAGAGGACCATGTTAAAGAAGAGCAGAAGAGCAAGCAAATTGAATATATTACATGTCTTTCTATACAATGTATGTTGCCCACCCATGATGAACCAGAGCGCACAGAGAAATACTCTTCCTTCTGGACTCTCCATATGTGGCTCACATGCATTTTGAAACTAAAGTAGGAACATTTAGCTGACCAATTAAACATGTCTCAGTTTTACTAATATCAACATAATATCATATTCGAATTTGTACAACTAAGCTTGTTTAGCTTAATGGGTGGAGTAGTGCTATTATGACACGAATCACGTAGGCTACTCGTGGTCATCATGAAATAGGGAAACGTAAGAATGATGAGTACAATGTTGATCGTGGCAATGGCATGGTAGATCTGAAGCTGCAAACCGTGCAAAGGGTACTTAGCAACCGTTGTTTGCTTTGAAACAACAACTAAGATTTGGTATGGACAAGTAAGTACAGTCAACAAGTGACAAAGAAATGCAATTCCTGCTGCCTCTCTATATGTCACAACATGCATTTGGAAACTCAAGTGGGACCTTTAGCTAACCAATTAAATGTGTGATGTAGGGCGGAACCCTAGGGGCCGATCTTTCACATTTGGGAACATGAAGAATGCGCGGAAGACCACGAGGGAAATCACAGGGGAAAACGAGAGAAACACTCAACCAACACGAATATGATCACACATGTGCTAGATCCAAGGAACACAAAGAGATTCACGGTCCAAATCCAACAAAGGACGATACAAGTGGCGGTAGCTCATCTCCGAGAGGAGGTCTTGAATCCACGAGGGATCTTCCCGTAAAGGGGTCTTGAATCCATGGTGGATCTTCTCCGAAGAGGCCGCGGTCTCTCACGAGGAGGAGATCCATATGGATGAGCAAAGCTCTATCTCAAATGAGCTAACCCTTTGCTAACCGTAAAACGTAGGTGGAGGGGGAGTATATATAGTCTAAGGGGCGAAGGGGTACATGGGCTTTCGACCCGGATACACTGCACGCAGGCAGGAGGGGTCGAATGTCCGGGCGATGGGCCGGATGTCCGGGCGCTGGGGCCGGATGTCCGGGCTGGCGAAATGCAGCTTCTGGACGCTCTGTGATGGGGCGCAGGATGTCCGTGATGTGGCCGGATGTCCGGGCTCGCGGGAGGATGTCTGGGCTGACTTGGCCGATGCTGATGCTCTCTGGATAGAAGGGAGCCGGATTTCTAGGCGTTGGGCCGGATGTGCGGGCCTAGCCGGATGTCCAGGACATGGCCGGATATCCGGCTGCTGTAGCAGCAGACTCTTCTTCCTTCTCCTTCCTTCGCTTCCGCGCACGCTTGGCCTTGGTCCTTGGGTTCTACATGGTCTCCTCGGGTGTACCTGAGTATGCACAAGGTCCGCGCTTGAAGTAGCAACCATGTCTCACACGAATGGAAAGGGGAAGCATTTAGGAACGGGTTCACCTTGTGTCCAATGGCGCATAGTCTCATCTTATATATCCTTGGGGCTTGGGGAGTAGTGGGAGTGTACATGGGGATGAACGTGGTATGCTCCGCATCATATCCCCCCCCTTGGGAAAGATCCGACCTCGGATCATGATCCTCATCACCATGGAAACGGTTGTCGTGGACGTACTTGTAGTTGGACAAAGTTGAAGACATGGCGCAATCCAAGTACTCCAAGGTGTCTCCGGAGTGATGGACATGCAAAATGAGCAAACACAAGCGACACTCGGAAATACAACGGTTAGCGCACACAAAGTGTCCATCATGTAATAATGAGTCCGTTGGGCAAGATTGTGCGTGACAAAGCGCATGAAGCTTATCAAGATGATCTAGAATGATATGTAAAACATTCATGGGAGCAAATGCAATCATTGTGCACACAAATGTGTTATGAATATGAGAAATGCAACCACGATGCAAAATGATGTCATAATGGGAAGTTTTATCAAATGCATGAACATGGCAATGGATGCTCAATATGTGGATAGTATCATGCAATTGATGGTTGACAATATGATCATTATGTATGAATATGCCATCATGGAAGATCACAACAAATTCGCTAAGGAAGTGAACAAGCTCAAATATCATGGATGACATGGGAATACAAGATGCAACAAGGCAATCATAATGTGAGTCAATCAATGCATAGGGTGCAAACTTGTGGTGAGTATGATATGTCCATCGAGCATGACATGTATGAGCACAATCAACAAATATGGAGGTGTTGGTGTACCAATGCTCGATGTCTTGGCATGAGTGGAAGTCCGAAGGTGCATCCACTAAGTCCGAGCGCTCCTTAATGTGAAGGTCCATAGAGCCAATCTCCAATGTCACTCCTCCATTCACGAGATGTATCATGTAGACAACAAGGAAACAACAATGAAAGAGTGACCCATCCAATATGCAAACTTGAGGATGGCTCAAAGGGAAGGAGTTCACCTTATGAATGTTCCCGAAGATGTTGGAGTTGCACATCATGTGTGCCTTCACATAACCAATATGTCTCATGATGGTAATGCCTTGTGAATCCTTCAAAATGAAAGAACATGACAAACACTCGGAAAAACATATGAGGTTAGCGGAAATGCAAAACCTATCATTCGAGTGGTAATATACCCAACAAGTGTATGCATCATGCTCATCATAAGAAAGGACAAGGGAGCATTTCACAGTATGGAGGCATATGATGTAAGAACAACCAAATACAAGAGGCTCAATCAAACAAGCAAGCATCACAAGTAAGTTGTCAAAGTCTCCAAGGTCAATAAGCATAGTATGCTTGCACTCAATACAAGTGGATATGAGAGAGGCAACTAATGGAGACAAGAGACAATGATCATGACAAATCAAGTGAGAGGCATGAGCATATATGTCATCAACCCAAGAAAGCAAGTACTAGTGGAACATGGGTGATGCAACATAGCAAGCAATCATAGTGATAAAGTCAAGCAAGCTAGTAGTGCGAAGATGCAACATACTAGGAGGAATCATGGCAAGCATGTCATTGGTGCAAATAGTGTGCAAGAATAATTCACATGACATAGCAGAAGCATGAAAGCAAGATATGAGGGAAATAGCATGAATGTATTGGTGAGAACCCATATGTAAATAACAATGGGTCATCATGACTCTCCCAACACAACAAGCATCAATATCATGGGGCACAAAGAAATCATGGCAATAGCTACTAGGATCTCCACCAAGAATGCAAATACACATAGAAGTAGCATAATGGTGAATCATGGGTATATGCAAGCAAGGGTCACAATTGCATGGCAAAGGCATAGGAGCAAGCATAACATGCAAAGTGAACACAATAGTATGGGCATAAGGTGACAAGTGGTAAATAGCCCATAGCCGTGTGAGAGCCGAGTAAAAGAGATGCGCGTAGGCATTGCACGAAGAGAACGGTGGTAATGGTAGTCCACGGGATCCCAAAGCATCGTTGCTCTCAAGAGCTCGTTTCGTCAACTCTTGGGATTGAGAGGTTGACGAGTATATGTGAGTACCTACACAAAACAAAGGCAAAGGAAAAATTGTGTGTGCGTGATATATGTACACATCATCCATCATGATGCGCACGTGCATGTGTCAGTTAGCACAAAAGATCAAATGCTCAAATAAATGAGATGCGTGATATAGAAACATGTCATCCATCATGAGAGGTTTGTTATTATGTATATCATAATGGAGACTCAAATTGTGTAATGCATCATGAGCAATATCTAGAGCATTGTTATTCATGGAATGCATATGGTGTACACTATCATGGGAATCATGCAAAGTATGAAAAGCATCAAGATCTCCTAATATGTATGAGGAAACTATGGGGGTCTCCTCATGAGCATGAATAGCAACATCACATGGAGAATATTGACAACATCCAAAACAATGCATATTTGGAACAATGTGATCATGGCATGGCATAGTAGATGAATTGCGCAAATCATGTAAAGGAAGCATGGCAATATCATCACAAGAGAAGAAAAAGGCAATGACCATCATCTCGTCATCTATGCCATAAGTGAAAATGGGATTTATTTTAATGGGGCATGCATAGTTACTATGTTGAGATTGAAATGATGCAATATGGGAGATCTCACTCATAGCATATGACAAGTTCAAAGGATTGTCAAACATGATGTGACCAATAGAATTTTCACATGATATCCTATGGAGCATAGCATCACAACTAGGCAACTCAACATGCTCATCATCATATTCATCATAAATAGGTAAGTCAAGGCATGAAGAAGTCGCACTAGCATGAAGCATGGCAATAGGTGTGTCAACATCATGCAAGCAATCATTGGTAAGAGAGTCCGCTAGTGGGACAAAAGAAGCACCATCACCTATGTTACCTTTGGAGCATCGCTCATGTGTTGTAGGTGAGGTGTCGAAGATCCATTCGTTGTCATCTTCATCTTGATGAAACCATATGGGGGGTGCATCATTGTCCACCATGGCCATCGCTTTTCCAATTGGAGGCATGGACTCGTAGAGGATAGGCGTGTCGTCATGTAGGAAACCTAGCACCAAAGAAGAAAACACACGAGGAGTAGAGGTTAAGTCATTAGAAATCATAGTGGCCTCACATGCCGTGTCAACTTCCTTACTCGCTAAGTGTTGTGGCTCACTCACTCCCTCAAGGGTCTCGCTCATATGGTTGGTGGAGTCACTCAAATGGCACTCAACCTCACATAGGATGTGTGGCATTCTCTCATGTGTGGGGCTAGTGGTGGTCACACTCATCCTCTCAAAGGAAATGCTCTCAATGTCACATATGGTGGAGTCACTCATCTCTCTCATGGGGTGGCGGCTCTCCTCACATGAAAAATTTGGCATCTCGACATATGTGGGTGTCGGAGAGATGTAGGTGCAAATGTCTCCATGTGTGGTCGCGTAGCTTGACTCGGAGTATGAGTCCAATATGGGCGCCGTCTTCATGTTGTTGAAGAGGTTCGCGCTCGTCGCTGTGGTCGAAGGGGATGGCCCTAGCTCGATATTCTTGTCGTCGTCTTGTTGTTGGAGGTCCATATGATGTGGCACCTCGTAGATCATTTCCATGACCGAAGGGAGTTTCCCATGCTCGGCCATCTTCCTTGGGGGCTTCCGAAGATGGAAGTGTTGCCCTCATTTATAGGTGGTCGCCTTGGACTTGATGTAGTCGTTGTAGGCGTACTCATGGGAACTAGGCGAAGATGCCGTACGTCCAAAGGCGAAGATGCCTTAATAGCACTTGGCGAAGATGCCGAAGTGGTTGTTGTAGCCGTAGCACCGTCTTGGTGGTGGTCGTCTCGTGGTCTTCTCTTTTTCTCATGAAGTTTCGCCTTGGCGTGAAGTAGGCCTTGTTGGGACTTGTGCGTTGGCGCTTGTGGAGCATCTTCGTGATGATGATGTTGTTGTCGTGCTTGAGCTCCTTGGCGTTCGTCGTCGTCGTGCACATTATGCTTGGAGGTGACTTGCCCTTCATGACGATGTGGATCGCGAACGTGATGGTGGTCGCCATGTATATGTGGACTTGGACGAATTGCGCTTGCATCATTTTCGCGCTCCAAAGACTTGTGGCTTGAACGTCGCCGCCTTGAAGATGACGAAGGGGAAGAAGACTTGATCAAGGCTCTAATCTCCTCCATCCTTGCATCTTGATCCTCTTTATATGTGGAAAGCTTCTTGTCGATGTAGTCCCTTTTCCTTGCTTCGGAGTGATGAATGTCGATGTAGATGTTCTCGATGCGCTCTCGCAATCTTGATTGTGCGCCTTGCATTTGTCGTTGTAGATCGAAGATGGACGCTTTGGAGATGTAGTTGTTCACACCATCATTGTTGTCGTAGACCGGAGAGGAAATGCCTTGCCTATCCATCACAAGACTCGAGCAAATATGAGTGGGAGAAAGAGAAGAACTATACCAAATGTACCTTGACCAATGTTGAAGATGGATCAATGATCACTCAAATGTGTAACAAGGAAATAGCACAATTGGTACCAATTCTTGTCGGTTCTCACACCTACACAAGTAACGCTTATGGTGGAGCTCGGTGAGGATAGTGGCAAAAAAAATTTGATGCAAAATGTTAGCAAGAGTCAATAATGTTGAAAGTGATTCACAAATTCGCAAGTGAAACAAGTAGACCAATAGCAATGAATGGTACACGGAAACACACACACAAATAGATAAATGGGGTCGTGCAACAAGGAATGAGCACAAAATGTGGAATCCACGGAAAACACTCGTGTTGCACAACTCAAGAGAGACGCTAGCACGATTGCTCTATAGGCAGACACGACACTTGTGCACAACCTATAAGATGCAAAATATATGAACTTTTATCCCAAGTATGCTATGTATGTATGGTTCCCGGTGTTTCTCTCAAGATGATCCAAGATGATCGGATATGACAATCTTATATGCAATGTGGTATGATGCTATGGCACTTGCTTACAAGCTTCTTTGCTCTCTTTCTTTTGCTTAAAAGCTTTATTTCTTTTTCTTTTCTTTTTTTGGCCACTTTGCACAATGCACAAACCAAGATAGCAATTGTGTATATGCGGGAACAAACTTGTGACACAAGATATGATAGCAATATATGCACCACGATGATATGGTATGTATGCTATGGGAAGTATGATCACTAATGTGCACATGTAACGTTGCCGGCAATACTCAAATGGCTAGTCTCGATAGGCAAGTAACGCAAAATGGGCTAGGGGTTAACAATTCAATGGCAAGAGGAATATACAATGGAGGGATACCACGATACCAAGATGATATGGAGGTTACCGTCCGGCGATGATGAGTAGCGGTGTTCTTGATGTAGAAACCAAGATGATGGAGACTCGTCCCTAAGTAGCCTAAACACCTTAGGAAACGGAAAAACCGTGAACTCAAAATCTCAAACATCAATTGTCGAAATGGTGGTAGCGGAAATCGGTGGTGGTTTGCACTTGGCAATGCGGAAGTGGAATGATGGGCTATACACGTGTCGTAGTTGAAGTTGCCATCCCTAAGTAGCCGAAACACCTTAGGAGACACAAGCCACAACTCAAACAAAATTGGGTTAAGGTTGGGTGGAAATGTATGGTGGGCACGGTTATGCGGGTGGTGGTGGTGGTTGATGAAGAAGCAACTGTCCCTAAGTAGCCGAAACACCTTAGGAGACTCGAATCACTACTCAAGCAACCACTAATGCTAAGGGCTAGGTTGAGCTTGTTTGAGTTGATCAAGATGGGTTAGGTTGCGGAAGTCGGAGGTGGCTATGCGGATGATATGGTGGAGGGCCTAGGCAAACTTGCCAAATTTTGGAAAATTTGATGGAGTCAAATGGTGTTGCAACCTATCTATATGTATGGGGGGTGTCAATAGCTAGTCAACAAGCTAAAGAACGTGAAAATCGGACTCCGGATGTGAAAGTTATGGGCAAAACGGTGAAACACCGAAGGCTGAAATGACAGCGGGCGGACATCCGGGGGTTTGGCCGGATGTCCGAGACCTAATTTCCAGAAACATGCACGAAAATGCACTCCAGGAGCCGGATGTCCGGGCTATTGGGCGGATATCCGGACTGGCCAGATGTCCGGGCTCCAAATCCGAGGATGAACTCGAGGAACTCGATTTTGGGGCGGAAATTGATAATTTCGGGGGCAAAATTGGAGAGATTTCGTGGATGGAAAGTGGGGAAACTTGGGGAGATGCTAGATCCACTTGAAAGCAAGCAAATCCATGGATCAAAATCAACAAAACATCATCAAACCAACAAATCACAAAAAAATTGGGGGCTATTTTTGGTGGGGATTTTCGGATTTAGGACGAAATCAACAAAATCAAGCTAGAAAACACGGGGTAGGGGCTCCAAAAACGTGATCAACATTGCTCATGATACCAAGATGATGTAGGGCGGAACCCTAGGGGCCGATCTTTCACGTTTGGAGAGGATCCCTACGAGGGACACGAAGAACGCGCGGAGGAACACGAGGGAAATCCCGGGGAAAACGAGAGAAACACTCAACCAACACGAATATGATCACACATGTGCTAGATCCAAGGAACACAAAGAGATTCACGGTCCAAATCCAACAAAGGACAATACAAGTGGCGATAGCTCATCTCCGAGAGGAGGTCTTGAATCCACGAGGGATCTTCCCGTAAAGGGGTCTTGAATCCATGGTGGATCTTCTCCGAAGAGGCCGCGGTCTCTCACGGGGAGGAGATCCGTATGGACGAGCAAAGATCTATCTCAAATGAGCTAATCCTTTGCTAACCCTAAAACGTAGGTGGAGGGGGAGTATATATAGTCTAAGGGGCGAAGGGGTACAATGACTTTCGGCCCGGATACACTGCACGCGGGCAGGAGGGGCCGGATGTCCGGGCGACGGGCCAGATGTTCGGGCTTTCCCGAGACGCCGGATGTCTGGGCGTTGGGGCTGGATGTCCGGGCTGGCGAGATCCAGCTTCTGGACGTTCTATGATGGGGCGCCAGATGTTCGTGATGTGGCCTGATGTCTGGGCTCCCGGGAGGATGTCCGGGCTGACTTGGCCGATGCTGATGCTCTCTGGATAGAAGGGAGCCGGATTTCCGGGCGTTGGGCTGGATGTCCGGGACATGGCCGGATGTCCAGCTGCTGTAGCAGCAGACTCTTCTTCCTTCTCCTTCCTTCGCTTCCACGCATGCTTGGCCTTGGTCCTTGGGTTCTCCATGATCTCCTCGGGTGTACCTGAGTATGCACAAGGTCTGCGCTTGAAGTAGCAACCATGTCTCACACGAATAGAAAGGGGAAGCATTTAGGAACGGGTTCACCTTGTGTCCAATGGCGCATAGTCGAGGTCTCATTATATATCCTTGGGGCTTGGGGAGTAGTCGGAGTGTACATGGGGATGAACGTGGGATGCTCCGCATCAATGTGTCTGTTAACTAATATCAGTATCATATCACAATCATATTTGAACAACTAGGTTTTGGAATTATGGGTGTTGTGTCATTTAGCTTGAAGGGTGGAGTACTGCTAGTACGACAGAAAGAACCTACGTAGATCATAGTAGTTTAGATAAAAGGGGAAACCCTAAGCATCACAAGTAAAATCAGGAAAGTGGAACTAGATAGAACATATGGGCTTGTATTGCCGGTACGGCTAGAAAGGGTTTGGAAAGGCTTCGGCCCGAAAAGGGGCAGCTCTATTCACTGAAGGCACAATACTGTTACTATCAGTCTAGACTCTCAAATGTTAGAAATATATTGTGTTTAAGATAGAGATAGAAGTTATAGATAGAATATATTAAATCATGTATGACTTTCCCTCTACTCAGTGTCTCTCTCTCATGTACATCTATGTATACCCTACACAAGGGTCAGATCAATACAACGAATAGTATAGATTCTATATGTTTTACATCAAAGACAACATAGCTCCCAGCATTTCCCAGATTTTATGGCAGACCATCTAGAATAGCTGAAAGCATCAATCTAAAGCGACCCAACAGACCTGTCAACTGCAAATTTCCCTACTCCACTTCCCGACAAGGAACATATTGTACTATTCCCTTCGTTCCTAAATATAAGTCTCTTAGAGATTCCAATGCGGACTACATGCGGAGCAAAATGAGTGAATATACACTCTAAAATATGTTTAGATACATCTGTATGTATTGTAATATCTATAAAGACTTATGTTTTACCGAAAAAGGCTTTCGCCCTACTTTATAAATAAAGCAATGATGAACAACACCCGGTCCAAACGCATGCCACCACAACACACGCATGCACCCAAGGCAGTTTAGAAACGGAGGAAGTAATATACTTACTAAGCAGAACAGAAGAGGAACATGATAACAAAGGGCAAGCAAATTTTAGATAATACAATGTGTGTTGCCCACCCATGATGAACCAGAGCGCATAGAGAAATACTATTCCTTCCGGTCTCTCAATATGTGGCTCACATGCATTTCGAAACCAAAGTAGGAACATTTAGCTAACCAATTAAACCTGCCTCAGTATTACCAATATAAACATCATATTAGAATCGAATTTGTACAACTAAGCTTGTTTAGCTTGATGGATGGAGCAGTACTATTACGACAGGAACCACATAGGCTGATCGTGATCATCATAAAATGGGGAAACATAAGCATGATGAGTATAGTGTTGATTGTGCCAGTGGCATGGTAGATCTGAAGCCTCAAACGGTGCAAAGGGTACTTAGCAACCAAAGTTTGCTTTGAAAGAACAACTAAGATTTGGTATGGAAAAGAAAGTACAGTCAATAAGTGACAAAGAAATGCAATTCCTGCTGTCTCTCTATATGCTGTGACATGCATTTGGAAACTGCAGTGGGACCTTTAGTTAACCAATCAAATGTGTCTATTAACTAATATCAGTATCATATCACAATCATATTTGAACAACTAAGCTTTGGAATTATGAGTGATGTGTTGTTTAGCTTGAAGGGCGGAGTACTGCTAGTACGAGAGAAAGCACCTACGCAGATCATAGTAGGGTAGATAAAAAGGGAAAACCCTAAGCATTAAAAGTAAAATCAGGAAAGTGGAACTAGTTGGACCATATGGGCTTGTATTGCTGGTACGGCAAGAAAGGGTTCGGAAAGGCTTCGGCCCCAATAGGGGCAGCTCTATTCAACTGAAGGCACAATACTATTACTATCAGTCTAGACTATCAAAGACGACATAGCTCCCAACATTTCTCGGATATTATGGCAGACCATCTAGAATTGTTGAAAGCATCCATCTGAAGCGACCCAATAGACCTGTCGACTGCAAATGTCCCTTCTCCACTTCCCTACAAGGAACATATTGAACTACTCCCTCTGTTCTTAAATATCAATCTCTTAGAGATTCAAATGTGGACTATATCTAGAGCACGATGAGTGAATGTACACTCTAAGATATGTCTATATATATCCGTATGTAGTTTTTATTGGAATATCTAAAAAGACTTAAGTTTTACCGAAAAAGGCTTTCGCCCCGCTTTATAAATAAAGCAATGATGAACAACACCCGGTACAAACGCATGCCACCACAACACATGCACACACCCAAGGCAGTTTAGGAATGGAGGAAGTAATATACTCCCTCTGTAAATTAATATAAGAGCGTTTAGATTACTAAAATAGTGATCTAAACGCTCTTATATTAGTTTATGGAGGGAGTACTTATTAAGAAGAACAGAAGAGGAACATGATAACAAAGAGCAAATAGATTTTAGATAATACAATGTGTGTTGCCCACACATGATGAACCAGACCGCACAGAGAAATGCAAATCCCTATTGTCTCTCTATGTGTGGCGCACATGCTTTTTGAAACGAATGTAAGAACATTAGCTGACCAATTAAACGTTCTCTGTTTTAGTAATATGAGCATGATATCATTTTCGTATTTGAACAACTAAGGTTTGGAATTATGAGTGGCATGTTTTTCGCTTGACGGGTTGATGTCTTGAGGAGTAGTGCAAGCACGACACGAAGCACCTATGATGATGGTAGTGAATATAAAGGGCGGAAACCATAAGCTTTACGAGTATAGTGATGATGCCATAGCGGATCTGAAGGTGCAAACCATACAAAGGCAACTTTGCAACCAATGTTTTCTTTCAACTGGCCACTATGATTTGGTATGGACAAGAAAAGTATTGTAAACAAGTTACGATCTATTTTCCGGATGAGATCAATAACTTAAGCAGATATGAAAGAGTACCACCTCTCTTGGGACGCTGTGTAGGCCCATGCTGATACATTGAGGGTGCTGCGAGTGCGATGGTTGTTGGCGGTGCGGAAGAAGACTTGAGATGGTAGACGGCTCGGTCGGGGGATAAGTCATGCTGTCATGGACGAGGTGGTCGTAGAAGCGGCAACAACAAGGTGGACGATGGCGCCAATGAAGCGAGAACACACGATGAAAGGATCCTGGTCCATTGTCGTGGATGAGAGACGTCCATCTCTTGCAGTGACGATGTGGTAGTGGTAGCGGCTCCGGCAAGGTGGATGATGGGGTGGAGGACAGAGGAGGCTGGCCAGTGTGGGGAGGTTGTTGTGGCACCGACAGTGTATGAATGGGGAAATGGAGGGGAGGGGAGGGGATCTCAAACTTTGTGACGCGCTTGTCTGAAATGTGGGAAAGTTATGAACTTAGCCCTCGTTTAAAATTTTGGACATCTCATCGGTTGGGGATAGGATGGTAATCTCGCGTCTCCCCAATATTTGCTGATAGCAATTTTGGTCGAGGAGTGAGTGTTTTGCCACCCACGATTCGCGCCCATGGTGTATGAACGGGGCTGACAGCTAGGGCGGTTGTCTCATGTCTGAGGGAAGTTACACACTTGCCCCTATTTAAAATATTTGCCTACATCGATTTCGGACGACGAGAGTTTTTTTTGCCGCCCACGTGTATGGATGGGAAAATGGAGGGAGGGAGAGAGAGGTCTTTCAGATGAGCTTGAATCAAATGTGTGTTTTACGCCCATGTTTGGCGCCCACCATGTCTGAATGGGGAGACTGGCGGTCGTGTCACATCTGATTGAAGTTACTAACCTACGCCTATCGACAACAGTGGAAATCGGGCCGATTAGGATGTGAAGTGTCAAGGGTAGATAGTAATTTCCATCTCACAAACACTGGCTTTGGCCAACCGACAAATGATAGTGGGTGTTTTGTCGCTTCGTTCAAAATTTGGGAGAATTAGCATTCACGTTTACCCCTGGGCCCTTGCAACTAAATTCAAATCCAATTTGTATTCGATTACGAACATCCATACATCATTCTACATTTTGTTATTTATTTCTTCAAAACCACGACAAAGATTTATTCCACCTTTATATATGAATATGATTTAGAAATGTCATGATCTTCGGATTCAGTAGGCTGGATACACTTTGAGTCAAACAGTTATTTCATCCAATACAATCCGCTCACACTAAAAACAGTTCACCTTATGTCAATCACGCAAGTACTGAAGATTACCTCGCCTAAATTTTTTAGATCATTACAACATATGGACAACAAAGGGGTCTTACAACATAATCCATTCAGAGACATGTCACAACATGCAATTATACTCATCTAATGACAGTTTCAACTGGTATGTAAAGAAGAACTGGGATTACCCTAGGCTTCAGATAGCAGAAGCAGCAGGACCTCCTCCGTCTTAAAATGCAACATTCTTACCTCCTTCAATTCTTGGCTTGCTTGCATAATTCGTACAGCTAACTTCATAATTCCAGCCTCAAGATCAAGATTACCTCATTCATGGCAGCCACACCATCTCTTTCTGCCTCTACTCAAGAACTATAATATCTGTGCTCAGACTGGTCTCCAATGGTGCTGCCTCTGAATTGCTACCATCTGGTAACATGGATGGTGCACTGCTTCCACAAATAGATTCTGGGGGGAACGACATCCTGAAAGGGTTCGCTGGACATAAGTAAGAGACAGCTATCGCATGATCCAGGCAGTAAGCTTACATGGTAAACGACATACGAATTATTGCCGAGCGTGGCAAGCTATATTTAAATGGTTCAAAGCAGCATCAGCCGAAAACAAATTAAAATGGTAAGATGAAAGGTAGTGTACCACCGCTATATTTAAGTTGCCCATGCATATAAGAAGTTGAAATAATCTGAGAAAGCACTTAAACAGTGTTGCCTCATATAACCTACGAAGACAGTCTTGTGATGAAGTTCATAGGAAAAGTTGGTTCAAATGAATTAGGCATGCATTTCTTTATGATAGTACAACAGGCACTGTTACATATTTTCCAACTTAGGTATAGTCTAACAAGTAACAAACGAGCATTCGAATCAAGCAATACAACAAAGCATACAATTGAACTATTTGTAATTCTGTAGGATTACAGGTTGAGGGCACAAGCCAAGAAAGCAGCCCAGACACATTACATTTCACATGTACTAAAGCACACTGGCCTACCATATGTTGTTGTGAAGCCTCGCTGCTGTTGCACTTTTCTTCAAAGATGTCGTCAGCATCCCGTGGTTGCAAATCTAGTCAATGTTGTATATTCTCCCCCTCTATTTAGGTATTATTAATTTTAATCACATGCACTGGTTCGAATTGATCATCAATGGTTAATCTAAACAAATGAAAGAAGGGTGTGTGTGCTTACACGCCCATATCCATGCTTCACTCTACTTTTATGCTTGTTCGAGGTGCCAGCCACAAAAGAACAAATATTTTGCTTGATGGGGTTGGCAAATCCATAATGAATAAAAGCATCAAATTAGTCGTGCAACTTGGGAAGATCAAGAATGCACAAAAAATTAATTAACAGAGGCTCAAAGCAGTGATGTAATAGCTAGCATCGGAAAATGTAGGGTAAAACGAACAAAAAGCAGCGGAACCACAAGCTAGTTTGCTGATGTGTAATTAAGCATAGAGAACATAGGCCCTGTTTGGATCCATGGGTTAGAGCTAGTTTGGGCTCAAATAGCCCTAAAGTATGCAAACATGAGGGCTTGTTTGAGCTAGTTTCATCTAACCCACCCAAAAAACTTATCCACCCAAGAGGTGCTAATTGGAACTAGTTCTCCTAGTGCATTTATTGTCAATCTAACCCTATCATCCAAACACCTCTTTGGCTAGAGTTAGTTCAGGGTTAAGCTAGAAACTAACTCTAACCTCTAGCTAAGTTAGAGTATCCAAACAGGGCCATAGAAGCAGTCTAATGTAACAAACAGGTGGCATAAGAACGACACCATTATCATAAATATAGCATGCAAGAAGTAAAATAGTAGGCAGTGATATCTTGGAAGTACAGTAATACTTAGGACAAAACCAAAGCATTGTAACTATGTGCTCTGGTTTGTAATTTAGCACATGTAACCTGTTCCACACGTATGGCCCTACAGGTGCAAGCAGAAGAACACATCTAATGAAAAATTGAATGATGCCCTGAAGAAATGTGAAGGTGTAGTGCTTATGCTAAGAAAGTGAACGTAGGCATCGTCCGTTGGATAATACTACCTGATTCTCGGCGGCGTATGGGTATCGTTGTCATACGTAAAAGCTAAGGATCGTCGATGGTGCTCATGTTGCGGTTGAGTTTGGGCCGGCTATCACCGTTGTTATAGCGGCTCCGGTGCTTCGGTTGCAGCGCCTGTCGACATACAAGAAAGCTCATCTATGGTAAGTGAACAGTTTTATGATAAAGAAGAGAAAAACCGAAGGAGTACAAATCAAAATAACCCGATGAGGCTGCGACATCAGTAAAGCAAGGCCAATGGAGTTGAATATGGCATCCGTGGAGCGAGTTCGGTGCAGTGGACGAAGGCATCGGCGAAAAACATTCAGCACGGTGTATAGTGCTTTTAGTGAGGCGGATCAGTTGTGGCGGACGAGGTCTTGTATGAAGGGTCGGCGATGTGGCGGACGAGGGAGTCGGCGAAGGGCCTGCACTATGGTGGACGAGGGCACCGGTGAAGTAGGTCCGGTACGGTGAACTATGATGGTGGTCAAGGAGATCTGGAGTGGTGGACAAGCCAGTCACTGAAGTGGCTTCGGTGAAGTGGTGAGTTGGCAGTTGGGGGTTCCAACATGCGGAAGGTAGATCTGGCGGGGTGTGAGGTCCACCGTTGCAGCGGAGGCCTAGATTCGGTGGCTTGGCGTGGTTGGAGGAGAGGAGGCAGGGAGGGGAAGGGGAGGGTCTCTTGGGAATAATGTTGGGGGCAAAGAGAGGAAAACAATGAAGTTACCAAAGAAACACTTTTCCGTTCACGTGGCATGGGTAAAAGAGGAATATCGTAGGGCTAAACTTTTGGGCGCGAGATATTTCGATGTGAGTGGGAAGTTTGAAAGATTTTGGCGGCTTAAATTAAGTGTTCTGCTCTTGTACGACTGACTATGATATCATGGCCGAGAATTTGTTTGTTGTGCGCGCAAAAAAAGTGCAAGTTCGAAAATCAATGTCTCCAACTCGAAACTTAGATTGTCCATTCAATTCAAATATGAATCATTGAGCTAGTGGAAGCAAATACCATCATATGGTCCAATTCAAATGAAATTCCAAATGTGTTTATCCTATATGATGACAAAAACAAAAATGTGTATGTGCATGAATAAAGTGGATGATTATAAGGTTTGATCATGGCCGTATGTGTATATCTCTAGGTTTGATATATGAATTTGAAATCACGAAATCCCGGCTTAAAAAATGCACCTCCATTTAAATGAATTACAAGAGCTAGTCGAATTCCAAAATTCCAATCTTAGGTTTGTAATTCTGGTACTTCCAAGTATACCACGCATGTTCAGAAGTATCGTTATCTCATAGTCCAAACTGTGAAACAAATTGATCAACCATGAGTGCACACACTATTGACCATATATATCTCAATTACGCTTAAGTCTCTGAAATATAGACACCTCACTCTTTATGTGAAGCCCACCACCCCGTCCCCCCTCCACACAAGCCTTTCTCACCCTCGGACACGAACATAGGAGCACATTAACCCCCTCCTCTCTTCTAAGTCCGGACCCCACTATAGGTCTGTATCACTTTGTCTCTCGGGCATGCACACATCTCTTCCCCCACTCTCTAGGTCTCCCGGCATCTCTCTTTCCCGAGCACATGCACTACAAAGCAGTGTATCTTTCCCATACACAGAAAATGTCGCCCCAAACGTCTATCTCCCTAGTTATGTGGTTCTTGCACACTCTCCAGCATCTCTCTATCTCTCTCTCTCGCACCATTTTGTCTCCTTGTGCACCACTCTCCTCTTTCTATCTCGCCCACATGCGGACCCAAACCAGCTCCATCCCTATATACATATATGTCGTGACTTCTTCCATATATCCCTAGCGTATCATCGTTCTCAATCCCGCACGTTGTTCTCTACACCATCTACTCTAGATCTCTCATGAAGTCTCTATCACACACACAATGACTCACTTTCCTTGCGTCTCTGTACATAGGCCACTTTTGAAGAAGAGCAACCTTGTCTCCCTATCTATATGCAACTTCCGCACACAAACAACCTCTCTCTCCCCCTCTCTTCCTCTCTCTCGCCCTTGCTCTCTCTCTCTCTCTCTCTCTCTCTCTCTCTCTCTCCTTCTCTCTCTCTCGCTCGCTCGCTCTCACACCCCTCTCCCACACACACACTCGATGTCTCTTCCAAATAGTCTGCTCCCCGTCCGCACCCATGATATCCCACTGCTACACATGCCTTTCTTTCTCTTGGACAAACGTGTCACACCATCCCCCCTTCCCTACTAGGTTTAAATCATTAGTGGTCTCTCTTCTCCACATACACACACTCCCTTACACACACACGTGCGTGCAAACACACACAGAGATGCACAAACACCCATCTATCTGACCTTCTTTTAAGACACACACCTTTGCATATTATCTCTACCTCTAGGTATATATATACCCCTCTCTCTCTATCTCACATGCACACTAAAATTCTCCGTCTCTCTAACTCACACATCTCTCCCCATGTCCGCAGTGTATCTCACACACTCATTCTCTAATTATATCCATGTGTCTACACGTTACACAATAGAAAGCCCCATGCACATGTCTCTCTCTATCCTCCACACACAGAGACACACAAAGAATCTCTTATCATTGCCTCAGTTTCTACATATCACACACACACGTGCGCTATCTCTCTCTCGCGCGCACATGCACTCGACCAAGATTTTCTCGTGAATAACTTACCGTCTATTCATCAACAGTCATGGTAGTAGAAATGAAAAAGAATATATCTACACGTCTGCAGACCACCTAATATGACTACTAGGACTAGAGCAAGCCGAAAGCGCTTCGCCGTCACCCCCTGCTTACCAGCGACGGGAAAACCTTTGTTTTACACAGTCGGGAAGTCATCGTGCTAAGGCCCCACATGCTCAGCCATTGAATAGAACGAAACAAGTATCGATAATACATTTGTATCTCCATACTTATATCTCTTCTTTAAAAAAAATCAAGTTGGTGATGATGGTATGCCTGCCACCTTGCAATATAGACCATTCGATCTATATCTGACGGATAGAAAGCAAACTATGGCAATTTTGCAAAAAGATACTCGCACCTCTCTCCACATTTGCAGATAAGACCTTCCCTCATTCATCCTTATCTCCCACAACCTCATTTATGAGCAATTAAAAAAGGAAGCCTCTAGAACAATCTGGCATGGTGGTCGCTGTCGGCGTCGTCCATCCCCATGCCTCCGCTCAGTCTGGCCACCAATCACCACCACGCCCCACTCCTCCTCACCTTATCTCTCCTCTTTCTCGATATATCATTAGTTTTTACACATGGGATTACTCCCGCATAGGTCAATCACAACAGGTGTTTTATAAAAAAAATGCATCCTGATGTTTCGTGCAATGCACGGGCATCTTGCTAGTACTCCTACAGAAGACTTAGTTGGTGATGATGGTGTGTCTGCCATCCATCATTTCTGACCATTAGGTCTACATCTAACGACTGTGAGGTAAGTTGTTGCATTTTCTCAACAACATCCCACTTCTCTACCCAATTTGCAGAAAACCCCTTAATTAGTATCTTAAAACCAACCACATCCCTCCCTCACCTCATCAAAATAGCCCAAGGAATATATTCTGACTGAAACATAATATATTTTTAGTGATATCTGTATATCAAAATTAGAGTGTTTCTATCAAATTTGTGAATAAGTATTATTCTACTTATTATCCATTGCAACACACGTGCACATTGCTAGTATTTCCAACCATGAAAAAAATTGCTAGTATTTTCATAATTTCGAGTTTTCCATCAAGATATTAGTCACTCATGGTCGATATTTAGTTTGAATTATGTACAAATAGGCACTATGTAACTAGCCGTGCTTATTGGCTTCCAAAGCCTAACTTTCACACCTACTTACAGTATGTAGAGTATTTAACAAAACCCTACCACTTTCAACCAGCCCTAGGAATAACATACCCAAAATTTCTTAATCCATGCCAAAGAATTACTAGTGCCGATTAGGCTCGTTTAAACCTGTTTATGACAGGGTTGCCCAACACATCCGTGCTGACAAGGCACCTTAAACCAACACCGTTTGTTTGACCATTGTGTTGACCGTTAAGACATGAAGGACCCACATCTGAGCTTCTATCCTTTTCTTCCTCATCCAATCATTGTTTTTCCTGAACATTACTTCAAATAATTCTTATGCGTGTTCGCCGGTGATGAGCGAGCTGGTCGTCGCTCCACCAGATGGGCCGGACCCCGCGCTGTCCTCCACACGGGTTGGCTGGCTGGCTCGAGCGTGGCTCACGCGCGAGAAAGCCGCCGCATTGTCCTTTGCTCAAGACAGATGGATGGCCTTAGCACGGTGCGTGCGAGCAAGCCGCCGCACCGCCGTGCCAACCTAGCTAGCAAACCTTGCAGACAAGCAGCTGGATGCATCCAGCAGGTTTGTGCTAGCTTGGCTAGCTAGCGACCACGAGCGCCGGACGGAGCTGGCATCTAAGCTACCGCAAGATGGGCTCCGCGCCGCCGATGCTTTTGACCTCGCCATCTATTGACGGCGGTAGCTGTGTCCCATGGCCGAGGTTGACTAGGTGGACGGGCCCGAGGTAGGAGGTCACTCGGGGATTTTTGTCCAGACTGACATGTAGGTCCCACAAGTCATAACGCTTAACTTGCTGGTTAAATAGAAGGCATTGACTTAAGGGGCGACATCACTACTAGGGAAAAGCCTAGCAGCAGCGCAGGTTTTGGGCCTCTCAGTAGCGCGGGTACCGGCGCTACTAATAAGGCGCTACAGCTAACATATAGCAGTAGCGCCTGTTGTCCCACGCTACTGCTATACATGAATAGATGTAGCGCTCTTTAGAAAAGGGCGCTACTGATATTATCTGTAGCGCTGTTTACAAGAAAGCGCTACTGGTAAGGCGGTGCTAGTGCTAAATTTCCCCCCCTCGCTACTACTAATTTTATTATTTTTTCCTGCATATTTGTTTGGTATTTGTTTTGTATTTGAATAGGCTTATACAATAATCTTTAGCATATCATCCACATACAAATGTAATCATATCATATACGTACAATTAGTCTCATCAAATCATGTCATCATCATAATCATCATCCAACACAAAGTGGTCTCTCGTCATCAATCTCGAAAATAGCGATACAAGTCTTGATTACTTGCAAACACATCATCATCCATCTAAACAATGATATACGCGAGAATAGCTATCACTTTGAGTACATGAGTTCGTTTCCCTCTGTCGCATTAGCGTGAACCTAAACTAACTACTGCCTGTCTCTCAGAAACCAAAAACCGGTACACCTGGGCCTGACACTCTGGCCACTTGTCGTATATATACTCCTGGCGTAGCACTTCTTCGCCATCTATGATCTATGCACCTGCATCGTCACATGAGTCGATGATATGCAACATATATAGTTGAGCAACAGAAAGAGACAGACTTGGCAAAAATAGAAACAACATATCATAAGTATAAATAACAAAGTTCATCGTACCCAAAATGCCCTAACTAGAGTGATTTTCGCTAGTCGAGGAGGAGGACGGTTTAATTACATCACAAATAAAGTTTCACCGTGCATAACTCAAAGTTTTGTCATAAGAGAAAGTATGGACTAAACGGACACATTGTCATATATCGACAATCACTCCATCATGTCGTGCCATCCATCCATGTCAGGGAGATAGTCCTCAAGCTTAGTGAAAGGCTTCATGTCGAGATGCTGAGAGGCTATCCATGTTCGGACGTCTTCCCGCGACATTTGTCCTTCTGCGTAGAACATCCCTGTTTTTCCGACGACCTCATTCATGATGATTTGGGCAAGTTCGCGCTGGATGTTATAGAACTCAGCTCGAAGTCGATGATCCTCGATATCTCTTATGTCCTTTGCCCATTGCATAATATGGGCATCGCCAGATCTACGTGACATGTGAAGGTTCTGGTGATCCCGTCTGTACTCCAGCATGTGGTGTATGATAGAGGCAAAGGTGTCCCATCTTTCGATGAGATGATGGATATTGCTTTGGTGGCAGTCGACTTTGACGATCCGACTACGAACGTGCGAGGACGTCGCGCCTTAGCAATCGCTAAACCAACTCCAAGAGGTTATTGACCACGCCGGAGCACGATTAACCTGACCACGAGGGTCTGTTTCCTGCAAGCAAATGAAGAACAAGCAAGAAACTGAGATTGCAATCTGGATATTGCGAATATAAGATGAAAGCTTTATTGATCAAGGTGGGGTTCTGTGACGCCTTTGTCTGGTCGTTGAACACAAACGAAGTACGCAAAGTTGCAGCTATGGCGAACTTTAATCTAAACAAAACCCAAAATCTAAGCGGTGCCCTAAGGGCTGTATATATGGAGGAAGAGAGGGGAATTTCGTGGCCCTTGGTGGAGGGGTCCGAAATCAACCCTATCTCTTGTTTCCCCACACATACGGACTCTAAAAATAGCCTATACTTATGTATTTCCAAATTACATGGGCCTGGCCCAATAAAAAGGTGACGCAGCACCTATAATAGCCTCGGGACGAAATTTATGAAGTGGCATCTTGTATATTTCGTCCAAGGCTTCATGCACCCATTATGGTGGCTTCAAAGTCCTGAAATCATCACTTGTAACTCCATTCTTGTTCCCCTTGCGCATGGCATCATCTCCATGCTTGTTCTTGCTCCAATGTTCATCCTTCTCCAAGCTAGGCCCTTCATTTGTAAGCAAAACAAATGTATCCAATTTAGGCAGCATCATATTCTCATGAACATTAGAATCATTACCAAGAAACGAAAGTACCTGATAATTTAATTGGCGTGCGCGAGCTCTAGTAATTGGTCCCGTATATGTAGCAGTAGGGGCTGTGGGTGTAACAATGGTATTGATGTCCTCATCATCCTCCCCTTCTTGAAATGAAGTCGTCCTCGATGGAAGCTCATCTTCCTCACCCAAATAAGGCTTCAAATCTGCAATGTTAAAAGTGGGACTAACCCCAAAATCTACAGGCAGCTCAAGTTTATATGCATTATCATTTATTTTCTCTAACACCTTAAAGGGACCATCAGCACGTGGCATTAGCTTTGATTTGCGCAAATCAGGAAATCTATCCTTACGCAAATGTAACCAAACAAGATCTCCAGGTGCAAACACAACATGTTTTCTACCCTTATCTCCAGCAAGTTTATATTTAGCATTCATACGCTCAATGTTTTCCTTAGTTAACTCATGCATTTTTAAAATCAATTCAGCACGTTGTTTAGCATCAAAATTAACCTTCTCCGAAGATGGAAGAGGCAACAAATCAATAGGTGCACGAGGTAGGAAACCATACACAACTTCAAAAGGGCACATCTTAGTAGTAGAATACAATGAACGATTATAAGCAAATTCAATATGAGGCAAGCATTCCTCCCACATTTTCTTATTATTCTTCAAAACAGCCCTAAGCATAGTAGACAATGTTCTATTGACTACTTCAGTTTGTCCATCAGTTTGGGGGTGACAAGTAGTACTAAAAAGCAGTTTAGTCCCCAACTTAGCCCATAAACATCTCCAAAAGTGGCTAAGAAATTTAGTATCACGATCTGAAACAATAGTATTTGGCACACCATGCAAGCGAATAATTTCACGAAAGAACAAATCAGCAACATTAACAACATCATCGCTTTTATGACATGGTATAAAGTGTGCCATTTTCGAGAATCTATCCACGACAACAAATATGCTATCCCTCCCCTTCTTTGTTCGAGGTAAACCTAAAACAAAGTCCATAGATATATCCTCCCAAGGAACACTAGGTACAGGCAAAGGCATATATAAACCATGAGGATTGAGTCGTGACTTAGCTTTTTGACATGTAGTGCATCAAGCAATAAAACGCTCAACATCCCGTCTCATCTTTGGCCAAAAGAAATGTGTAGCAAGTACGTCCTCCGTCTTCTTCATGCCAAAGTGTCCCATTAATCCTCCTCCATGCGCCTCCTGCAACAACAAAAGACGAACGGAGCTAGCTGGAATGCATAGCTTGTTAGCACGAAACACAAATCCATCGTTAACGACAAACTTGTTCCACATTCTTCCTTCTTTACAATTCTGCATTACATCTTTAAAATCAGCATCATGCACATATTGATCTTTGATGGTCTCCAAACCAAATATTTTGAAGTCAAGTTGTGAAAGCATAGTATAGCGACGAGACAATGCATCAGCAATAACATTTTCTTTTCCCTTCTTGTGTTTAATGACATAAGGGAAAGTCTCAATGAATTCAACCCATTTAGCATGTTTACGATTCAGTTTAGCTTGACTTTTAATATGTTTCAAAGATTCATGATCAGAATGTATAACAAATTCTTTGGGCCATAAATAATGTTGCCATGTTTCTAAAGTCCGAACAAGAGCATATAATTCTTTATCATAAGTAGAATAATTCAGACTAGGCCCACTCAATTTTTCAGAAAAGTATGCAACAGGTTTGCCATCTTGTAATAACACACCTCCTAATCCAATTCCACTAGCATCACATTCAAGCTCAAAAGTCTTATTAAAATCAGGAAGTTGGAGTAAAGGATCATGTGTCAACTTATCTTTCAATACCGTGAAGGCTTCTTCCTGTGCAGTACCCCAAAGAAAAGGCACATCTTTCTTTGTAAGCTCATTGAGAGGTGCAGCAATGGTGCTGAAATCTCTCACAAAACGCCTATAGAATCCAGCGAGGCCAAGAAAACTCCTCACGTGTGTGACCGTTTTGGGCTGCGGCCAACTCTCAATAGCTTCAATCTTGGCTTTATCAACTTCAATTCCCTGTGGAGTAACAACATAGCCAAGAAAAGATACTCGGTCGGTGCAAAAGGTGCACTTCCCAAGGTTACCAAACAAACGTGCATCACGTAGAGCAATAAAAACAGCACGTAAATGTTCCAAATGTTCTTCCAAAGATCTGCTATAAATCAATATGTCATCAAAGTAAACTACCACAAATCGTCCAATGAAAGCACGTAAAACATCGTTCATTAATCTCATGAAAGTACTAGGTGCATTAGTTAACCCAAAAGGCATGACTAACCACTCATATAATCCAAACTTAGTTTTAAATGCTGTTTTCCATTCATCTCCCAATTTCATACGAATTTGATGGTAGCCACTACGCAAATCAACTTTGGAGAATATTGTAGAGCCACTCAATTCATCAAGCATATCATCTAGCCTAGGAATAGGATGACGATAACGAATAGTAATATTATTAATGCCTCTACAATCAACACATGATAGAGGCAAAGGTGTCCCGTCTTTCGATGAGATGGTGGATTTCGCTTTGGTGGAAGTCGACTTTGACGATCCGACTACGAACGTGCGAGGACGTCGCGCCTTAGCAATCGCTAAACCAACTCCGAGAGGTTATTGACCACGCCGGAGCACGATCAACCTGACCACGAGGGTCTGTTTCCTGCGAGCAAACGAAGAACAAGCAAGAAACTAAGATTGCAATCTGGATATTGCGAATATAAGATGAAAGCTTTATTGATCAAGGTGGGGTTCTGTGACGCCTTTGTCTGGTCGTTGAACACAAACGAAGTACGCGAAGTTGCAGCTATGGCGAACTTTTAATCTAAACAAAACCCAAAGTCTAAACGATGCCCTAAGGGCTGTATATATGGAGGAAGAGGGGGAGAATTTCGTGGCCCTTGGTGGAGGGGTCCGAAATCAACCCTATCTCTTGTTTCCCCACACATACGGACTCTAAAAATAGCCTATACTTATGTATTTCGAAGTTACATGGGCCTGGCCCAATAATAAGGTGACGCAGCACCTAAAATAGCCTCGGGACGAAATTTATGAAGTGGCGTCTTGTATATTTCGTCCAAGGCTTCATGCACCCATTATGGTGGCTTTAAAGTCCTGAAATCATCACTTGTAACTCCGTTCTTGTTTCCCTTGCGCATGCCATCATCTCCATGCTTGTTCTTGCTCCAATGTTCATCCTTCTCCAAGCTAGGCCCTTCATTTGTAAGCAAAACAAATGTATCCAATTTAGGCAGCATCATATTCTCATGAACATTAGAATCATTACCAAGAAACGAAAGTACCTGGTAATTTAGTTGGCGTGCACGAGCTCTAGTAATTGGTCCAGTATGTATAGCAGCAGGGGCTGTGGGTGTAACAATTGTATTGATGTCCTCATCATCCTCCCCTTCTTGAAATGAAGTCGTCCTCGACGGAAGTTCATCTTCCTCACCCAAATAAGGCTTCAAATCTGTAATGTTAAAAGTGGGACTAACCCCAAAATCTGCAGGCAGCTCAAGTTTATATGCATTATCATTTATTTTCTCTAACACCTTAAAGGGACCATCAGCACGTGGCATTAACTTTGATTTGCGCAAATCAGGAAATCTATCCTTACGCAAATGTAACCAAACAATATCTCCAGGTGCAAACACAACATGTTTTCTACCCTTATCTCCAGCAAGTTTATATTTAGCATTCATACGCTCAATGTTTTCCTTAGTTAACTCATGCATTTTTAAAATCAATTCAGCACGTTGTTTAGCATCAAAATTAACCTTCTCCGAAGATGGAAGAGGCAACAAATCAATAGGTGCACGAGGTAGGAAACCATACACAACTTCAAAAGGGCACATCTTAGTAGTAGAATGCAATGAACGATTATAAGCAAATTCAATATGAGGCAAGGATTCCTCCCACATTTTCTTATTATTCTTCAAAACAGCCCTAAGCATAGTAGACAACGTTCTATTGACTACTTCAGTTTGTCCATCAGTTTGGGGGTGACAAGTAGTACTAAAAAGCAGTTTAGTCCCCAACTTAGCCCATAAACATCTCCAAAAGTGGCTAAGAAATTTAGTATCACAATCTGAAACAATAGTATTTGGCACACCATGCAAGCGAACAATTTCACGAAAGAACAAATCAGCAACATTAACAGCATCATCGCTTTTATGACATGGTATAAAGTGTGCCATTTTCGAGAATCTATCCACGACAACAAATATGCTATCCCTCCCCTTCTTTGTTCGAGGTAAACCTAAAACAAAGTCCATAGATATATCCTCCCAAGGAACACTAGGTACAGGTAACGGCATATATAAACCATGAGGATTGAGTCGTGACTTAGCTTTCAACATCCCGTCTCATCTTGGCCAAAAGAAATGTGTAGCAAGTACGTCCTCCGTCTTATTCACGCCAAAGTGTCCCATTAATCCTCCTCCATGCGCCTCCTGCAACAACAAAAGACGAACGGAGCTAGCTGGAATGCATAGCTTGTTAGCATGAAACACAAATCCATCGTTAACGACGAACTTGTTCCACATTCTTCCTCCTTTACAATTCTGCATTACATCTTTAAAATCAGCATCATGCACATATTGATCTTTGATGGTCTCCAAACCAAATATTTTGAAGTCAAGTTGTGAAAGCATAGTATAGCGGCGAGACAATGCATCAGCAATAACATTTTCTTTTCCCTTCTTGTGTTTAATGACATAAGGAAAAGTCTCAATGAATTCAACCCATTTAGCATGTCTACGATTCAGTTTAGCTTGACTTTTAATATGTTTCAAAGATTCATGATCAGAATGTATAACAAATTCTTTGGGTCATAAATAATGTTGCCATGTTTCTAAAGTCCGAACAAGAGCATATAATTCTTTATCATAAGTAGAATAATTCAGACTAGGCCCACTCAATTTTTCAGAAAAGTATGCAACAGGTTTGCCATCTTGTAATAACACACCGCCTAATCCAATTCCACTAGCATCACATTCAAGCTCAAAAGTCTTATTAAAATCAGGAAGTTGGAGTAAAGGAGCATGTGTCAACTTATCTTTCAATACCGAGAAGGCTTCTTCCTGTGCGGTACCCCAAAGAAAAGGCACATCTTTCTTTGTAAGCTCATTGAGAGGTGCAGCAATGGTGCTAAAATCTCTCACAAAACGCCTATAGAATCCAGCGAGGCCAAGAAAACTCCTCACTTGTGTGACCGTTTTGGGTTGCGGCCAACTCGCAATAGCTTCAATCTTGGCTTTATCAACTTCAATTCCCTGTGGAGTAACAACATAGCCAAGAAAAGATACTCGGTCGGTGCAAAAGGTGCACTTTCCAAGGTTACCAAACAAACGTGCATCACGTAGAGCAATAAAAACAACACGTAAATGTTCCAAATGTTCTTCCAAAGATCTGCTATAAATCAATATGTCATCAAAGTAAACTACCACAAATCATCCAATGAAAGCACGTAAAACTTCGTTCATTAATCTCATGAAAGTACTAGGTGCATTAGTTAACCCAAAAGGCATGACTAACCACTCATATAATCCAAACTTAGTTTTGAATGCTGTTTTCCATTCATCTCCCAATTTCATACGAATTTGATGGTATCCACTACGCAAATCAACTTTGGAGAATATTGTAGAGCCACTCAATTCATCAAGCATATCATCTAGCCTAGGAATAGGATGACGATAACGAATAGTAATATTATTAATGCCTCTACAATCAACACACATACGTGATGTACCATCCTTTTTCGGCACTAGAATAATAGGAACAGCACAAGGACTAAGGGATTCGCGTATATAACCTTTGTCGATAAGCTCTTGTACTTGACGCATAATCTCCTTCGTCTCCTCTGGATTGGTACGGTATGGTGCACGGTTTGGCAGTGAAGCACCGGGAATTAAGTCAATCTGATGCTCAATCCCTCGAATAGGCGGTAATCCCGGTGGCACGTCTTGTGGAAAAACGTCAGCGAACTCCTGCAAAATGTTAGTGACAGCAAGAGGCAAAGAGGAAGGCACGTCCTCGAATGAAAATAATGCCTCTTTGCACACAAAAGCATAGCAAACAGATTTGCTGAAATCTAGCTCATCAATATCAGATTTGGTGGCAAATAAACATGCACTTTTCAATTTAATTTCAGAAGCAACACTAGATGGTTTATTATTAGGTTTCATTTGTTGCTCAAATTCTTTTGCCACAATCTGATTTTCACTCTTATTCTTCTCCTGTTGTGCTTTATTAGCTCTATTAATATCATCTTTCAAAATGGAATCAGGAGTCATAGGAAGCAAAGTAATATTTTTATCCTTATGAACAAGAGTATAGTGATTGTTTCTACCATGGTGTACAGAATTTTTATCAAATTGCCATGGTCTACCAAGTAATAAGGAACATGCTTGCATAGGTACCACATCACAATCAACATAATCAGCATATGTAGAGATACTAAAATGCACACGAACAGTACGTGTTACCTTAACCTTGCCGCTGTTGTTGAACCATTGGATGTAGTAAGGATGTGGATGTGGTCTTGTGGTGAGAGAAAGCTTCTCCACCATCTCCATGCTAGCCAAGTTGTTGCAGCTCCCTCCGTCTATGATGATGCGCACAGAACGTTCCTTCACAACTCCTTTGGTATGGAACAAATTGTGCCTCTGATTTTGCTCAGCTTGTGTGACCTGCACACTCAAAACACGTTGAGCAACTAAACATTCATACCTGTCAGCGTCTTCAGGAGCCATGTATTGCGTCTCATGATCAGAATCATCTCCACCATGTTCTTCACGTGTAATAAGAGCCAATGTCTCCTCATCATAGTCACTAGCGGACTCATATCCACCATCCGCGGTAGCAATCATCACACGCGGAGATTTGCATTCTCTCGCATAATGACCTCCTCCCTTACAACGACGACAAATAATATCACTTGTGTGCCCTGTTGATGCCATGGAAGAAGAAGAACGCTGTGCAGGCCCCGCAGGTGCGCTCTTGGCAGATAATGGTGGTTGTGCCTGTTTTCTTGTATCACGACTGGAGGTGCTGGTGCAGTTGAAGTAGAAGATGCACGTGGTGTCCATGATGAAGGTCGGCCTGCAGAAAAGTTAGTTCGCCCCAATGCTTGTCGATCCTGCACTTCACGTTCAGCTTTACAAGCAAGATGGAATAAACGAGTGATATTAGTATACTCCTTATAGTCTAGAATGGTCTGAATCTCTCTATTTAATCCACCCAGAAAACGTGCAAGCATAGCTTCATTCTCCTCAACAATACCACATCTAATCATGCCAGTTTGTAATTCCTGATAATATTCTTCTACAGAATTTTTCCCTTGTCTTAAACGCTGCAATTTTTGAAGCAATTCACGTTGATAATATGGTGGAACCCAACGCGTACGCATAGCAGTTTTCAAAGCAGCCCAAGTAGTTGGAATAGGATATAATCTACAATGTTCAGCCCAAAGATCTGCTATAAATCAATATGTCATCAAAGTAAACTACCACAAATCGTCCAATGAAAGCACGTAAAACTTCGTTCGTTAATCTCATGAAAGTACTAGGTGCATTAGTTAACCCAAAAGGCATGACTAACCACTCATATAATCCAAACTTAGTTTTGAATGCTGTTTTCCATTCATCTCCCAATTTCATACGAATTTGATGGTATCCACTACGCAAATCAACTTTGGAGAATATTGTAGAGCCACTCAATTCATCAAGCATATCATCTAGCCTAGGAATAGGATGACGATAACGAATAGTAATATTATTAATGCCTCTACAATCAACACACATACGTGATGTACCATCCTTTTTCGGCACTAGAATAATAGGAACAGCACAAGGACTAAGGGATTCGCGTATATAACCTTTGTCGATAAGCTCTTGTACTTGACGCATAATCTCCTTCGTCTCCTCTGGATTGGTACGGTATGGTGCACGGTTTGGCAGTGAAGCACCGGGAATTAAGTCAATCTGATGCTCAATCCCTCGAATAGGCGGTAATCCCGGTGGCACGTCTTGTGGAAAGACGTCAGCGAACTCCTGCAAAATGTTAGTGACAGCAGGAGGCAAAGAGGAAGGCACGTCCTCGAATGAAAATAATGCCTCTTTGCACACAAAAGCATAGCAAACAGATTTGCTGAAATCTAGCTCATCAATATCAGATTTGGTGGCAAATAAACATGCACTTTTCAATTTAATTTCAGAAGCAACACTAGATGGTTTATTATTAGGCTTCATTTGTTGCTCAAATTCTTTTGCCACAATCTGATTTTCACTCTTATTCGTCTCCTGTTTTGCTTTATTAGCTCTATTAATATCATCTTTCAAAATGGAATCGGGAGTCATAGGAAGCAAAGTAATATTTTTATCCTTATGAACAAGAGTATAGTGATTGTTTCTACCATGGTGTACAGAATTTTTATCAAATTGCCATGGTCTACCAAGTAATAAGGAACATGCTTGCATAGGTACCACATCACAATCAACATAATCAGCATATGTAGAGATACTAAAATGCACACGAATAGTACGTGTTACCTTAACCTTGCCGCTGTTGTTGAACCACTGGATGTAGTAAGGATGTGGATGTGGTCTTGTGGTGAGAGAAAGCTTCTCCACCATCTCCATGCTAGCCAAGTTGTTGCAGCTCCCTCCATCTATGATGACGCGCACAGAACGTTCTTTCACAACTCCCTTGGTATGGAACAAATTGTGCCTCTGATTTTGCTCAGCTTGTGTGACCTGCACACTCAAAACACGTTGAGCAACTAAACATTCATACCTGTCAGCGTCTTGAGGAGCCATGTATTGCGTCTCATGATCAGAATCATCTCCACCATGTTCTTCACGTGTAATAAGAGCCAAAGTCTCCTCATCATAGTCACTAGCGGACTCATATCCACCATCCGCGGTAGCAATCATCACACGCGGAGATTTGCATTCTCTCGCATAATGACCTCCTCCCTTACAACGACGACAAATAATATCACTTGTGTGCCCTATTGATGCCATGGAAGAAGAAGAACGCTGTGCAGGCCCCGTAGGTGCGCTCTTGGCAGATAATGGTGGTTGTGCTTGTTTTCTTGTATCACGGCTGGAGGTGGCACCGGATGGAGGTGCTGGTGCAGTTGAAGTAGAAGATGCACGTGGTGTCCATGATGAAGGTCGGCCTACAGAAAAGTTAGTTCGCCCCAATGCTTGTCGATCCTGCACTTCACGTTCAGCTTTACAAGCAAGATGGAATAAACGAGTGATATTAGTATACTCCTTATAGTCTAGAATGGTCTGAATCTCTCTATTTAATCCACCCAGAAAACGTGCAAGCATAGCTTCATTCTCCTCAACAATACCACATCTAATCATGCCAGTTGTAATTCCTGATAATATTCTTCTACATAATTTTTCTCTTGTCTTAAACGCTGTAATTTTTGAAGCAATTCACGTTGATAATATGGTGGAACCCAACGAGTACGCATAGCAGTTTTCAAAGCAGCCCAAGTAGTTGGAATAGGATATAATCTACAATGTTCAGACCACCATACACATGCAAAACTAGTGAAAGCACAAACAGCAGCAGCAACTCGTCTCTCCTCAGGATATTGTAAACATGTAAATCGTTGTTCAGTTTCTAACTCCCAAGTAAGATATATATCAGGAACATATCTACCCTCAAATGGTGGAATATTCAATTTCAGTTTAGGAATATGGACATCATCTCGTACCTGAGGTGGTGGTGCAGGCCTACCATTACAAATATATACCTGAGGTCGACCTGCTGGTGGTGGTGCAGGTGGCTGCACGTAGTGCTGATTTTGATCAACCTCATCCTCATAATCTCCCACATAATCATCCTCCTCCGCATCAGCAGCAGGAGCCACAGAAGTATCAACAGCAGCACCAACAGTTAGGCCAAACGCAAGAGGAACACGACTCACTCGGCGAAGGTCTGTTTCACGATGTGGAGGTAGTCGTTGTTGTTGTTGTTGGAGAGGTGCGTTAGGTGCAGCGGGTGGTGGTGGTGGAAGACGCGCGAGCAATTCATTAAACTTGTTATCGAGCTTTGTTTCGAACGTCTTCTCAAGGCCAGTGATCTTCTCCATGGCCTCTTCAAAATTGTTCAGCACATCTTGCACCTGTTCAGTCATCATTTGCTGAAACTTATCATGAAGCTCCTTGTTCGATAAATTCTCCCAAACAATCTCGTCGGCTTGTGATCCTGGCATGGTTAGCAGCAATAGAAACACACAAGAATATGATCCTACAGACTACTAACAAGTGGTGGTGGTGGGTGTCACAAATCCGTCAAGCAAAACTCAAATTCTTACCAGTTCTTACCCAGCAACAGGCGGTGATCGGCAACCGTTGTAGTCAAAACTCTCAAAGCTTGGATAGAGCGATTACCAGGTAGAGTCAAACGCACGACGTAGATGTATGTGGAGCTGGGAAGGCTTATAATATGGTAGCAAAAAGGGTCAGCAATAATCAATTCAGAGATGCAAAGTTGAATAAACGCTCAACGACGGTACTGTGCTGGTCCTAGGCTAGACTGTGCTAGACACGCGAGCCTAGAACACCAACAAAATCACGGCGCGGCACGTAAACAAGGGAGGAGCACACTCTGAAATTTTTTTCTATTTTTTTGCACTTTTTTTTCCTCTTTTTTTCTTTTTTTTTGCTTCGCAACAAATTTTTTTCGAAAAAGTCTACAAATGCTCTAAAAACTGCCTAGCCAGAATTTTCCAGACTTAGTTTTTTTTTGAAATTGGAACTATTTTTCTTCTGCGGATGGCTCGGAAGTTGGGGAGTCCTTCTCTGTCACGACTCGGAGTATCGCGTGATCTGGAAATCGAGAACAATGCAACAATTACTAGACTCGGACTAGGACTGGTGGCGGAGATGAATCTGGTGGAACTCGGACTGGTGGCGGAGATGAATCTGGCGGAACACGGACAGGTGGCGGATATATGTTGCAGGTGAACTCGGATTGGCGTGATGGCGGCGGATATGTGGTGGCGTATATGGATTCGGATTGGCGGTGAATATGTGGTGGTGGTATATGGAAACAGCGACGATGATGATGCGGTGGTGATATATGCCAGCGGCGACGTGACAACCTGTGAACAGAACTCGAAACTCTAAAAGACTAGACGCTAAGACCAGCAACTGGACACGACGATGCAACCGCAAATTCAACAAAGCAAATACAGAAAAGATTATGCAAGGCTCAGATTGGTTCGGATGGGATGAACTAACCCTAATTTTTTTGGCTTTTTCGTGGACTATAGGTATGAAGAACAGACTCGATCTAAACTACGAAAAACTGTAAAATCTCACCGAGCAACCTGGAAATCTGATACCACTTGATAGAGGCAAAGGTGTCCCGTCTTTCGATGAGATGATGGATATCGCTTTGGTGGCAGTCGACTTTGACGATCCGACTACGAACGTGCGAGGACGTCGCGCCTTAGCAATCGCTAAACCAACTCCGAGAGGTTATTGACCACGCCGGAGCACGATCAACCTGACCACGAGGGTCTGTTTCCTGCAAGCAAACGAAGAACAAGCAAGAAACTGAGATTGCAATCTGGATATTGCGAATATAAGATGAAAGCTTTATTGATCAAGGTGGGGTTCTGTGACGCCTTTGTCTAGTCGTTGAACACAAACGAAGTACGCGAAGTTGCAGCTATGGCGAACTTTAACCTAAACAAAACCCAAAATCTAAACGGTGCCCTAAGGGCTGTATATATGGAGGAAGAGAGGGGAATTTCGTGGCCCTTGCTGGAGGGGTCCGAAATCAACCCTATCTCTTGTTTCCCCACACATACGGACTCTAAAAATGGCCTATACTTATGTATTTCGAAATTACATGGGCCTGACCCAATAAAAAGGTGACGCATCACCTATAATAGCCTCGGGGCGAAATTTATGAAGTGGGATCTTGTATATTTTGTCCAAGGCTTCATGCACCCATTATGGTGGCTTCAAAGTCCTGAATTCATCACTTGTAACTCCGTTCTTGTTCCCCTTGCGCATGGCATCATCTCCATGCTTGTTCTTGCTCCAATGTTCATCCTTCTCCAAGCTAGGCCCTTCATTTGTAAGCAAAACAAATGTATCCAATTTAGGCAGCATCATATTCTCATGAACATTAGAATCATTACCAAGAAACGAAAGTACCTGATAATTTAATTGGCGTGCGCGAGCTCTAGTAATTGGTCCCGTATATGTAGCAGTAGGGGCTGTGGGTGTAACAATGGTATTGATGTCCTCATCAGTGTAGGACATAGAATCCATCATTAAGAGAATCGTTCGGTTGCTGGATGCAGCAGAAGTCAGTCTTATGGCTGAAGGCGGCCCTGCCGCCCCTTCTCTTCTTGTCCCTAACCTCTCCACCCCTTGCTTGGTAGTAAATAGTAGCACTGTCGAGAACATCTTTGATGTGGGTGTAATCCTTTTTGTGAATGTTCTTCAACGAGTCCAAGTAAAGAGCGTGGGAGAATCGGGGGTAGAGGATGATGAGGACGGCGCGCCTGATGGTGCGCAAAATAAGTACACCTCAAATTAATTAGCCTCCACCGTGCAAATGAATTATTGAAATCGAAAGAAGGATAGCAGCACGGATGACTTACACGGGATGATAAGGCACGAGAATCGCCTCCTTGTCCTTATTGGCGAGCATGAAACTGACGATGTAATCCCTCGCGTATTCACGCTGCTCTGCACAGACTCCCAAGAAGCCCTCGTGCATGTAGTACGGGTCAGCGACACAGATGACGTATCTGCTCAACCCCAATGATGTAGTTCATGTGCAAGGCATAAAGGCGGACAAACGTAAAATCCAGCTTCTTCACGTGAAACATGTCGAATATGTAATTGAATCAGAGGAAGAACTTATCCGCGGGGAAGCTATCGACGTACGACATTTGTCGCGGAACGTTAACCACGTAGAGTGGGTATCCTGGATCTTTCGAGGCGATGAGGCCTTTCTCTACCCGCAACACATCGTCATGAAGTCTCCTTAGATCGCCGAATCTGGCCCGTAGCGCTGTTGCAGGTAGGATTGGTTGACCGGGATATGCCATTTATCCACATTGGGGATATCTACACGGTCCTGAAGCCGAGGCTGCTGAGGCGGCTGGATCATAGAATCAGCTTTTTTGCCTTTCCTCGCTCTCTTCCTAGACTTCTTTACTACCGGAAGATCGTCAATAATACATTGAGACGGTAATTCAGGCACCGACTCATGACGCTCAAATCCTGAGGAGGCGCCAGTATAGACATACTATTCAGCGCCATCGTCATCCTCATCCTCATCCATGGCGATGTCATCAGTGACTAATGGAGCCACCTGCTTACCCCGTCCGCTATCACCCAACCCGACACCCGACGCTAATTGGGTAGGTGGGGTGTTGATGTTCATACCTTGCTGAGGCTGCGTGCTCGTGGGTGTGCTCCCGGCCGCCTCCAGACGAAGCAGACTCTTTGGCCACAACAGGACCCACCCATTGCAACAATCACCAAGCCGCCGCGGGGTCTCGTCGTCATCCCCCACTAGTATTAGAGGAGGCAAATTCTCGTGGCCCGGTTTCACTGGCCACAGAAACCTTGAAGACGTTCAGGGGGGATCGGCCGGCTGTGGAACAATGGTTCCTTCGGCTCCATTATCGTTGCCTTCCCCACATCCACGTTCTGTTCGCCGATGGTGTACAATATGGTGCACAGGGTTTCGTCGGCCTGGAAAGAAAAGTCTGCGACGTGAGACATCCGAAAGGCAACGAAAAAGGGAGATTATACATTTATATTGAAGGGGGCCGGTGTGACAGATACCGTGAGGGCGTCGAGCTCAGCCAAAGAGGAGGCACCACCGAGCACGTCCGGTGCGGTAGCCGGTGCGGGATCCGGTGTGGGAGCAGGTGCGGGAGCCGGTGCAGGAGCCGGTGTGGGAGCCGGTGCGGGAGCAGGTACGGGAGTAGGTGCTCCCAAGAAGTCAGCAAGGGGAAAGTCCTCTGCATTTTTTCTGGATTTTGCCTTGTCCAAGTGAAAACGCCCGTCACCAAGGAAGTAGATATATCTGCAATCGCCTGTTTTCCGGCAGCTACTGCTGTTGCGACTGTCTGAGATGATTTCTTCTCAACCGCAATCTCAACCTTCTTGTCGATGTTTTCTTCAGTTAACCTCCGTCTTTCCTTTCTCTCCTCCATGGTCTCACGGTAGTACTTCTTCCACGTGGCGCCGTCTCCGACACCGTGCACGCGTCCATATGACGGTCGAGTATCCACCGGTTGTTGTTTCAATATGTTCAACGCCCGGTTGAAAGGAGTGTCCCACTTGGGCCTCGCCAATGCCTCAGACGGCGAGTCTCTTTTGGCAGCAATCCGGTGCTGCTCTCTCTGCAAAAGGCACAAGGATCGTTTACAAATATGACTAACGTGTGCAGTCGAATTGATCAGAAACTAAAATTACCAGCAGTCTCATGAACTCCGTAATGACCGGTGTTGTCTCGTAAACCTTCTTCACTGGGTCCCAACGGTGCCGGGCCCTCAGGATGTCACGCTCCTGCGGGACGGTGAAATCCGCCAAGGGGTCTGGGATGCCCAGACTCGCGGCTTCCGTGTCCTCCTTGGCCAATTTGGACCTCTTTCCGCCGTAACCACGGCTTCCGAGGTGGTGGCTCCCAATGTTCCTCTTTTGAAGCCCCTTCATGTACTTAGACTTTTTTTTGGCAGCTTCGGCCTCGCAAGCCTCCTTGAATATGTGAAACTGCTCTTCCGTGATTGTCGGATTATCCTTTACAATCTCGGAGTAGGGTTCCCCGTCGTTGATCTTTGCTTTCACTTGATTTTTCCAGGCGGCCAACGCGTCGCTAAACTTGGTCATGGTGTGTTTGTTTATCTTCTTCATTGTCGGGTCCTCGTCTGGGTCTTCATAATCCTTCTCATTCCGGCCCGGGAACAAGAATATCTAGTGAAACTTCTTTAGGAGGGAGCTCCTCATATTTTCTATCTTCTGTAGTTTCTCATCGTTGATGGTGGCGGTTGTCCTTACGATGCAGCCTATTTGATTGCCGTAGCACGCGCACGCTTCCTCGGGCGCCTTTGGCTCAAAATTGCAGTCGTCCACCTCCGTGACCACCAGTCTAGTAGTCCTGAGTTTGTTAGGAACCCGTTGCCTCTTTGCTTTCGGTTGTACACCGGCTCCGCTCCCCGAGGCAACACCGGTCTCAGCGCCGGTCTCAATGCCGGTCTGAATCTCAGCGCCGGTCTCAGTCTCAGCACCGGTCTGCATGTCGGTCTCAGTCCCCGATGCCACCGGTGGGCCCAGCAACAACATCGGTTGATCGTCGGTAAGGCTAAAAAATTCATCTGCCGCCCGGTAGACGTCGTTGCAATCACCAGAACCCTGTCCTTCATCGTTGCTAGCCATGTTTCCTATGATTAAATCTAGTCAATTAATTCTAGACCTAATAAAATGAATAATGACATAAAAAAGGACTATTGTTTTGCAGGAATGTTGACTCCTTCCTGGTGCGGCAAATCCCGGGCACTCGATATGTCCTAGTTTGTAGCACAAGTCATGCCGAAATTCATGGAAAATTTCGGCATGACCTTTGCTAAAAAGTGGACAAATCGAGAACCTGAAATTTGCCGGAACAGAAATGAATCAACATTCCGGCAAAACATAGGCCACTCAGGATCATTCCCTGGAAACAACAAAGCCACTTAGGCACAATCGAACAACTTCAATGAAAAGATATAACATGACCACTTCAATGAAAAATAAAATTTGCCTAAATTCTTTTCCTTGAAAAATAGTGGTCTTTTCAAAAATCAAAAACCTTTGCAAAATGACCTCACTAAAAACTTCTCTGCCTAGGACAGAACCCAAATTATGTTGATCTAGCTATTCCTCTCTCTCACACAAACACACATTATTATCTCTAACCCTTCTCTGCCTAGGACAGAACCCAATTAAATTGCAAAGGAACTCCATTTCTCTAACTCTTCTGACCTAATGCTCTAAAATAAAATTTTCCTCTAACCTAGCCAACCTACTTAACCTAGCTTGTTAATCCAACGAACCTAATTAACCTACCTATTTAACCTAGTTAGTTAATCTAGTTTACCTAGATAATTAACCCTAATTAAACTAGTTAACGCAGCTAGTTCTCTTTCAAAGCCCAAAATAAATTTTTGCACTAATTAACCTAATCAAACTAGTTAACCTGACTAGTTCTCTGTCAAAGCCCTAACTAAAATTTTGCACTAACCTTGATAATTAACCTAATTAAACTAGTTAACCTAACTACTTCTCTGTCAATGCCCTAACTAAATTTTTGCCCTAACCTAGATAATTAACCTAATTAAACTAGCTAACTATGCATGAGAGAGAGAGGAGGGGTGGGGGCTTATAGAGGATGGCTCCGGTGGTGGCGACGGAGGCAGTGGTGGCGAGGGAGGCAGGGGCGTCAACGGTGACGGCGAGGGAGGCAGGGGCATCTCCGGTGACGGCGAGGGAGGAAGTTGTGGCAAGGAAGGATCCGGTGGCGTCGACGGCGGCTCCGGTGGCATTGACGAGGCCGCGTGGCTCCGTGGCGTTGGGGGCGGCTCTGGTGGCGTCGACGGCGCACGGCTCTGGTGGCGTCGACGTCGGCAGGAGACGGCGGTGAAGTGGGGCGACGACGAATCGGGGAGAAGGCGGCGTGCGGGGTGGGTTGAGGGATTTGGGGGAGAAGTGGTGGCCGGGGGGAAATGGTTTTTTGGTTAAGTCAAACTTAGCGGTAACGCGTTTGGTAAAACGCGCTATAGCTAAGATAGCTATAGCGGTTTTTACAAAACGCGCTGCTGCTATAGCTATGTAATTTTCTTCCATTTTTTAATTTCCTTTTCTGTTTCTATAGCGGGGGTCTAGGACACGCGCTGCAGCTACGTTAGCTATAGCGCCTTTTACAAACACACGCTGCTGCTATGCCTTCCTCCATTTTTTCGCTTTTTCATTTATTTTGCTTTACATTTTATTTTTTCCTTTCTCCTTTTTCTATTTCTTTCATTTTCATTTACTTTTCTATTTGTTTTTCATCTTATTTTATTTCTGTGAGTAGTAGCGCTCTTCTTAGGAAACGCGCTGCTACTTATGCCGTAGCGGTAGCGCGTTTCTTCCAAGCCCGCTACTGCTATGCGTAGCCTATCATTCTAGCAATGAGAATATTAGTAGTAGCGCTTTTTCCACTACACGCGCTACTGCTAAAGTTGTATCTGTAGCGCGTTTTTTCTCCAATCGCTACTGCTATCTAGCACTAGCACCCTTTTTTGACCCGCGTTGTTGCTAAATTTCTCTGTATAAGGTTTTCCCTAGTAGTGCATGGGTTGAAATGTGCCTATAATGGCACTTGGTAGTTTATTGCAACGGATTAAGAAAATTTTGGTCTGTTTTTCCTAATTTTTGTAGAGTAGTGGTTTCTTGGTAGGGCTGGTTGGAAAGTGGTAGTTTCTTGGTAGTGGTTTCTTGTAAGGAACAATGTACTAGTGACAAAACTCGATTACAGGTTGCGTTGTACTACTAGTGGTCACGGGAGTGTATAGCTCGTTTTGTGGGTTCGATCCCGGCCAAACGCACGGTGGCCTTTTTTTTAATATTAACCTTGCTGCAAGCCAATATTGTACACTGGTAGTTTGACTTTTGAAGTCAAACGGATGTGTCGCACCAAAATCTGGGTGCACTGGATAGCCCAGCCACGTGAACGGGTTTTCCCTCCCATCATCTCGTGGCTCGCGTACTAGAGTAGTACTAGTACTTTTGCGTAAAGTAGTAGTACTCCTATATATCAATTCACACCGTGCAATGTTTCTCGCCTGCGTGCTTGCCCTAGACGCACCTTGCTTGCAGCTTCCTCATCAGCTACCATATTTAAACTAGCACCTCCCAATTAAGCCCGAGGAGCCAGAAAAGCCTGGCACGACATTGGGAACTGTGCAATATGGCTCTGTACGTAAAGTGCTACTACTCTGTAGCTTGTGGCGTTGCACACATGGACTTCGCTCCATTATCGGCTCTAAGCTCTATAAAAAAATCCTCTTGACGTGATTCTTTTATGTTTTGAAATGGAGGCAAAAGCTTTGCCTCATCTCATTCATAAAGAAGGAAGGACCAACTAACAAATTTCAACGAGATCCATTACACCTCCACAATTGGATGCGAAAAGCCTAGTCTCGTTGTATCAAAGAACTCAAATGTTCTGCCCCCGTAGTAACTGTCGCTGATAAATAGGCTGCTAGTGTGTGCGTGAGAGGAGCAGACGAGTAGGCTAGCTATGCGCTTGAATAGAGCACAGAGAGTATGAACTGCACAGGTGTACTTTCCCTGCTTTGATAGTACAACGATGGTTCTAGAGAACATTAGTACCCTCCACTTGCAATTGTAGCTCCTTGGCCTTCAGATTCAAGAGTTCAAAACTAGTGCACTATACAAGTACAGTACATCACACTACTTGTTGAGAAAGTAGTACTACTACTGCTATAGTACTGCATAGTAAATAATTGCCACACCATCGCACTAGGAACTACCACTATGCGTGCCCGCATAACTTCCTTAATGAAGGGACCAGGCCCTGCGGTTACGCTCTTATCTCCTCCTCGCCAGTTCCCCTCCCCTCGAAGAGACCAAGGCAGTTCGCTGCTGCTCCCATGCATTCACTATGCGGTTCTCCTCCTCGTCGGGGCCGGGAGATTTTGGACGACGATCCTCTGGGAGAAATCGCACGTCGCTTCGACATCCTCATCGCTGCAAGAGTCGGTGCTTCCTACACCAACTATTTTAAGACGGTGCATAAACAGGTTTGGGTAAAGGCCATGCTTGTTGGTCTTCCATGCGTTCTCGGGCAGAAGGTTATTCTATCGGAAAATCCATCGAACAGTCCACCGCTACCTGGATGTGGTTGCACGTTGACTCCACTAGAGTTGCCAATGTTGAGAGGTAGTCATATTTTGTCCGATGAGAAGGTCAGTCATGGAGTTTGATCATGTAGTGTATATTCTAAATATAGTACTTAGTTTTTCCATCCCGTAATTCTCTGCTGCCCACCGTCTTTTATATAGGTCTGGGTTGGTGCTAACGGAGATTGGCTTGCATGCCTTCGGCCGGATACCACCATCATTTTGCAAAACATCCACAACAGTGCGCCCGTTCCCGTAGACCCCTTTTCCACCATTCGGATCGGCCTTCCGGACTAGCTGGGCTTGAATATGTATGATGATGCCTACATGAGATTGAAGAAGATAGCAATTGCAAACCCACCGACAAAGCGATGCAGATACGACGATTACTATCTCATCACGGTGTTCGACATAAGGATTGCCATCAATGCAAAAGGCCGTAACAGCAGAGGCTGGCACATGTTGGTTGTGGCAGATTTGTACCCCTACACGTTCGAAGACGGCGTGTGCCATTTAGGCCGCATCTTCACGGTGACAAGACATGGACTTGTTTCATCTGGTTGCCATCCTACGTTACAGTAGATTACAAACGGAATGCACAAACCATCATTTGCATCCCTAACAATACTCCGTTATTTTGCAGGGACCAGTCATCCCCCGGTCAAAATAAGATCCATGATCCTGGATGTGCATTTGCATCTGTGATTCGGTCTAACCTGGAACTTTGTAGCTGACTTTGGCATATTGGGATCAACTATCTTAGGAGTCGTTACCCATGGTACCACTGATATGCAACATGGTCACACGATCTACCATGATCGTGCCGTCACCATCTACCCAGGTATTCCATTTTCTCATTGTTGTGTGTTAGAGTAGTAGTACTTGTTAGTTCTTTTATTTTCTTGACTGGGACATGTTTACTGTACCAGTACTACAATTTAGTATTAGATTTTTTAACCCTCTCGCCTTCTCTTTCTTTGTAGTAGTAAGGAGCACTACTTACTAGTACTAGTGCTTTTTACCTTGGAGACACATATAGCTAGCTACGACCTTGAAGACTTCAACCCACTATCTCCCACCATTTTTGTTTTTCCATGTCTTACTATCTCATCCAAGTAGCCAAGGGTGGCTATATATAATAAGCCGATTATTTTACGTCCTCTATACTGGAGTAGTACTACTTGCTGCACAATATTACTGACCGCCACATTTGAGCACAACATTATCATGTATGGGCCTTGACCATGTACGTCACCATGTGTCTAGATCTGAGATGCCGCGTGTACCAGATGAACGACGCCGAGTTCGACCCCCGTGATGCTATGTGGGTGCCGAGGAACACTCTTGGAGAGTACTCACTTTGCATTGGGGACAACTACCCCATTGTGAAGCAGATGCCACCTTCCGTGCACGACACCGAAGGCCTGCCTTTCATGAAGCATGGTTGTGTCTTTAGTGCGCACCGCCGGATGAACGACATGCTGGGACACGCTATCCATGATTTATGCCGCTTCGGCTTGGATGAGTCTCCATCGTGTGGAATCGGACTAGAAAGTTGCGATAATGATTCCCGTTGCCCACCACTATGGATCGTGCCATCTATGAAGAACACCTGGGACTGGAACATGGAGGAGGAAATGGAGCCCATCTATAACGTGTAAGTGGAGTCTGGTAAATTGTGAATGGTAGCGTGGTAAATATATGTAGAGTAGTCATGCACAAATTTATCACATGAAGTGGAGATGAACTTGTGTGGCATACTGGCATTTGTCCTTTAGAATTTATTACTAGTAAATGTGTTATGTGTACGTGCAACTTGTGTGGCTGCTGCACGGGCTCAAACACGCTCTGTGAGACAAAAGGTGGCACAACTTTGGCTATAGGTGACGTGGCTGCATCATACAGTAGCGATCGTTCGCTATTGTAGTACTAGGACGACAACTCCTATAAACCTAGCGCTTGGCTCTTCGCCTCTTCGGGAGATTCAACAGTTCATACTCCTGTGAACCTTGCACTTGGGTCTTTGACTCTTTGGAAGGTCCAACAATGATGATAGTACAGTACAATATGCTTCTGGCAATCTGACACCGAATGAACTGTTGCACGTCCACCGCGAGGGCGAGGGAGAGGGTGAGGGAGATAGCGCTGTAGTCAAAACCCTCTCCTCGTCCTACGAGCCACCGCACGTGTGGGCGAGGGAGAGGGCATAGGTGTACGTAGTAAGCAAGCTTCTCCTCATCTTGTAAGCCACCACACATGGGCAAGGGAGATGGCATAGTAAGCAAGATTCTCCTCGTGCTGCGAGTTGACGGGACACATCAAAGTAGTACTAGTACATACTGCATCCTTTCCGGTTAATATGGCTTAATTTGAAACGAGAAAAATACACTGGCGGTCAACATATATAAAAATACGCTCATTACGGTCAATATATAGTTTTGCGGTGATTATATAGTCACTAGCTCACCGTATTGCACCCTGCTAACCGGCCACATAGTCGAGATGGTACTTTATTGACTGGTTAAATTGACACCTGGTTTCTGGGTCCCACCTGTCAGTTGGCAGAGCAAAGAAACCTGTTAAACAAAACTTTACGCATGTGCGACAGGAGTGCAACCCTTGCGCGTGAACCACCCTGGTTGTGTATGCGAGTGCATGCACGTCTACTCCCTCGGTCCATGCAAAACTGTGCATCTAGCATTAGAAAATTTGCCAAAAAGGAGTGTACATCTACACTTCCAATGCACTTAGCCTTTAATCTAATCGGCATTGATTGACTAATGCACCAACTTGTGCTCTAGCTATAGGATGCATGTCTATCTTTAATTACAGCAAGCAACAAACTTCATTTAGTCTTCTTCTCTCAATGGTCGCATGCACACGTAAGTCTGCTACTTTTGGGCATTAATTATGCCACGAAGTTTCGGTTCCTCTTGGTCAATGTGTAAATCTCTATATATATAGTCATTCACGGATGGAGGGAGTAGGTTGAGCACTTGAGCGTGAGCGTACGTGTTGCGTCGTGTGCTGTGTGCCACATGGATGTGTGAGTGTTGCATACGTGCATGTGTATGTGTGAGTTTTACATGCATGCATGCATGAGGCTTTTATTCCATCCCATTGACATGTTCATATTTCAAGCTTCATTAAAACATTGCATCACTACTGGAATCAGGGAATTTGCCATCAGCCAGTTCTTTGTCGTCTGCTAGCGGACGACAAAGAAGGTCTTCGCCGTCGGCTTACAAAAAACAGACGGCAAAGAACTGGCTGATGGCAAAGATATTATTTGCCATCAGCCAGTTCTAGCGATCGTTCGCTATTGTAGTACTAGGATGACAACTCCTATAAACCTTGCGCTTGGCTCTTCACCTCTTCGGGAGATTCAACAGTTCATACTCCTATGAACCTTGCACTTGGCTCTTTGCCTCTTTGGAAGGTCCAACAATGATGATAGGGCCGTACAATATGCTTCCGGCAATCTGACACCGAACGAACTATTGCACATCCACCGCGAGGGTGAGGGCGAGGGTGAGGGAGAGAGCGATGTAGTCAAAACCCTCTCCTCGTCCTGTGAGCCACCGCGCGCATGGGCGAGGGAGAGGGCATAGGTGTACGTAGTAAGCAAGCTTCTCCTCATCTTGTAAGCCACCACACATGGGCAAGGGAGATGGCATAGTAAGCAAGATTCTCCTCGTGCTGCGAGTTGACGGGACACATCAAAGTAGTACTAGTACATACTGCATCCTTTCCGGTTAATATGGCTTAATTTGAAACGAGAAAAATACACTGGCGGTCAACATATATAACAATACGCTCATTACGGTCACTATATAGTTTTGCGGTGATTATACAATCACTAGCTCACCGTATTGCACCCTGCTAATCGGCCACATAGTCGAGATGGTACTTTATTGACTGGTTAAATTGACACCTGGTTTCTGGGTCCCACCTGTCAGTTGGCAGAGCAAAGAAATCTGTTAAACAAAACTTTACGCATGCGCAACAGGAGTGCAACCCTTGCGCGTGAATCACCCTGGTTGTGTATGCGAGTGCATGCACGTCTACTCCCTTTGTCCATGCAAAACTGTGCATCTAGCAATATAAAATTTGCCAAAAAAGAGTGTACATCTACACTTCCAATGCACTTAGCCTTTAATCGAATCGGCAATTATTGACTAATGCACCAACTTGTGCTCTAGCTATAGGCTGCATGTCTATCCTTAATTACAGCAAGCAACAACCTTCATTTAGTCTTCTTCTCTCAATGGTTGCATGCACACATAAGTCTACTACTTTTGGGCGTTAATTATGCCACGAAGTTCCGGTTCCTCTTGGTCAATGTGTAAATCTCTATATATATAGTCATTCATGGATGGAGGGAGTAGGTTGAGCACTTGAGCATGAGCATGTGTGTTGCATCGTGTGCTATGTACCACATGGATGCGTGAGTGTTGCGTACATGGATGTGTATGTCTGAGTGTTACATGCATGCATGAGGCTTTTATTCCGTCCCATTGACATGTTCATATTTCAAGCTTCATTAAAACATTGCATCACTATTGGAATCAGGGAATTTGCCATCAGCCAGTTCTTTGTCGTCTGCTAGCGGACGGCAAAGAAGTTCTTCGCCGTCAGCTTACAAAAAATAGACGGCAAAGAACTGGCTGATGTCAAAGATATTATTTGCCATCAGCCAGTTCTAGCGATCGTTCGCTATTGCAGTACTAGGACGACAAATCCTATAAACCTTGCGCTTGGCTCTTCGCCTCTTCGGGAGATTCAACAATTCATACTCCTGTGAACCTTGCACTTGGCTCTTTGCCTCTTTGGAAGGTCCAACAATGATGATAGTACCGTACAATATGCTTCTGGCAATCTGACACCGAATGAACTGTTGCACATCCACTGCGAGGGCGAGGGAGAGGGTGAGGGAGAGAGCGATGTAGTCAAAACCCTCTCCTCGTCCTGTGAGCCACCGCGCGTGTGGGCGAGGGAGAGGGCATAGGTGTACGTAGTAAGCAAGCTTTTCCATCTTGTAAGCCACCACACATGGGCAAGGGAGATGGCATAGTAAGCAAGATTCTCCTCGTGCTGCGAGTTGACGGGACACACCAAAGTAGTACTAGTACATACTGCGTCCTTTCCGGTTAATATGGCTTAATTTGAAATGAGAAAAATACACTGGCGGTCAATATATATAACAATACACTCATTACGGTCACTATATAGTTTTGCGGTGATTACACAGTCACTAGCTCACCGTATTGCACCCTGCTAACCGGCCACATAGTCGAGATGGTACTTTATTGACTGGTTAAATTGACACCTGGTTTCTGGGTCCCACCTGTCAGTTGGCAGAGCAAAGAAATCTGTTAAACAAAACTTTACGCATGCGCGACAGGAGTGCAACCCTTGCGCGTGAACCACCCTGGTTGTGTATGCGAGTGCATGCATGTGTGCTCCCTCGGTCCATGCAAAACTGTGCATCTAGCATTAGAAAATTTACCAACAAAGAGTGTACATCTACACTTCCAGTGCACTTAGCCTTTAATCTAATCAGCATTGATTGACTAATGCACCAACTTGTGCTCTAGCTATAGGCTGCATGTCTATCCTTAATTACAGCAAGCAACAACCTTCATTTAGTCTTGTTCTCTCAATGGTCGCATGCACACATAAGTCTGCTACTTTTGGGCGTTAATTATGCCACGAAGTTCCGGTTCCTCTTGGTCAATGTGTAAATCTCTATATGTATAGTCTTTCATGGATGGAGGGAGTAGGTTGAGCACTTGAGCGTGAGCGTGTGTGTTGCGTCGTGTGCTGTGTGCCACATGGATGCGTGAGTGTTGCGTACGTGCATGTGTACGTGTGAGTGTTGCATGCATGCTTGCATGAGGCTTTTATTCCCTCCCATTGCCATGTTCATATTTCAAGCTTCATTAAAACGTTGCATCACTACCGTAATCAGGGAATTTGCCATCAGCCAGTTCTTTGCCGTCTGCTAGCGGACGACAAAGAACTGGCTGATGGCAAAGATATTATTTTCCATCAGCTAGTTCTTTGCTGCCTGCTAGCGGACGGCAAAGAATCTTTGGCGTCTCCTAGCAGATGGCAAAGAGGAAGGGTGGGGTCCAGTGGAGGCCAGCGCGTGGAGACTGGCATAGCCTCCCTATTTGTCGTCTGCTAGCTGACGACAAAGATTCTTCGTCATCCGATAGCAGACGGCAAAGAAAAAAGCTACAAATGGCCACCCCCACCTCGCACTCCTCTCTCTCCCTATTCCCCGCAACCGCCGCCCCTGAGAGAACCTGACGCCGTCGCTGCCCCCGAGCCCCCGCCCGTCTCGCCACTGCTCCGGTGCCCCGCTGCCCCGCCCACACCGCACCCCCGCCCCGCTGCCCCGCCCACACCGCACCCGCCACCCCCGACCATCCCCCCCGCCAGTGCCTCGCCCACACCGCACCCGCCGCCCCGACCCCTCACGCCGGAGCCCCACTGCCCCGCACACACTGCACCCGCCTCCTCGGTCCCCGCTCCCGCCGCAGCGCTGCGCCGGCCTACCCCCTCCCCTGTGGCAGCTGCCCCGCCACCTCCCCTGCAGCGACTCTCCTGCACCGGGCGACTCCTCCACTGGCCGCCCCCCTGCCAAGGTGAGCTCTTCTCCTCTTTTTGTTTGTTTTTTAGATTTAGTTTACGTTTAGTTTAGTTTATTTTAGTTTTAGGTTTAGTTTAGTTTATGTTTAGTTTAGCTTAGTTTATTTTAGTTTAGTGTAGTTTAGTTTAGTTTTAAGAAGAAGAAGAAGAAGAAGAAGTAGAAGAAGAAGAAGAAGAAGAAGAAGAAGAAGAAGAAGAAAAAGAAGAAGAAGGGGGAGGAGGAGGAGGAGGAGGAGGAGGAGGAGAAGGAGGAGAAGAAGGAGAAGAAGAAGAAGGAGAAGAAGAAGAAGAAGAAGAAGAAGAAGAAGAAGAAGAGGGTCATCGAGGGTCGAGGGTCGCCGAGGGGTCGAGGGTCGACGGGTCGAGGGATCGAGGATCAAGGTGTCGAGGGGTCGAGGGATTGAGGGTCGAGGGTTGAGGACCGTGCGCCGCCATACCCGAGGGCACGAGAGGACAAGCAGGTTAGGGGGTTCCTCGGCCTCCCGCAGCAATAGTTCTCGGGGCCGATGGCGGTCGAACACGAACACCTTGGCGAATTTGACTTGCAGCCTCTACGATGAGGATTAAAAGCGAAGTGTTGAAGCTTGAAACACCCAAACTGACTCATGAAAAAAATCAAAGCGTAGAAAGAGAAACCAAGGACGAAACAATAGGTAGCGAGAGGTTTTATAACTAGGATGATATTCTATAATAGATTTTTTACGAATTTCAGAGGATGATGGTGAAGAAATCCAAAGCCATTGGTGTTCGAGTTCTTCACCATCATCCTCTTCAATTCATTAAAAAAGCTGTTACAGAATATCTTCCTAGTTTCACAACCTCGCACTATGTACTACTTCATCTTTCGTTTCTCTTTCTACGCCCTGATTTTTTGTCATGAGTTAGTTTGGTTGTTTAAAGTTTCAAAACTTGTCTTTTAATCCTCATCGCAGAGGCTGCCAGACAAATTCACCAAGGTGTTCGTGTTCGACCGCCATCGGCCCCGGGAACTGTTTTCGCGGGAGGCCGAGGAACCCCCTAACCGCTCATGCATGTGCGCCCTCGGGTATGGCAACGCATGGTCCTCAACCCTCGACCCCTCGCACCTCGATCCTCGACCCCTCGACCTCTCGATACCTCGATCCCCGACCCCTCAACCATTGACCCCTCGACACCTCGATCCTTGACACCTCGATCCTCGACCCCTTGACTATCTAACCCTTTACACCTCGATCCTTGACCCCTGGACCATTGACCCCTCAACCCCTCGACCCTCGACCCCTCGAGGATCGAGGAACGAGCAATGCGAATCATTTTTTTTACAACTTGGGAAAAACAATAATGCTATGTTACTCATCTTTTTATGTTGTACTAATTTCGTTTACTCTTTGTCATGGCAGCTATTGAAAGATGGTGGGTGCGGGTAAGGATCACTCCGGGGCTCCTTCTTCATCGGCGCGTGGTGGGAGTCGTACTTCCATTCCACCCGTACCTCTCTGGAGAGCGTTGTACGAGGGTATGGCTTCACCGGTGGGTGCTTCTTCTTCGGCATCGTTGCTCACCGAGAGAGGAGATCGGGGAGGGAGGAAGAGAGGAGGTCAGGGAGGACGTGGTCGCGGGAGAGGTAGGAATGCTCCTAGGCCTTCCGTGCCGCCACCCCCATCTGATTCACCGAGCATGGGACTGCTACGGTGGACACCTCTAAGGAGGAGGCTACACGGACTCCGGTCCACGAGCCTCGGGTTGACGGGCCTTCGGCCCATGAGACTTGGCCCCACTAGACTCCAGACCTGGGTACATCCTAGGAGGCGCCCGGATGGGGTACGTGGATGGGTCCGTCTGAGGGGCCGAGTGGCCATGCTGATGGTGGCGGGGATCCGGCTGATAGCAAGGGCGAGGTGGTTCAGGGGGACACTATCTACCAGCGTGGTTGTACATGGCTCCCGACTGTGCCGGTGACCCGCGAGCAGAGGTGCTTGATTTACCCTAATGGGGAGAGGTAAGTGCACTTACTCTTTTTGTACCATTTTCCTTCACGTTTCTTTAAGTATCTAATGCGTTCGCCTTGTCATACTGCAGGGGTTGGCACCACGCTGATGATGTCCGCATGCCCAACAGCGTCCTTGGTGTGCTTTGCTGGCAAATTCCCGGGGTTTGTCGCATTGACCGGTGAGGGTCAGGTTCCAGAGCTAGGATTGAGCTGGGAGCACTATTTTGCTGCCTTGGCCCCACCGGAGGAGATGATCGACGGCGTCTTGTGCCACTCGAGGGAAGAGATGGTGAGCAGAATGTTTTGGGTAATTTCTCCTTTGCACAATTAAAAATCTTCAAATAGCTAGTTATTGTACTAATCAATCTTGTCTCGTTTGATTGCATATCTTCTACATGTGCGAGGAGGGATACCAAGAGGCCACGACAAAGGTTATCGATGCCGAGTGCAGGCGCCTACTACAAAACTTACGGCACGAGGCTCGGGTGCAAGCTGTTCGAGACTACTACGCCTCACGTGGTATTAAGAAGCCCAAGCCAGCATGCCGCGACAAGTATCTGAAGAAGGAGTAGTACACAATGGTAACTACCTATTCTTAAGGCCTTGTACTTAGTTTCCTTGATTTAATTCATAGGCATAGCGCTCAAGTTTCTCTTTACTAACATAGGTACCCCCGAGATGGTGTGCAGATCAGATGGATTGTTGGGATGTATTGGTGGATGAGTGGTGCTCAGACCAATGGCTAGCCCTCCACAAAAATGCCAAGGACCGGCGTCCCCAAATGGAAGGTGTGCCACACCATCAAGGCAGCACCAACTTATTTCAGTACGGGCAAAACTGGGTATGCGGTTTGCTTCATGATTCATGTAATTCATTCTTCATGTAATTCATTCTTCATGCTAGCTTGAGCCCTTTAATTGCTAATTTACTCTGTTCCTTTCTTTCAGGGGCAACACAATAAGGCAGAGGTGTCAGAGTTGTTCAACCTCTATGCCATGGCCCATACTGGCTCATACAAGAAGGTCAAGGCATTCGATTTGTCTGACCTCGATGATCCAAAGAACTTCACCAACATCTCCTTCCACAACAAGCTCCTGAGGTACAGAGATGTGGGGAAGAATACGAAAGGGGAGGACTTTAACCTGAGCCAATAGTTTGATCCAAAGCTGGTGATGTTATGTGGTGGCGGGAGGTCCCATGGCTCGATAGCCATTGGAGATGGTATTATACACTGTCCTAGTACTCTCCCGCAGATCAAGGCGTGCCAAACGAGCTCCGCCCCTGAGATAAGGCCTCGTCCATGGCCAATGGAGCTCGCCTTCGAGGTTAGTTATACAGACTCAGATTTCTTTCCTCTCCATTACATTGTGTGTGTGGCTGTAGATGATTACAATGCTAATGAGGAGTGGTGTTGAAGGCTGTTCTTCATAAAGAGAGAGAGGCAACCAAGGAGCTTCTGGCGGAGAAGGAGCGGGAGTTGGAGGAGAGGACGACTAAGTTGTTAGAGGAGGAGAGTGCACGGAATGACATGTAGAACCGGTCCATGTACAAGCTCCTCGTGGTAAGTTTCTTCTGCATATTAGCCAAATCATGCATGTAATGTTAGTTTCATTACTAACTAGATGACTGACTCATAAAAAACAAATGTGCAGTCTGTGTGCAAGAAGGCCGATCAGACCCCTCTGCCGATGCCAAAGATTGCTCCGAGGACCACGGTGAGTATAATTTGAATGATCATTAGTTACTAGTCTTAACATTTCAGTGTCATCAGGCAAACGAGACATCACAAATGATCTTAGGTGCAGCATAACTCCGGACAACCATCTCATGATCCTTCTCTAGGTGGTACCGGCACGAGCCACCATGGTGCTTCACCTCCGTGATGACAGTAAGTTTTCTATAGTATTTTGCTTAACAAATGCATAATGACCTAGACTTGGCTCTATTTTCTCCAATATGCTTACCATAACGACCTAGACTTAGCTTACTTAGCTCCAAAATGATTCATTTTACCTAAGTTAGCTCTAAAATGATCTACAGTTAGCTTTGTTTCCTCCAAAATGACCTAGTTAGCTCTAATATGCTAAGTTAGCTCTAATATGCTTAGTTACCTAGGTTTGCTCAATAATGACATACACTTAGCTTACTTATGTCAAAATTGGCATAATTAGCTTACTTAGGTTTGAAATTGCATAACAACCTTGGTAACCTTATATATGTCATATACTTAGCTTATTTTTCCTCGAAAATGACATAATAAGCTTAATTAGCTCCGAAATGATCAATTTTAGCTCAGTCAGCTCTAATATGCATAGTTACAATACCTATTGAGGGATTCCTGCACAAAGGAGTCCTCGGGCGTCCGGTCTATTGAATATCGGCCGGACTGATGGGCCGTCAAGATACAAGACAGAAGACCACCTCTCGTGTCCGGTAGGGACTCTTGTATACGTGGATGGCAAGTTTAGGTGCCCGGATATACTATTTCCTTTCTGTTAAACCGACTTTGTACAACCCTAAGCCCCTCTGGTATCTATATAAACCAGAGGGTTAGATCGAAGGCAGGATCACAACATTTATAGGCTAGCTGAGCTAGGATTTAGCCATTACGATCTTGAGGTAGGTCAACTCTTGTAACCCCCATATCCATCGAATATAATCAAGTAGGAGTAGGGTTTTACCTCCATTAAGAGGGCCCGAACCTGGGTAAATACTGTGTCCTTTTGATGATGGTTACCATGGATCCTCAAACGTATAGCTTGGGCACCCCTACCCGAGATCTGCCCGTTTTAACACCGACATTGGTGCTTTCATTGAGAGCTCCGTTGTATCGTCGACAGAAGGATTGATTGCTCGCCTCTTCATCAATGATGATGTTGAGTCCAGGGAAACCTTTCTCCTCGGACAGGTCTTTTTGTTTGGTGGCTTCGTGCTTCGTGTTTACTCGATCGGCCGCCTCGAACAGGTCGACAGTTACGCCCCCGGCCACCAGATGAGGTTTGGAAATCTGAATTACATCGCCGATATCCGAGGAAATCTAGTCTTTGAGGGGTTTGCGGCCCCGGTTGCCGCCCCTTTCCCCCATGAAGGAAACTCTTCGGATCCTCTTTTAGATCCCGTCCAGGGGTCGATACTCACACCCGCCTCGGCCATAGATCCGGAGCGGGTAGTAACATCCGAGGACAGGGGGATCACCCCCGCCGGACTCTCTTCTACCACGAAGCATCCGACCGGAGACCCAGATACGGTTTTGGACTCGCCTCTGGACGTTAGCTCCGAACTATCAAAGTCTGCGCCGATCGGGCCTGATCAGGTGTTTGTCGCCGAACTTACCCTACAGATCTGCAGACTCGCACCCAACTTTCGCCCTTAGATGAAGCGCTGGGCTTAATGTGATCCCTCACCATTACAGAAGGCTTGCTTACAAACTGCACCCAGTACAGGGTGGAGGCGGAGAGCAGGGAATTTTATGACCTGCCCACCACCCACTTAATAGCCATTGTTGAAGATTTAACCAACATGCTAGACTACGCGTCTGAAGACTTCAACGGCATGGATGAAGATGCCGACATCGAATCGAGCCAAGTCCCACCCATCACAGGACGTTGGACGACCACTTCAACCTATGATGTATACATGGTGGACACTCCTGATAAAAAGGATGACGAGGATAATCAAAACCCCAATGAGGATAAGCCCGTCGATAAACCACCAAAGCGCCGACGTCAGCGGCGCCGTTCATGATCGCGTCTAGCAAGGGATAGTAATACTGGCTCAAGAGACGATGAGACTCTGGATGATGCCGAAGACCCCGAACACCCCGTCGAGCCCACATCAAAACAGGATGAGAGGGAAGAGGGTCAGTATAGCCCCGAACACGCTGATCATGAAGATTCGGAAGACATCAACTATATGCCAGTCTCCGAAGAGGATGTTAGCCTCTATGATGAAGACTTTATCATCCCAGAGGAACCCCTCAAGCAAGAACGCTTCAAGCATCAGCTCATCGCTACAGCGCAGAGCTTGAAAAAGAAACAGCAACAGCATAAAGCTAAACAGGATACGCTCAATGAAAGGTGGACCAATGTCCTGGCCACCGAGGAGTACAACAACGAGCAGCCCACCAAAAGTTACCCCAAGCGCAAGCTGCTGCCACAATTCGACGACGAAGCCCTCGAGCCAATACCGTCAAAATACAATCAGACAGATCAACCAAACCGAGCACCACGTGGAAGGGATAAAGTGGCATATCAAGCCAAATACCAGCCCGCACCCCCTCGCCGAAGAGGCAAGGAGACAACGGTTGCGGGTTACACATATGACTTGCAACAGGGCCTGGCCAATAAAGCCGGTCAGACCAGATCGATATATGGATCATGAGGCCGTACCTCGACACGAGATAACGTGTATGAAGTCCGGCATGATGAACATTACAATATTCGGGATCAGAACCGAACTCAGATGTCATCCGATCTCCGTCGTGATGTCGCACAATACAGAGGTGCCGCACACCCGATGTGCTTTACCGATGAGCTAATGCAACACCGATTTTCGGAAGGGTTTAAACCCATGAACATCGAACAGTATGATGAAACGACAGACCCGACCGTCTAGATTGAAAATTTTCTTCTCCACATTCACATGGCTCGTGGAGATGACCTCCATGCCATTAAATATCTTCCTTTAAAGCTGAAAGGACCAACACCGCACTGGTTGAACAGCCTCCCAGAAAACTTCATTGGAACCTGGGAAGATTTGGAAGATGCTTTTTGGGCCAACTTTCAGGGCACTTATGTTCGGCCACCAGATGCTGATGACTTGAGTCACATAATCCAGCAACCACGCGAATCGGCTCGCAACTTTGGAATCGGTTCCTTATAAAAAAGAACCAAATCGTGGACTGTCTGGACGCCGAAGCCTTAGCGGCCTTCAAACACAGCGTCCGGGACGAATGGCTCGCCCGACACCTCGGGCAGGAGAAGCCGAAGACCATGGCAGCCTTAACTACACTTATGAGTCGTTTTTGTGCGGGTGAAGATAACTGGTTGGCTCATAGGAGCATTAGCTTGGGTGACCCCGGCACTTCTGAGACCAGGGATGGCAATGGAAAACCTCGCCGCAATAAAAACAAGCATCAAAGCAACAATGACGATGCAGATGATACGACAGTCAGTGCCGGATTTAGCGGTTCTAAATCTGGTTAGCGGAAGAAACCTTTAAAAGGCAGCAGGGACGGTCCATCCAGCCTGGATAAAATCCTTGAGAGGCCCTGTCAGATTCATGGCACACCAAATAAGCCTGCTAACCACACCAACAAGAACTGCTGGGTTTTCAAACAGGCCGGTAAGATAAATACCGATCACAAGGGAAAGGGACCTCCAAGTGAAGACGATGATGTGCCCCGTCAGCCGAACACCGGGGGTCAAAAGCAGTTTCCCCCCGAGGTGAAAACAGTGAACATGATCTATGTCACTCACATCCCCAAAAGGGAGCGCAAGCACGCACTAAGGGACGTCTACGCCGTAGAGCCTATCGACCCAAAGTTCGACCCATGGTCATCCTATACGATCACTTTTGATCACTGGGATCACCCAACCAGTATCTGTCATGGGGGTTCGGCCGCCCTGGTACTCGATCCAATTATTGACGGACACCATCTCATTAGAGTCCTGATGGACGGGGGCAGCAATCTCAACTTGATTTATCAAGACACTGTCCGCAAGATGGGCATTGACCCATCAAGAATCAAGCCTAGTAACACTACCTTTAAAGGTGTTATACCAGGCGTGGATGCCTGTTGCACGGGCTCACTAACACTGGAGGTAGTATTCGGCTCCCCACACAACTTTCGCAGCGAAGAATTAATCTTCGGCGTCGTCCCTTTCTGCAGTGGCTATCACGCACTGCTCGAACGAACTGCTTTCGCCCGCTTTAATGCAGTCCTGCACTATGCTTATTTGAAGCTTAAGATGCCTGGACCCTGCGGTGTTATTACATTCAATGGAAATATGGAGTGCTCCCTCCGTACTGAAGAACACACCATGGCTCTTGCAGCCGAGGTGTATGGCGGCCTTATCAAGCTGAACAATACGTCGTACATTAAAGCCAACAACATCTCTAAACGAGTTCGGCCCGCGCATCACTGCGATAACTCGACGGATCTGGACGTCGATTAGCAGTTCGGCCTCTGCTGACTAACCCATAAGGTTGCGGCTTACGTACAACGCGTACATCACTATGCACTCAAAATACCTTGGGCAGCGCCGGAGGCACACTGTGAAACAACTCCATAGTATGGCTTGACCCTCTTTGGACGGCATACATCTTTTTTCACTACAGGTTCATTAAGAGCCCTATTTGCTATATGGTTGTATCAGGAGATCCTCTTGAGGCTAGCGTTTCCCAACCATCACATACTCCAATCAAAGGACTTATTACTATGAAGAAACAGCGCAGACGTGCGGCAGGGCACCACTAGAGTTTTTGAACTATTAGTTTTAGGCCCGGTGTTAGACTTTCCCTTATGTAAAATTCTTCTTTTCCCTTTAGGCATGTAACATGACCTTAATATTCATGGCATTGTCTGCCGAAACACGCCTCGACATATTAATAAGGATATAAAGGAAGCATATGATCACCACCTTTTTGATTGGGCTCTTATATTATCTTGTCATCCGTATTCCCTCCTTACTTTCGAGTGACATACGTGCTTCGGCACGGCCTTCATACTAGGGGTTGTATTTAGCCCCGCAAACTCTTAAGTCCAAACTCCTACAGGGAACTCTTCGGTGTCCCGGATATTGCATTATATGCATCGGCTCCGAATCATGTCTTTGGTCTATAGTTGGGTTGCCCGGCTCCTGTCTTTGGCACCTTACGTTCCACAAGTTCGGCTAAGGTAGTAAAGGGAGAACTACTACGATTGTATTTCTGGTTCGTCTGGTTAAGTACCTCAGTAGAGGAAGCCGAAAACTGACTGTCATGATATGCGAGAGAGGGTCAGCGATCTGGTGACTTAGTGTTATACTACAAATCATTCACGATTTATGTCGTGTTATACGAGGGGCTGGACTTCGACCAAGCCACGTTGCAAAGGCACCATACTCTGAATCAGCGTTCACGCAACAAGGGGCTAGCACTTAGCCCCACCAATGGATTCTTATGGCTAAGTGAAAGTACTAAAGCCACATAGTCTGATTTCCTAGTTCACCTCACAAGACGCCTCCTACATCGGACCAAGATGTTGGATAAAGTGCAGTCACGCATTCCCGAACACCCCTCTAATATTTACATGGGGGCAGAAGCCGACAACTGGTATAAACTTTCAGACTTATAAATAAACGGCCAAACAGGAGGATAAACTAATCACAAAGAGCAAGCATAAATATTTTACATCATGAGTTCATTACATGGTTCTTACAAACCAGACTCTACTAATCAAATATGATATCCTTTGAGCACTAGCCCTCTACAATGCGGTTTCCATCGATGACCTTGCCGAAGTACTTCTCCGGCCGGCGGTGATCCTTGCCTTCAGGCGGCCCTGCGGTGGCAATTTCGGTGGCCTTCTTCTTCGCCCATTGTACCTTGACTGGGCGAAGGCCATCCGGGCACCTTCTATGTAGACCGACCGCTTGATGGCGTCAGTCCGAGGACGCGCCTCGACCAGCCGCTTCACAAGTCTAAAGTAGCTGCTGGGTATGGGCTCGACTGGCCAAAGACGGACTATCACGTCCTTCATGGCTAGTCCGGCCACCCTGTGCATCTCTGTCAGCTGCTTTAGCTGATTGCTGAGGGGCGCCGGATACTCTGGCGCAAGGTACTATGACCAGAATAGCTTCTCCGTTGACCTCCCCTCTTTAGCTCGGAAGATCTCAGCGGCATCAGCAATGCTCCTCGGCAGATCCGCAAACGCGCCTGGAGAACTCCAACATCGGGTCAGCAAAATGTATCACTTACTTGTAAATTTACTCTGCATGAGAAAGGCCTTACCGGTCGCTATCTGCCTTGCCTCTTGGATCTCCTGGCGAGCGCCCTGGACTTCAACCCAGGCTTCCATCACGCTCTCAAGAGCTTTGGTGAGCTCAGAGGCTTGTTCGGAACTCTTCTGCTCCAAGGACTCGCACTTGGCAATGGCGTCCTTGAGCTCCTGTTCGACCTCCCCCACCCGCGCCTCATGTCTTCGGCAGGTGGTTCGCTCCACCAGTCCTTGCCGCTTTGTCAGCGGCCGCCTTGCTCACCTCCGCCTCCTTCTTTGCTTGGGAGAGGGCGCTCCTAAGGGACTCGATCTCGGCTGCGCCAACCATCAGTATAGTCATAACACTCAGTAAATTTAAAGAATTAGCATACATATCACTTCGGGTATGTAATAGCGCCGCCTACCTTGGGTTTCGTTAAATCGCTTATTGACGCGGTCGAGTTCCTCATCGGCTAGCCGAAGCTTCCGATTGAGCTCGGAAACCTCTGGGGCTTGGGCAGTAGCCGCCAGCATAGATGCACGTTCAACAAGATAGTACGATACAATATCAACGTGTTTTTGATCCTCTATCCGGATTGTTCTAATCAGGATAGAGTCTCAGGGGCTACTGTCTATACATAAGTCCAACCTTATATATATGGCATACCTCAAAGCCCGTCAGTAGGATGTTGAAGGCTTCGGTCAATCCGCTCTTCGCGGACCAAACCTTTTCCATAACCGCACCCATCAAGGCGACGGTGCTCCTCCATGATGGAAGCATGTTGTAGTGCTTCCTCCAGAGTATGAGCGGCCTCCGGATTAACAGAGGCCACAGATGGAGGTACTGCTCCTCCCCCCTCTATCGAAGGGGGGTGTTGGTCCGAACTCGGAGCCGTATTGGTCTCCGAGACGGTGTTCAGCGAGGGCCCGGACTGTTGAGGCACCCCACACTCGATGGTCATGGGGGTCGCTGTGCCCCGCTCTGCAGTGTCCGAGGTGGTACCCTCGGGCATCTTCTGGACGGCCTCGTCCGCCCTCCTCGGCCAGGAGAGGTCCTTTTGGACGACACCTCGCTGTCCTCCAGGGCAGGGGGGAGAAGGCTCGCGATGGTCCGTCGCTCTCCACCTCTTCAGGCGGTAGACAATGCCCTAATGAAGTCGAGGGAATCGGGATATCGCGTGGAGGGATGAAAGACAAATAAAGACATGATTTATATAACAGAGGCAGATTAAGTGAAAACTGAACAAGTAAGGTTTGATACTTACATTTCGGCCAGGGGCTTCTCCCTTTGGGCCCTCTTCGGGTTGTGCTCGGACCCTGTGATAGAGGCAAAGGTGTCCCGTCTTTCGATGAGATGATGGATATCGCTTTGGTGGAAATCGACTTTGATGATCCGACTCCGAACGTGCGAGGACATCGCGCCTTAGCAATCGCTAAACCAACTCTGAGATGTTATTGACCACGCCGGAACACGATCAACCTGACCACAAGGGTCTGTTTCCTGCAAGCAAACGAAGAACAAGCAAGAAACTGAGATTGCAATCTGGATATTGCGAATATAAGATGAAAGCTTTATTGATCAAGGTGGGGTTCTGTGACGCCTTTGTCTGGTCGTTGAACACAAATGAAGTATGCGAAGTTGCAACTATGGTGAACTTTTAATCTAAACAAAACCCAAAGTCTAAACAATGCCCTAAGGGTTGTATATATGGAGGAAGAGGGGGGGGGGATTTCGTGGCCCTTGGTGGAGGGGTCCGAAATCAAACCTATCTCTTGTTTCCACACACACACGGACTCTAAAAATAGCCTATACTTATGTATTTCGAAATTACATGGGCCTGGCCCAATAATAAGGTGACGCAGCACCTAGAATAGCCTCGGGAGGAAATTTATGAAGTGGCATCTTGTATATTTCGTCCAAGGCTTCATGCACCCATTATGGTGGCTTCAAAGTCCTGAAATCATCACTTGTAACTCCGTTCTTGTTCCCCTTGCGCATGCCATCATCTCCATGCTTGTTCTTGCTCCAATGTTCATCCTTCTCCAAGCTAGGCCCTTCATTTGTAAGCAAAACAAATGTATCTAATTTAGGCAGCATCATATTCTCATGAACATTAGAATCATTACCAAGAAACGAAAGTACCTGATAATTTAGTTGGTGTGCGCGAGCTCTAGTAATTGGTCCAGTATGTATAGCAGCAGGGGCTGTGGGTGTAACAACGGTATTGATGTCCTCATCATCCTCCCCTTCTTGAAATGAAGTCGTCCTCGACGGAAGTTCATCTTCCTCACCCAAATAAGGCTTCAAATCTGCACTGTTAAAAGTGGGACTAACCCCAAAATCTGCAGGTAGCTCAAGTTTATATGCATTATCATTTATTTTCTCCAACACCTTAAAGGGACCATCAGCACGTGGCATTATCTTTGATTTGCACAAATCAGGAAATCTATCCTTACGCAAATGTAACCAAACAAGATCTCCAGGTGCAAACACAACATGTTTTCTACCCTTATCTCTAGCAAGTTTATATTTAGCATTCATACGCTCAATATTTTCCTTAGTTAACTCATGCATTTTTAAAATCAATTCAGCACATTCTTTAGCATCAAAATTAACCTTCTCCAAAGATGGAAGAGGCAACAAATCAATAGGTGCACAAGGTAGGAAACCATACACAACTTCAAAAGGGCACATCTTAGTAGTAGAATGCAATGAATGATATATAAGCAAATTCAATATGAGGCAAGCATTCCTCCCACAATTTCTTATTATTCTTCAAAACATCGCTAAGCATAGTAGACAATGTTCTATTGACTACTTCAGTTTGTCCATCAGTTTGGGGGTGACAAGTAGTACTAAAAAGCAGTTTAGTCCCCAACTTAGCCCATAAACATCTCCAAAAGTGGCTAAGAAATTTAGTATCACGATCTGAAACAATAGTATTTGGCACACCATGCAAGCAAATAATTTCACGAAAGAACAAATCAGCAACATTAACAACATCATCGCTTTTATGACATGGTATAAAGTGTGCCATTTTCGAGAATCTATCCACGACAACAAATATGCTATCCCTCCCCTTCTTTGTTCTAGGTAAACCTAAAACAAAGTCCATAGGTATATCCTCCCAAGGAACACTAGGTACAGGCAAAGGCATATATAAACCATGAGGACTGAGTCGTGACTTAGCTTTTTGACATGTAGTGCAGCGAGCAATAAAACGCTCAACATCCCGTCTCATCTTTGGCCAAAAGAAATGCGTAGCAAGTATGTCCTCCATCTTCTTTACACCAAAGTGTCCCATTAGTCCTCCTCCATGCTCCTCCTGCAACAACAAAAGACGAATGGAGCTAGGTGGAATGCATAGCTTGTTAGCACGGAACACAAATCCATCATTAACGACGAACTTGTTCCATGTTCTTCCTTCTTTACAATTCTGCAATACATCTTGAAAATCAGCATCATGCAAGTATTGATCTTTGATGGTCTCCAAACCAAATATTTTGAAGTCAAGTTGTGAAAGCATTGTATAGTGATGAGACAATGCATCAGCAATGACATTTTCTTTACCCTTCTTGTGTTTAATGACATAAGGGAAAGTCTCAATGAATTCAACCCATTTAGCATGTATACGATTCAGTTTAGCTTGACTTTCAATATGTTTCAAAGATTCATGATCGGAATGTATAACAAATTCTTTGGGCCATAAATAATGTTGCCATGTTTCTAAAGTCCGAACAAGAGCATATAATTCTTTATCATAAGTAGAATAATTCAGACTAGGCCCACTCAATTTTTCAGAAAAGTATGCAACAGGTTTGCCATCTTGTAATAACACACCTCCTAATCCAATTCCACTAGCATCACATTCAAGCTCAAAAGTCGTATTAAAATCAGGAAGTTGGAGTAAAGGAGCATGTGTCAACTTATCTTTCAATACCATGAAGGCTTCTTCCTGTGTGGTACCCCAAACAAAAGGCACATCCTTCTTTGTAAGCTCGTTTAGAGGTGCAGCAATGGTGCTGAAATCTCTCACAAAACGCCTATAGAATCCAGCGAGGCCAAGAAAACTCCTCACTTGTGTGACCATTTTGGGCTGCGGCCAACTCGCAATAGCTTCAATCTTGGCTTTGTCAACTTCAATTCCCTGTGGAGTAACAACATAGCCAAGAAAAGATACTCGGTCGGTGCAAAAGGTGCACTTCCCAAGGTTACCAAACAAACATGCATCACGTAGAGCAATAAAAACAACACGTAAATGTTCCAAATGTTCTTCAAAAGATCTGCTATAAATCAATATGTCATCAAAGTAAACTACCACAAATCGTCCAATGAAAGCACGTAAAACTTCGTTCATTAATCTCATGAAAGTACTAGGTGCATTAGTTAACACAAAAGGCATGACTAACCACTCATATAATCCAAACTTAGTTTTAAATGCTGTTTTCCATTCATCTCCCAATTTCATACGAATTTGATGGTATCCACTATGCAAATCAACTTTGGAGAATATTGTAGAGCCACTCAATTCATCAAGCATATCATCTAGCCTAGGAATAGGATGACGATAACGAATAGTAATATTATTAATGACTCTACAATCAACACACATACGTGATGTACCATCCTTTCTCGGCACTAGAATAATAGGAACAGCACAAGGACTAAGGGATTCATGTATATAACCTTTGTCGAGCAGCTCATGTACTTGACGCATAATCCCCTTCGTCTCCTCTGGATTGGTACGGTATGGTGCACGGTTGGGTAATGATGCACCGGGAATTAAGTCAGTCTGATGCTCAATCCCTCGAATGGGAGGAAATCCCGGTGGCACGTCTTGTGGAAAGACGTCAGCGAACTCCTGCAAAATGTTAGTGACAGCAGGAGGCAAAGAGGAAGGCACGTCCTCGAATGAAAATAATGCCTCTTTGCACACAAAAGCATAGCAAACAAATTTGCTGAAATCTAGCTCATCTATATCAGATTTAGTGGCAAATAAACATGCACTTTTCAATTTAATTTTAGAAGCAACACTAGATGGTTTACTATTAGGCTTCATTTGTTGCTCAAATTCTTTTGCCACAATCTGATTTTCACTCTTATTTTTCTCCTGTTTTGCTTTATTAGCTCTATTAATATCATCTTTCAAAATGGAATCAGGAGTCATAGGAAGCAAAGTAATATTTTTATCCTTATGAACAAGAGTATACTGATTGTTTCTACCATGGTGTACATAATTTTTATCAAATTGCCATGGTCAACCAAGTAATAAGGAACATGCTTGCATAGGTACCACATCACAATCAACATAATCAGCATATGTAGAGATACTAAAATGCACACGAACAGTACGTGTTACCTTAACCTTGCCGCTGTTGTTGAACCATTGGATGTAGTAAGGATGTGGATGTGGTCTTGTGGTGAGAGATAGCTTCTCCACAATCTCCATGCTAGCCAAGTTGTTGCAGCTCCCTCCATCTATGATGACGCGCACAGAACGTTCCTTCACAACTCCCTTTGTATGGAACAAATTGTGCCTCTGATTTTGCTTAGCTTGTGTGACCTGCACACTCAAAACACGTTGAGCAACTAAACATTCATACCTGTCAGCGTCCTCAGGAGCCATGTATTGCGTCTCATGATCAGAATCATCTCCAGCATGTTCTTCACGTGTAATAAGAGCCAAAGTCTCCTCATCATAGTCACTAGCGGACTCATACCCACCATCCTCAGTAGCAATCATAACACGCTGAGATTTGCATTCTCTCGCATAATGACCTCTTCCCTTACAACGACGACAAATAATATCACTTGTGTGCCCTGTTGATGCCATGGAAGAAGAAGAACTCTATGGAGGCCCGACAGGTGCGCTCTTGGCAGATAATGGTGGTTGTGCCTGCTTTCTTGTATCACGGCTGGAGGTGGCACCTGATGTAGGTGCTGGTGCAGTTGAAGTAGAAGATGCACGCGGTGTCCATGATGAAGGGCGTCTAGCAGAAAAGTTAGTTCGCGCCAATGCTTGTCGATCCTGCACTTCACATTCAGCTTTACAAGCAAGATGGAATAAACGAGTGATATTAGTATACTCCTTATACTCTAGAATGGTCTGAATCTCTCTATATAATCCACCCATAAAACGTGCAAGCATAGCTTCATTCTCCTCAACAATACCACATCTAATCATGCCAGTTTGTAATTCCTGATAATATTCTTCTACAGAATTTTTCCCTTGTCTTAAGCGCTGCAATTTTTGAAGCAATTCATGTTGATAATATGGTGGAACCCAACGAGTACGCATAGCAGTTTTCAAAGCAGCCCAAGTAGTTGGAATAGGATATAATCTACAATGTTCAGACCACCATACACATGCAAAACTAGTGAAAGCACACACAGCAGCGGCAACCCGTCTCTCCTTAGGATATTGTAAACATGTAAATCGTTGTTCAGTTTCTAACTCCCAAGTAAGATCAAGGTTGGAAAAAGCGGTAGGCGTAAGCGAGGCGGTTGGCCTTCGCCTAGTGCCTAGGCGGTGCCTAAGCGCCCTAGGCGCGGCCTAGGCGGTAATATAGTTTTTACTCGTAGTGTATTTGTTATTATTATATGGGTGTTGATATTAGTTTATGGCATATAAATAAGTTAATTTCCGTCTACTGCCATTGGAATATAACCAGTTTCGCATATCAGTGCAGTATTTGGCATGATTTCTTGCTTGGGTAGGCAATTCCTTGCTTGCCGTGCCTAGACCTCCATTTATGCCCTAGGTGAGGCGTTTGGCCATTGCCTAGCGCCTAGGCATGCCTAAGCGCCTCCTAGGCACTGCCTTTTCCAACAGAGAGTAAGATATATATCAGGAACATATCTACCCTCAAATGGTGGAATATTCAATTTCAGTTTAGGAAGATGGTCATGATCTCGTACCTGAGGAAGAGCCGTACCATTGTGATTATTTGCATGTGGACGACCTGGTGGTTGCGGTGCAGGTGGTTGCACGTAGTTCTGATTTTGATCAACCTCATCCTCATAATCTCCCACATAATCATCCTCCTCCGCATCAGCAGCAGGAGCCACAGAAGTATCAACAGTAGCACCAACAGTTTGGCCAAACGCAAGAGAGACACAGCTCGCTCGGCGGAGGGCTGTTTCGTGACGTGGAGGTAGTCGTTGTTGTTGTTGTTGCTGAGGTGCGTTAGGTGCAGCCGGCGGTGGTTGTGGAAAACGCGCGAGCAATTCATTAAACTTGCTATCAAGCTTTGTTTCGAACGTCTTCTCAATGCCATCTATCTTCTCCATGGCCTCGTCAAATCTGTTTAGCACATCTTGCACCTGTCCACTCATCATTTGCTGAAATTTATCATGTAGCTGTTTGTTCGGTGGGTTCTCCCAATCAGTCTCATCGGCTTGTGATCCTACCATGGTTAGCAGCAAATAGAAACTCACAAGAATATGATCCTACAGACTACTAAGAAGTGGTGGTGGTGTATCACAAACCCGTCAAGCAAATCTCAAATTCTTACCAGTTATTACCCAGCAGCAGGTGGTGATCGGAAACCGTTGTAGTCAAAACTCTCAAAGCTTGGATAGAGCGATTACCAGGGAGAGTCAAACGCACGATGTAGATGTATGTGGAGCTGGGAAGGCTTATAATATGGTAGCAAAAAGGGTCAGCAATAATCAATTCAGAGATGCAAAGTTGAATAAACGCTCAATGACGGTACTGTGCTAGTCCTAGGCTAGACTGTGCTAGAGACGCGAGCCTAGAACACTAACAAAATCACGACGCTGCACGGAAACAAGGGAGAAGCACACTTTGAATTTTTTTTCACTCATTTTTTTGCGCTCCTTTTTTTTGCGCTCCTCTTTTTTTGCCGAAAATCACTATAATGGCGAGTGTCTCAAAACTCTTCCCAAGTCAAGATAACAGGATAGGCACGAAAATTTTTCGACCAAATTTTTTTTTGACTGCCCGGACCCAAAAACTGGAAACGGGTCAAAAAATACTTTCTATAACGGCGACTATCTCAATACGTTTAGAAACACCTAAAAATAGGATAGCCAGAAATTTTTTTGTCCAGTGCGTTTTTGGAAAATTTTGGGCCTAAACGGAGGGTGGTTTCCGGACTCATTTTTTTGGAAACCAACCTCTTCTACGGAAGGCAAAAGATTGCTGGAATCCGAAACCTACTCAGACAAGGAAAACACAAACCTGGAAAAAGATGGATTTCGAAAGTTAACCTAATATGAGATGGACTTGGAGTGGTGGTAGTATATGGATGTGGGTCGATGGTGGTATATGGACTCAGATCGGTGTTGGTATATGCACTCGGAGCGGTGGCGGATAAGCAGTGATGGTAGATGGCAGGAACGACGTATCTGGTGTGGTGGTGGTATATGGCGGCGGATGATGATGGTGTGGTGGCGGCGTGAAGACCCGTGAACAGAACTCGAAACTCTAAAAGACTAGACACTAAGACCAGCAACTAGACACGACGATGCAACCGAAAATTCAACAAAGCAAAATACTGAAAAGACTAAGGAATGGCTCAGACTGGTTCGGATATGATGAACTAACCCTAAATTTTTTTGTGGCTTTTTCGTGGACTGTAGATATGAAAAATAGACTCGATCTAAACTATGAAAAACTGTAAAATCTCACCGAGCAACCTGGAAATCTGATACCACTTGATAGAGGCAAAGGTGTCCCGTCTTTCGATGAGATGATGGATATCGCTTTGGTGGAAATCGACTTTGACGATCCGACTACGAACGTGCGAGGACGTCGTACCTTAGCAATCGCTAAACCAACTCCGAGAGGTTATTGACCACGCTGGAACACGATCAACCTGACCACGAGGGTCTGTTTCCTGCGAGCAAACGAAGAACAAGAAAGAAACTGAGATTGCAATCTGGATATTGCGAATATAAGATGATAGCTTTATTGATCAAGGTGGGGTTCTGTGATGCCTTTGTCTGGTTGTTGAACACAAACGAAGTACGCAAAGTTGCAGCTATGGAGAACTTTTAATCTAAACAAAACACAAGATCTAAACGATGCCCTAACGACTGTAAATATGGAGGAAGTGGGGCGGGGGGGGGGGGGGAATTTCGTGGCCCTTGGTGGAGGGGTCCGAAATCAACCCTATCTCTTGTTTCCCCACACATACGGACTCTAAAAATAGCCTATACTTATGTATTTCGAAATTACATGGGCCTGGCCCAATAATAAGGTGACGTAGCACCTAGAATAGCCTCGGGACGAAATTTATGAAGTGGCATCTTGTATATTTCGTCCAAGGCTTCATGCACCCATTATGGTGGCTTCAAAGTCCTGAAATCATCACTTGTAACTCCGTTCTTGTTCCCCTTGTTCTTGCTCCAATGTTCATCCTTCTCCAAGCTAGGCCCTTCATTTGTAAGCAAAACAAATGTATCTAATTTAGGCAGCATCATATTCTCATGAACATTAGAATCATTACCAAGAAACGAAAGTACCTGGTAATTTAGTTGGCGTGCGCGAGCTCTAGTAATTGGTCTAGTATGTATAGCAGCAGGGCCTGTGGGTTTAACAATGGTATTGATGTCCTCATCACCCCGAGTCGGAAACTAACGGAGATGGTTATCTTCCCCCTCTTTGGTGTCACTCCCTCCGGATTCTCGGAGGCTGTCCTCTTCTTCCTCCTTGTCTTGCTTGGGGAGTCGCTCTCCACCACCTCCTCCTCCTCCTCCTCCTCCTCTTCGTTCTCATCTTCCTCGTGAGAGGAGACGGCCTCGGTCTCTCTGGACACTGCGTCGGAAGGACCTTTGCGTCGGGGCCCATCCTTGGGCCCCGTGCCCTTCTCCGGCGCCTGATAGGGCGTCAGGACCAGCATCTCCTCCAGCTGAGGAGTGACTGGGTCTTCGGGTAACGGAGCCAGACTCTTAATTCGTTCCGACTTCTTGGTCCAGCCCTGCAGAGAGGTGGGCTGATAAGTTTCATATTGATTAAATAAATAGAACGGATATATCTTCGGAAAATTAACACTTACCGGAGAGGCCGGATTCATGGCGTCAAGACCGACGTCTTCGGTCTCCATAGGCCAGCTCTTCTGGGCCTTGAAAAGCAGTTTCCACATTCCCTCGTGCGTTGTGCCGAGGAATTGCTGCAGTGTCCACGGATCCTTCAATTTGAACTCCCACACGGGGGAAGTCCGGTGCTGGCACGGGAGGATGTGGCGGAAGAGAATAATTTGCCCCACGTTGGTTAGACCAAGGTTCTTGCTCAGCATGTTGGTGATGCGCGTCTGCAGCGTCTACACCTCTATCTGGGACCCCAGTCAAGGCGCTTTGCAGTCCAGGAGAAGAGCCTCATGGTGGGTCCGGATCTGATCTTGGTGCGGCGCGGCTTAGTGATATAAAACCACTCTTGTATCCAGATCTTGATAGTTTCGACGAAGGCCCCCTTGGGCCATGTGGTGTTGGGAAGCTTGCTTATCATGGCCCTGCCACAATCAGCATGTTGCCCATCAACCACCTTCGGCTTCACATTGAAGATCTTTAGCCATAGGCTGAAGGGCGGGGGAATGCGGAGTAAAGCCTCACACACGACGACAAATGCCAAGATATGGAGGAAAGAGTTCGGGGCTAGATCATGGAAATCTAGCCCGTAATAGAACATGAGTCCCCGAACGAAGGGTTGGAGTGGAAAACCTAACCCTCTAAGGAAATGAGGGAGCAAGACTACCGTTTCGCCGGGCTCCAGGGTGGGGATGATCTGACCCTTGGGGTGAAGCCTGTGCGCGATGGTTGCGGCTAGGTATCCCACACTCCAGAGATCCTTTATCTCCTTCTCCGTGACGGAGGAGGCTTCCCACTTGCCCTTGGAAACGGATCCGGCCATCGTCGGAGGAGGTGGTGGTGGTGAGGAAGCGAAAACTTTTCGGGCGCTGAGAGCTTGGGAGATTGGAAAGCTGAGGAGATTGGAAGGCGTAGGGAAGAAAGGAGAAATCCATTGCCCTCTTATAGGTGGTAAAAATGCCAACCATCCCCCCACTTGTGCCTTGAAGCTCTCCTATTCCCAATAAAAGCATGTGTCGTAAACGGTTGGATTACCCAAATTTTATTGATGAACAATCCCGTATTAAATGGGCATGATATCTGTTTTGACAGGACGGGCAAATGGGGCTTGCCCTCGAAACACGGAACACGGGATGTGAAAATGGTTCAAAACGCCGAAGGGTCAAGGGATGTGAAAATGGTTCAAAATGTCTAAGGGTCAAGTCTGACGCTTCGCCGAAAAAAGTTGTTAGTAAAAGACACTATTATTCACGGCTAAGGGTTGTGTTAATTATGCAAAGCCGAATACAGTTCTTTTATGGAGGAAAGCTGAAATGTATTGTTCAAGGAACCCGCCTCGCAATGCCGAAGATAATCTGCATGCCGAACACGTTGTCATTGAAGACTGGTTCAGGGCCTATTGAGGGAGTCCTGGACTACGGGGTCCTCGGGCATCCGGTCTATTGGATATGGGCCGAACTGATGGGACGTCAAGGTAAAAGACAGAAGACCACTCTCGTGTCCGGCAGGGACTCGTGTATACGTGCATGGCAAGTTTATGTGTCCGGATATACTATTTCCTTTCTGTTAAACTGAATTTGTACAACCCTAAGCCCCTCCGGTACCTATATAAACCGGAGGGTTACATCGAAGGCAGGATCACAACATTGATAGGCTAGCCGAGCTAGGGTTTAGCCATTACAATCTCGACGTAGATCAACTCTTGTAACCCCCATATCCATCGAATATAATCAAGTAGGAGTAGGGTTTTACCTCTATTAAGAAGGCCCGAACTTGGATAAATATTGTGTCCTTTCGATCATAGTTACCATCGATCCTCACACATATAGCTTGGTCCCCCCTACCCGAGATCTGCCGGTTTTGACACCAACACCTATACTTAGCTTATTTATGTCAAAAATGGCATAATATGCTTAGTTAACTCAAAAATATCATAATTACCTAGGTTAGCTCAATAATGATCCATTTTACCTAAGTTAGCTCCAAACTGATCCATTTTACACAGGTTAGCTCCAAAATGATCCAATTTACCTTGGTTAGCTCCAAAATGATCCATTTTAGCTAGGGTAGCTCCAAAATGATCCATTTTAGCTAAGTTAGCTCATAAATGATCCATTATACCTAGGTTAGCTCCAAAATGATCCATTTTATCTAGGTTAGCTCAAAAATGTTCCATTTTAGTTGTGTTAGCTCATAAATGATCCAATTTACCTATGTTAGCTCCGAAACGATCCATTTTAGCACATTTAGCTCATAAATGATCCATTTTACCTAGGTTAGCTCCAAAATGATCCATTTTAGCTAAGTTAGCTCTAAAATGACCCATTTTAGCTAGTTAGCTCATAAATGATCCATGTTAGTTAAGTTAGCTTCAAAATGATCCATTTTGCCTAAGTTAGCTCATAAATGTCATTTTTACCTAGGTTACCTAAGTTAGCTCATAAATGACATATACTTCTTCTTCTTCTTCTTCTAACTTTCTTGTTGCCCATTTTGCAGATTTCATTCACTTAACGGACGCTAGAATTGCTGGAGGGCTTGTTTTCCCTTTCTGCTTTTATTTTGTAACAATGTGGAAGTTGATGTGGAACTTGTAATATGTATGGATGAACTATGTATGTTGAACTTGCTATGTATTGGATATCTCATATGTATGTGGAACTTGCTATCTATGTGTTCGATATCTCTCATATGTTTGTCGTGAAATATATATATATATATATATATATATATATATACATCTGGGCTATTTTGTTACGCGTAACAGAATATTATTCTGTTACCCTCTCTATACTTACGTAGTTCACAGTTTGGACTGACGTGTTTTTCAAAAAGAACTGATCTTCCTGCGTGCACGATGGACGGAAACAGGGGATGCAACGTGGAGCTTCCGGTCGTTCTCCGGCGCGATGCTGCGGGCCATTCGTTGCTAGAGGAGACATGTAAGGGGTTCCGCACGTGTGCGCCCTTAGTTGGATGTGTTTTGAGATCTGTAGTCACCAGAGGTGACGGCGTGCACATTTTGGCGGCGGACGTGTTTTTGGGCGTCAGTGTTTACTGTGGTGTTCGCGGGCCTCAATTTACGCCGTGTTTGTCATTTTTGATGTGAGAATTATCGGTATGTTATAGTTTTTTGAGATTATTTTCATCTGTAATTTATGATTACAAGTTTTGGTGTTCTTGGTCGTTTTCCATGCCCGCCATGGAAATTTGTTCTTCTTTTTCTGTTGTTTTACTTTCGAATTGGTGTTGCAGGGAGAGATATAAGGATTGTATGAAAAGATTTGCGTTGTCAATTTTGCTTTTTTGAGTTGTTTCTACCCCGGATTCCCATGTTATTTCATCGTTGGCGGAGGTGGTGTATGGCGGCTGACTGTAAGCTGTGATTTCTTGTAATCTGGTCAAACTGTGTAATTAAGTTGCATGTTCTCAGTGTTGTTTTGAATTGCTGCCGTATGTGTAGTTGGACTGCCGTGTGTCAAAGTTTTATTACTGTGTGTTGACATCGGAGCCGCACTGATGGCTCTGCACTTTGATTATAAAGCCCGAGCCCTCTGTCAGTTTCATTCTACGAGCTGCAACCAAAGAAAAGGGAGATGGATCCTGAGCTGGGAGAGGTCACAGAGGAGGAGGGGGACGCCATAGATGTGAGGGCTGCAGTAGCGGAGCAGAGGAGGAGGAGGCGCAGGCGCAGGCAGACGGTGCGACGTGCTGCCAAGGAGGAACTGGAGGCAGAGTTCAACAGACGGCTTGCGCGTGAGGTGATGGATACTTGCAACTCCAATGAATTGGAGCTTCTTTTCCCAGAGGGCAGGGGAAGGAACCATATTCAGATCATTAGTTGGGCTAGGGCGAGAGCAGCCACGGCTCCACATCCATCCACCAGGGCAAAATGGCGTCGTTTCTTTGATCGTTATGACTGAAGTAGTGAATATTATGTTTTTAAGATTTTTGTTGTGGGGGAGCAGATGTTCGAATGACTATATGAATTCAACTTGTTTTTGTCTCTGAATGTGTTGTTTTGTCTGCATATGTTCGACATGTGCACCTTTGAACTGCTTGTTTTTCTGAAGTTGAACTGATTTGCGGTCAAATGTTGCATGGCTTGTGTAATAACTATTTCCTACCAGCTGGCTGCCCATCTGCCTATTTATTATTTTTATAATCTGCGAGTGTCCCTGACTATAAATGCTATCCATCTATGTGTGGTGTGTGGCCAAGTCTTCCCCCTCCCTTTTCTTCCTTCTTCCAGAATCAGATCTAGGTTCCTCTCTCTTCTCTTCGTCGCCTTTTTCTCTGTTCCTGTGTGTTCCATGGAGGATTGTTCATGCAGATGCCTGGCAAAGATGGCGCGCATAGCTGACGGCTGTGTGTACGAGTCTGGTTTGGAGCTCACTCAGACTCAGCGGCGTGGGCAACTTTCTTGTTTGCTGTACAGCAACCATGGGTTTCGTACACCCTATGTTTGTCGCCTGACGGATGGTGACTTGAAGGAATCATGGGTATGTGTTTCTATTCGTTTTGTTTCCTACTTTCTTGATGGCTTCTGTCTGAATCCCATGGACTGGATCTGCAGTTTTGTCTTATGAATAGCTTGTCTATATTTTTTTAATTTGGTTTTGTCATATTTTAACAGTAGGGATTTCTGTGTGTATTTGTTCATTACTTAACAGTATTTTAACCATTTTTTGTATAATCCCTGATCTGTTTATGAATAGATGTTTTTACTGTAGGTGTATTGATATGTATATTTGTTCAGTTTAGTCAGTTCACATGTCTAGTTAGTTTTGTGTTATTGTTTTGGTTCAGATTTTTTCCATTTTAGTTTGTTATGCAAATCGTTCCTATATCTGTGTAAAAATTCAGTTATGTCAGGTGTTCATTTTGTTTTGTACTCCCATGCCCATTTGCAGAAAATGTCACCCAGGATCAAGATTGTTGCTCCTAGTTCCGGTGTTCTGAAGATGGAGACTTCAGACAAGAATGGGTATCAGTTGATGGATGTTGCCTACCACATCGACTTTGATGGTTGCATCAACCTAACTATTGGGTGGAAGGAGTTTGTGGCTAAGTCTGGATTTGAGGATGGTGATGTGGTTATGGTTATGTTCTCGAGAGAAGACGACTCTCTGACGTTCAGAATTTATGAGTTGTAGGTTTAAATGTGGCAAATGACGCCGGTTGTGAGATTTGTGTGTGGTTGATTATGTTGCAGTATTTTTTCTGTTAAAACATTTGCATGTGAGATGGTTGAATTGTATGGTATTATCAGAATGGTATGGAACTAGTTATGTAATGTTTTTCCTATTGTTCTGCTCAAATATAACTGTTTTTATTTATACATTGTTTATATTAGTTATCGAACAATTTCTATAGTTGAACTGATGGGCATCCTTTGTTTTGACTGGTATATTTTTCATGTTCATAACTCGCAGACGGTGCTATACGCTGATGATTTTTTAGAACCTCTTTTTGTTATTGAGTTTGCTGAACTTACATTCTGTTAATGATAGTACTGATCTAATTTAGGTTATCAATTACCAATCAAATTTGTTTGCTGTATAATATTTTTTCTTACTTTTTTACATGAATTTTGTAGCACATTTTCTCTTTTTTATAGATGAATAATGATAGTTTTGGTATTTTATAAAATTAAAAAAAATAATCTTCGCCGCACAGTACTATTTTTTTGTACTTGAACCTTATGAATTGTAGTAGTTGAACTTTTTTGTAAATTCATTTCTAAAATTTTTATTTACAGTCTTATATTTTTTTTTACTTCTTACCATTAATATGTGTTTGAACTTTTTACAATATTTTTTTTTATTAACTGATTTTTCTTGTGAGTTTTTTTAAAATTATCTGCATTTTTTATTCCTTGTGAATTGTATGGTATTATCAAAATGGTTTGGAACAAGTTATGTAATGTTTTTCCTACTGTTCTGCTCAATTATAACTGTTTTATTTATACATTCTTTATATTAGTACTGGAACAATTTCTATAGTTGAACTGATGGGCATCCTTTGTTTTGACTGGTATATTTTTCATGTTCATAACTCGCAGACGGCGCTATACGGTGATGATTTTTTTAGAACCCCTTTTTGTTATTGAGTTTGCTGAACTTACATTATGTTAATGATAGTACTGATTTATTTTAGGTTGTCAATTACCAATCAAATTTGTTTGTTGTATAATATTTTTTTCTTACTTTTTTACATGAATTTTGGAGCACGTTTTTTCTTTTTATAGATGAATAATGATAGTTTTGGTATTTTATAAAATAAAAAAAAAATTAATCTTCGTTGCACAGTACTTTTTTTATTTGTACTTGAACCTTATGAATTGTAGTAGTTGAATTTTTTTGTAAATTCGTTTCTGAAATTTTTATTTACAGTCTTATATTTTTTTATTTTTTTTTACTTCTTACCATTAAGATGTGATTGAACTTTTTACAATGTTTTTGTTTATTAACTGAGTTTTTTTAAATTATCTTCATTTTGTATTTTTTGTCGTGCGTGATCTACTGGATTTTTGTAATGGGGCGAAGTACTTTGTTGGGCCATCAATCTGGGTTGTTGTATTCGGCCCGAATAGCTTCTCTCACGCGTCTGTGCAGCACGGCATGCACGTGAGCTATGTGTTTAGTCCCACCTCGCTAGTCGAGGGGGCTCTAGACTTGTTTATAAGCGCAGCCGACGCTCACCAGTCGAACTCCTCTGAACACTTACCAGAGCGCTTATACACGACGATCTCTCTCTCTCTCTCTCGACCTATGGGCCCTGGACGGCAGGCCCTGCGGGTGTGCGGATTACTAGGGATTCGCCCACGGGCTCGAGTTCAAGTATCTAGCATTGTTAGGGCCTACGCCTGTCCTTGGGCGGTCAATTTTTTTTATTTTTTGTTGTTTTGGATCTAGTACTTGACTACACCAGTAACTTGGACTGGTACTTTTTTGTCCTTGGGCGGTCAATTTTTTTTTATTTTTTGTTGTTTTTGGATCTAGTACTTGACTACACCAGTAACTTCGACTGGTACTTTTTTGTCCTTGGGCTATCAATTTTTTTCTTTTTCTTTTTTTGTTTGTTTGAATATAGTACTGAGGGGCATGACTTGCCCCCGCACCGCACCGTTCCGAGGGGCATAGTTGTACTAACACATCTTCCTTGTATGGACTTTGCCGCATTATCTATCTTAGGGGTGTGGGTCCGTGGGGGGGGGGAATAGAATAACTGCACTGCGCCTGTAAAACGAGCGCACTGCCCGTTAGCGCGAGGTCGAGCCGGAGGGGAGGGGGGTCGGGACACCCCCTCCCCCATCCCGGCGAGGCCGAGCCATGAACGAGCCGTAGCAGGCGACGACGCGGCGTGCCGCGGCGTCGCATGCGAAGGCGAGTCCGTAACATGACTTGCCCCATTATCTATCTTAGGGGTGTGGGTGCGTTGGGGGGGGGACAGAATAACCGCACTGCGCCTGTCAAACGAGCGCACTGCCGCGTTAGCGCGAGGCCGAGACGGGGGGAGGGGGTGTCGGGAGCCCCCTCCCCCATCCCGGCGAGGCCGAGCCAGGAACAAGCCGTAGCAGGCGACGACGCGGCGTGCCGCGGCGTCGCATGCGGAGGCGAGTCCGTAACATGACTTTCCCCATTATCTATCTTAGGGGTGTGGGTGCGTGGGGAGGGGGGACAGAATAACCGCACTGCGCCTGTCAAACGAGCGCACTGCCGCGTTAGCGCGAGGCCGAGCCGGGGGGGAGGGGGGGTCGGGACCCCCCTCCCCCATCCCGGTGAGGCCGAGCCAGGAACGAGCCGTAGCAGGCGACGACGCGGCGTGCCGCGGCGTCGCATGCGGAGGCGAGTCCGTAGCATGACTTGCCCCATTATCTATCTTAGGGGTGTGGGTGCGTGGGGGGGAATAGAATAACCGCACTGCGACTGTCAAATGAGCGCACTGCCGCGTTAGCGTGAGGCCGAGCCGGGGGGGAGGGGGGTCGAGACTCCCCCTCCCCCATCCCGGCGAGGCCGAGCCAGGAACGAGCCGTAGCAGGTGACGACGCGGCGTGCCGCAGCGTCGCATGCGGAGGCGAGTCCGTAACATGACTTGCCCCATTATCTATCTTAGGGGGTGTGGGTGCGTGGGGGGGACATGACTTGCCCCCGCACCGCACCGTACCGAGGGGCATAGTTGTACTGACACGTCTTCCTTGTATGGACTTTGCCCCATTATCTATCTTAGGGGTGTGGGTGCGTGGGGGGCAAACATGACTTGCCCCCGCACCGCACCGTACCGAGGGGCATAGTTGTACTGACACATCTTCCTTGTATGGACTTTGCCCCATTATCTATCTTAGGGGTGTGGGTGCGTGGGGGCAAACATGACTTGCCCCCGCACCGCACCGTACCGAGCGGCATAGTTGTACTGACACATCTTCCTTGTATGGACTTTGCCGCATTATCTATCTTAGGGGTGTGGGTGCGTGGGGGGGAAATAGAATAACCGCACTGCGCCTGTCAAACGAGCGCATTGCCGCATTTGCGCGAGGCCGAGCCGGGAGGGAGGGGGGGTAGGGACCCCCCCCCATCCCGGCGAGGCCGAGCCAGGAACGAGCCGTAGCAGGCGACGATGCGGCGTGCCGCGGCGTCGCATGCGGAGGCGAGTCCGTAACATGATTTGCCGCCATTATCTTATCTTTATTTTTTAGGGGAAAAACTAGCACCGTTATGAATTATTTTTTCATTTGTACTTTTTTGATAATTTTTTTGTACTGTTGTGAGTTATTATTTGTACTTTAGCCGTTTGTTTTCTCCATCTATATTAATTATTTTATTGTATTTGATTTTTGGTATTATCTTTTGTAACTGGCCAGAGATAGTGGGCTTCGCCACGGTTGTGGGCTTTTGCCATCCGTTTTCTCCCACTTATCTTTTAACCCTCCCACTCACATTTTTAACCTCCGATCTTCCCCGTGCCGCTCCTGTCCCATCCCCAAATCGATTCCGTCTTCGTTCCCCTCTTCTTCTGTTCTCGGAGGGGGAGTTGCTACTCCTGTTTCGCCGCGGGAGCGTCGGCCGGAGGGTTCAACCCCAGGGGTGGAGGTCCGGGGTGCTCTGTTTTGTTCCTTTTGCTCTACCATTGACTTTGCTTGTGTCCTCTTATGTTCAGATTTTCTCTCTATTTCTAATATGTTGCTCTCTTTGCTGTCCCAGGCAGCACTCTCTAGGGTTCCTTTGCTGTTGAACGAGCATTTGGTGGCAGTGATACTGGATTGCGTGGAGGAATTTGTGTTTGCTGGTAAGAGTTTTGCTTTTGTATGGCATGCTTCATTTCTGAAATAGTTCAAATCCCTAATTTTTGTTCATGTGTCTTGCAGATCTGGTTCGGCAGATTTTAGAACTGTAGATCTCAATGGGTACATCATCTAGTCCGGACAAATTGAATGCAGGTGATTTTCCCTGTATTTTGGATGATGTTTTAACAGATCTGGTTTTTAGGTTGTACAGTTGTTGCCATATCGACTTTATAAGTTGTATGTATTTTGATACGTGTTAATTTTGTCTTGGATTGTATGGTGTGTATGGTTTTGGCAGTTGATGCAACCTGCAGACAGGTTGTAGTACTTATCAACATGTGTATTTTGAACTGCTCTCCTGGCATTTGAATAGGTTGTAGTAGTCAGTGAAGAACTAGTATGGTGTTGAAAGAGTTGTGTTTTCTGAAGTTTGTTCTGCAAGTGGTGGGTTCATATTTGTTTTATTCAGTGAACTTGTAGTGTTCACATAGTTGAACTGATTGATTGTTCTTGTACTTTTTTGCTAATTATGATGTTGTTGCAGATGTTGGAGTGCCGGTGCCTCCTGATTCTGACAAATCAGAACGCTTTCAAGATCTTGTGAATGTTATTTTTGAGACACCAAATCCTATAGAAGAACTTGCGAATGTTGCTGCTGTTTCCCTTATATTTGCTCTTTTTTTATCAGCCTTTAATACATATATATGCTTAGTTTCATCAGTTGTTCCTTTTTGTTTGTGTCTGATGGTATGCGCTTTATTTATCTTTGTGTCTGCAATGTTAATTGTGTTTTAATTTTTTATGTGCATGGTTATGTTATTGGTTTATGCAGTTAATGACAGCCATGGTGTTCCAGAGGACATTGCTGATGTTGTTAAAGATATTAATGATGGGATGTATTCACTTAACGTTGATGATGGTAATGGCAGCTTGCAGTTGTCTGTTACTCAGTCTCAAAGTGTTGATGGCACTGAGCCTGTTACCCAAGCTGAGGATGTTCCTATGCAGTTATAGCTTGAGGATGGAAGGATAAGAAAGAAGAAGTATGAATTCTAGAAGAGAAAGGAATTGGAACGGCGTCAAAAGGCTGCCTGTGTGCCAGAAAGTGATGTTGATGTTGCTCAAGCTCCTAAATGTGTAGGCGATGAAGGTGGTGACGCGGGTTTTTCAACTGTTCATGCCGGATCTCATGGAAGTGACATGCCTGTGAAGACAAACTTGATGCAAACTCGGTTGACGCAAGTGTTTGATCGTGATGGAGTTAAGGAGAAGAAAGCTGTTTTGAAGAGGAAGATGTCAGATCGAAATCCTGACGGCACACAGAGGCGTAGCCCACGTGTGAAAGCTGGTTCCCAACCTGGTAATAGCAAAGCTGATGCGGATAGAGTTGCTGTGAAAATTGGTCCAAGCAAACTTGGTGGCTCCTCTGTTCGTCGGAGTCCACGAGGTTTGACATATAAGAAGCCTTCTTCGTCTCCTCTTCAAGAGCGGTCTTTGTTGAAAGAAAATAAGAAGCATAAAGTTCATCCTGCAAAGGTGAACAAAGGTGTGAAGAAGCATGCTCGTGTCGAAGCTGAAGATGCTGCATCTGAAGAAGATGATATTGAAGTTGATTCAGAAGATGAATTTGCAGTGGTATGTGTTTTGTACTGCATGTGACTTGCTAGTTGTACTTGCAATGATTTAATTGTGTTTGGGCTGGTATGCTGGCTAGGTGAGGCTGGTCATTGTTTGCATCTATTTGATTGTGGTACTGATGTTGTTTTAATAGTTGAACTTGTGCAAACTTTTCTTTGTTTTTCTTGCCTTCATATGCTTGTTTTGTTTCCTATATTCATTGTTTGCAGTGGTATGTGTTTTGTACTGCATGTGACTTACTAATTGTAATTGTAATGATTTAATTTGTGTTTGGGCTGGTATGCTGGCCAGGTGAGGCTGGTCATTGTTTTCATCAATTGAGGGTGGTACTGATGTTGTTTTAATAGTTGAACTTGTGCAATCTTTTTTTTACTTACATTCATATGCTTGTTTTGTTTTCTATATTCATTGTTTGCAGTGGTATGTGTTTTGTACTGCATGTGACTTACTAGTTATACTTGCAATGATTTAATTGTGTTTGGGCTAGTATTGCGGCCAGGTGAGGCTGATCATTGTTTGCATCAATTGAGGGGTGGTACTGATGTTGTTTTAATAGTTGAACTTGTGCAATCTTTTTTTTTCTTTTTTACTTGCATTCATATGCTTGTTTTGTTTTCTATATTCATTTTTTTAAGGTGTGGCTTTTTTGTTTTCATTTATAGCCTGTTAGCATTATGAGTCCGGTCAAGCCGGTGGGAGGCAATGCTGGAAAAGTTGCCTTGGATGAGGTGACCAACAGAAATTGAACTTAACTGTGCGATGTTCGTTGAGAGAGGTTGAAGATTGTGCTAAATTGCTCGAGAGTCGGCATGTGGCTAGGGTTCATGCATCTGGTTTTGGTTCTATTTTCAAGTGGAGGGTGAAGTCTAACATTTCCCGCCCTCTGATGGGAGTTTTGTACCTAAGGATAGATTGTGATACAATGACTCTTGACATGGGTGAGGCTAATAAGATGCTTCGCATCACTAGCGATGGTATACAACAATTATTTGGTTTCCCTCGTGGTGGTCGTACTGCGCCAAGGCCGTCAGAGGACGGATATGACAATGCTCTGATGAAGTTAAGATCGGAGCTTGACATTAGCAGGGACAAAGATATCAAGACAAAGGATTTGAGGAATAAGCTCAAGGTGCTCGTCAAGGATCCTAGCAAAGATGACCTTGCTCTGAAAGTGTTCTTCATGATTGTGTTTATGAAGGTTGTGTTGCTTGGTTCTGCCCCGCGTGTTTCCAGAGAGGCAGCAATGTTTGAGGGTCTCGTCTTTGAGGACATGGCTAATATGGATTATTGCCAGCTGATGGTTGATGAGCTTAGAAGGGCTGTTGCCAAGTACCAAAATGGTGATACCATGGGGAAGGCAATCACAGGCTATGCCATAGGGCCTGTACTAATGTACCTTGACTGCCTTATCCGTGGAAAGACTGCGGAGCATGACATGCGAGTCCCCCGCATATGTTTCATGGATCCTGCCAAGCTTTCTGATTTGGTTGATGCAGATTTGATAAAAAAAGGCAATGCAGATCCAAAGACTTGGGTGTTTGGGAAGCTTCCCGTGAGTTTTGTTTGGTTTGTGTCTTGCAGACCTTTTTTTAATTTAGGTATAGCTATTTTTTGCTGTAGTGGACATGTGTACTGTAGAGTTGTCTGTTTATATTTTGTATGGTTTAGGTATGGTTTTTTAGTACTGTTGTTTCGTGTGTGGTTGAATTGAATAACTTTGTTCAACTGGCCTGTTGGTAAATACTAACAAATTGGCAATGACAGTTAAAGTTTATTAGTGGTGTTGATTTTAAATCTCTTAATATCATGATTTATTTTTCCCTATGTGTTGCATTGATTGATTAACTATTTTTCCCTTTTGTTTGTAGTGGAAAACTCAAGAGGAGGTTGTTTTTTTCGAGTGTATAAACGGCCAGTCCTGGAGATGCCATCGTCTCAGGTTCCAAAGTTTTCATCTCTGCCCGATGAGTTGAGGGATGGCTGTGGTGTTGAGGGTGCTGGTTATGCCCCCTGGCCCTAGTAATTCTAGTGCTTCACAAAGGCAGGGTTTTGGTATTGATGTTGCTGTTTCAGCGTTGGAGCGTGCTGAGCATATCTTAAGTAATGTGTGTTTTGAGCTGCAAAAGGTCCCAACAAAAGTTGAGCGTTTGAGCTGTATCAATGGTATCCTTCCTGAAGGTCATCAATTTAACGCTGAGGAAGCTGTTGACTACATTGAGATGGAGAGAATTTTAATCGGTGATATGCGTGACGGTGCCGCTAATCTAGTTCCGAGCTCGGTTCGTCTGTTGAACAACATGAAGCGTTTCAGAACTACGCAAAACTCTCGCTGCAAGCCATATGAAGAAAGTGCAAATGTTGTTATCAAGCAGTTTGAGCAGGATGAGGCTGCTGCCACCGACAGCAGGGCTGGTGATGGTACTGAGGCTAATGTTTTTGATCACGAAACGAATGATGTTGGCTTTTAGCGTCCTGATGTTGATGTGAGTCAGTCCTCGGTGTTTGCAATTTTTACTTTGTTGTCCTGCTATCAGTGTTGTAGTTGAACTTCCTCATCTTCATCTATTTATTAATAATTTTCTTTCATGCAGATTGATCAGGATGAGGCTGCTGGCACCGACAGCAGGGCTGATGATGGTACTGAGGCTAATGTTTTTGATCAGCATACGAATGATGTTGGCTTGTAGCACCCTGTTGTTCATGTGAGTCAGTCCTCGTTGTTTGTATATTTTTACTATGTTGTTCTGCTGTCAGTATTGTAGTTGAACTTCCTGATCTACATCTGTTTATTAATTTTTCTTTTCATGCAGGAGACCAGTCATAATATTGAGGCTGCTGTTGACCGTGGAGTTAATGATCCATCCACTGATAAGTGCAAGGTTATTTTTATTTTCATTGTGTTTATTCATATTTTCTTGAATTTTCATGCGCACCAATGTGTCCTGCTTGTTCATTTTTCTATCCCACACCGTTTAGAGTTTGCAAGGGGGTAGCTACCTTTTTTGTTACTGTTGTTTTAATTCCTTGTGTTTATTGTTGCTCATAATAGCATTGTTTTTTTGCCTCATTACATTTGAATCAGGGTCCTATTGTTGGCGATGAGCGTTGTTTGCCCGTTGGTGATGTTGCTTTGAATGTTAGCAGCAGCAAGTTCGATGATGTTGCTGCGAATGCTTCCAAGTTTATTTTTCTGTGCACCTCTTGGTAGCTTATTTTTTATTGTTAGTTTTGTTCATATTATTCACTTTTTCTGAATTTTTATTTTCGTCAGATTACTGATGTTGAACGTGGGGTTGTCCTTAGTGGTGGAGATGATGCTCGTGATGTTCCATTGAGTAGTGGGTGCAATGTTGGTACCAAAGTTGCTGATGAGGATGCTGGTACTGCCAGCATACTTGATTCCAAATTGCCCGGTGTTGGTATTGCTGGGAATGAAAATGTTTCTGGTTGTGAAGATTTGTTGCCGGAGAATTTCCCGAATGGTGGTCTTGATTACGGTGATGCATTGCAAGATGCTTCTAGCGTGGAGGAGGTGCCATCCGAGGATGATGATTTACTTCTGTCAATTTCTTCTGACCCCTTGACGTAGGAGGCGCTCTTGTCGTCCCAGGATTTTCTTTCTACAGACCCCGAAAGCGCAGCAGTATGGGTGTCCTCTCAAGATGTCCCATCGTCAAACCCTGAAACTGGAGGCATAATGGTCTCATCACAGGAACTACCGTCGTCGTCAAACCCTGATAGTCCAGGTAAGCACTTGTAAATGGGGTGTACTTCTCCATTTTGGCATTTTGGACATGTTCTCTTGTAGTTGTTGAACTTATTATTTTTCATCATTTTCTGCAAGCAGAAAGCGATAATGTTGTTAAGGTTGATACGTTTTTCTTCGTTGTTACGAGGTTGCGCACGAACCGTATGAAATGGTTAGTTTGGGATTTTGCCCATACCATTTTTGTCTCTTTTTCTTTCTCTCGTATGATTATTGTTGTTGTTGCAGTAGTTTTAATTCATGTAATCTTTTGTGTTTTTCTAGTCACAAGCCAATGTTTCAAAATAAAGAATGTGATGCCAGTGTTGGTTCTATTGCTAAAGCGTTTGTCCCCACTAGCATGCTCAACTCAGACAGTGCCGATGTTGTTTTATATTCTCTATGTCAGAAGTACTGAGACACTGACAAGTTGATAGTTCCCAGATGGGTGACGGTCAGTATTTTGCTTTTTTGTAAATAGGATGATAACTTGTTTTACCAATTTTCTAACTGTTGTTGTTCTTTTTGTACAACAGACCAAGATCCATGATGGAAATATTGATTCCAATGTGTTAAATTGGTTCACGAGATCAGGTGCTGATGGTTTCGACCAAGTAGGTGAACTTGGACTTTTTGTACTCATTAACTAGAACTGTCATGTTTTCTTTGCAGCTTAGGGAGGTGTGGGAATGAACTTGATTAGCCAGCTTTTACACCTGTACTTATGAATGATCCGTGCTTCTTTTATTAAAGCTGCACTTATTGTTGCAAGGAAATTGAACTGATATGATTGTTCCTCAATTATGGGGGGTGGATATAATTTCTTTATGATTATGTGATTTTTTGTTTGTACTTCTGAATTTCAATTTCCCTCTTTTATTTTATTGTTTGGAGGCTGAATTTTTTGTTTCATTATGATTTGGTAAATTCATTTTTCCTCTGTGATTTTTTTCCAGCTTCTTTTCCCTACATTTGATCCGCCCTCATTTGTGGCTACCATGAAGCCTAGCGAAGAATCTGGGCATTGGTGCTTGGTTGTTCTGAATTTGAAGTTCCGTCGTTTCGAGTGTCTTGATTCACTCCGTGATGAAACCTGGGGTGATGCAGTTAGATTCTTAAGGAATATGATAGATAATATAAAGAAGCTTTGGAGGGAGTCCAGTGTAGACAGGGCCAAACGGTTCTCACCGGTGCATATTGATGGTTTCTCTTGCGAGTTTGTGCATGTGCCTCAGCAGAAAACACGTGAGTATCCATTTTTAATGATTTTTGCTGGTTGTTTTTGTTGCTGGGTGGATGTTGTTCCTGTATTTTTCGGATTTTGTGTTGTACCATTTTTTGTTTTTTCCTTTGTTTACAGGCATGATTGTGGATTCTTTATGCTACAAAACTACAAGACCTATTATTGCCGGGAGGATGGTGTAATTGAAATGGTCGATTACAGCCATGAAGACATTCTGGACATTAGGAAGACTTTGCTGTATACCTGCGCAACTAGCGATGTGTTTGATGTTGACTTTTGGGGTTTGTTTGGCATCGAACCCTGTACGTGTGCATGGACTTTTGTATTTTTTTTGCAGCTTGTACTTCTCTATTTAGTATTGTCATGAAATATGTATTTGAACTTACGCTTTGTGCGGTCTTCCTTTTTTTATTTTTTTTCAGGTGAGTGGCTGGATCTTGGTGAGCATGACTACAGGTTCTTTGGTAGCCAGTTCTCGGAGCTCGAGCGCGTAGCTATTGATCTTAGGCAGGGGCGTTCTCCCAAAAAGACAAGATCTGGTGTTATGAAGGGGCGGTTGGGAGCTCTGAGAGGTTCTACGGCTGCTTGTGCAGAGAGCCCTACTACACCCAAAAATCCCATCGTGGAATGGATAGACAGCGATGATGATGTGTTTGACAAGATTGCTGGCGTTGGAAGACTCACGAGGAGCGCTGCTGCCAAAGGTTTATCTCCCCTTGCTGGAATAGTGGCTCGTAGAGTTGGTGGTGCTAGGAAAGATCCTGCTTTGGATTCTGGCAATGTTGTAAGCACGAAGCGTGCGCCCAGAGCTCCTATAAAGTTTTGCTCCCCTGTGCAGCAGCTTCACCCTCATAAATTGCCTCACCTGGACAAGGCTTGCAGGTTGTATAATCTGTTGCTTAGTGATGAATGGCGTGAGAAGTATGCCGAGTGAGTATCTCTCATTATCTTTCCTCTTCTTTTTCTTCTGTTGTTTGTAACTGCTAGATAAATATGACCTGAACTGTTCCTTTTTATACAACTCGAACTGCTATGAATGACTTATCTTGCTTCTCCTTCTTTTTGTTCTTGTGTGTGCTGCAGGAATACATTCTCAATGATAACTCAGCCTGATGAAAGCGTAACTAACTTCACTGGAAATCGCATCTGGGAAGTTTTGTCACCTGGGCAAATGATGGAGGGTGATGTAATGGACTTCCTCATTGATGATTGGAAGCAAGATGCCAAGAGAAATGCTGATTTTGCATCTGGGAAAAGGATATTGCTGAGTCCATATTTCATCACGGTAATCAATCAGATCGGTTTCTTTCTGTTGAACAAGTCTGCCTATTGTTTTTACGAGTTTTAATAATACTTTTGCTTGTTGATCCTTTTCCGCTGTCTATTTTCTATTTTGGCTTTTTTGCAGGTTGTGCTTGACTGTTCGTTTTACGAGGATGAAAATAAAGTGTTTAATGTGGAGAGTGCAGTGAGAGATTTCAAGAGCTATGTTAAAGCTAATGAAGACTTGCTCAGTGCCGACCTTGTGAGATCTACTAGCTCATTTTTGGTTTTTATTTGTTTGTTGTGATGCTAGTTTTTATTTTGAATATTTAACATCTCTTTTTTGGTCATTTGTTTTTAGATCATGACGCCTCTATTCAAGCCTATGGTTTTATCAAAGGATAGGAAAGTGAACCACTATTCCTTATATGTCATGAATCGGTACCGAAGTAGCGTTGACATCCTTGACTCTTTACCTTATCCGAAGAACCACCGTCCTTCAAAGAACACCTATCACAAAGACTGCGAGAAGATTGTGAGTGACATTTATTATCTGTACTGGATTAATATTTCTGCATCTTGTTTCTGCTTTTTCTGAGACCTAAAACTGTGTGGGTTGTTTTATTTTTGTTACAGATTTCTAGATTGGTCAAAGTAATGAAGGTTGTGTATGGTGATGCTCAGTACAATGCGAGCAAGCAACCCAATTGGGAGCTGTTTGCAAAGAAACCAACGTTTGTCAAGGTTCCACTTCAAGGGGAAAATGAATGTGGCCATTATACTCTGAAGTATGCGGGATGCTACGATGGTGAAAAGATCGTTGAGAACATTCGAGACTATGACGTGGGTTTCTTGTTGAGCTTTTCACTTTTTGTTTTTGGCTTATTGTGCATCCTTTTTTATGTGTCATGATTTTTTATAATTTGTTTTATTGTTTTGCAGCCACGCATTGTTGATTGGAACGCTGAGGATCTGTATAGAGTTGTGTTCAACCGGAATAACCATCTTATGGTGACGGAGCTTCCCAAGGAGCTTCAGGCTTTGGCTCCTAATGCATAGGAGAAATGGTCATCATTTGCATAGTGAATTGGATAGTTGTGTGATATATCTCTTGAAAACATCGTAGGCTCTATTTTGTAGTGTTTGATGTCTTGTCCAGTACTATGTAATAACTAGTATATTTTTATGTTGTGTTTTAAGTGTGGCACAATGTTTAACAAACTTTTTTTCCATGATGGTTGTGTGGTTGAATAGCTGTTTCATTTGTGTATGTTTCATCGGGAATTCGTTTTGGTTAAGTTTTATTTTTTGTACTGAAGACTTATATAGTAGTTGAACTGAAAACACTTTTTTTTCAAGTGTATTTACGAGTTGTTGCTGAGAAAGTGAGATTTATTTTATTTTTATGTGATTCCATCCTAAGTTGGACCTTTATAGTTTCTGTACTCTCGTTTTTTTGTACTTATGATATAGTTCTGTTAGTACTGACTTGTAATCTCATTCAGCGTAAGGCTTTTAAAATTTTGGAGCCAAATTTCTGTTTGAACTTCTTGAACTTTAGTAGTTGAACTTCATAGTAAAAGTTAAAGTACTGGTTTAAATTAGCTATGTTTAAGAGATAGTCCTATTAAGTTCAAACTATTTCTTTCTCAAGGCATTAATTGGTATCATCATAGCACTTACCGAATAAACTTAGTTGCACTGAGATTTCAATTGTGCTATTACTTTGATTAATTATTTATTTTTTGTGTTGTTTGATGCTAGTACGTCTTTCTGTTGTGTTTCTTGTGATTTTTCTCTTTTGTTGAACTTATATCTTTTTGATTTAGTTTTTGGCCTTCTTTTTTTCTAGGCTGTGGTTCTTCTCTAGCCAATGTTTGGTATAATCCTAGCACTTGCCGTATAGACTTAGTTGTACTGAGATTTCAGTTGTATTGCCACTGTTAATTCTTAGTATGTCACTGTTTTAAGGAATGCGAACTGAAGCTTCCCGTTCCTTTTTATATATTTTGTAGAATGAACGTATTGTGTGTTCAACTGTACCAGAACTTTCAGTCCTAGCATGCTAGTGACTAGGAAATACGTACTCGTGTTTCTTTGCTTTTTAGCACGATGCTTTTTAGTACTTAATGTTGTCCTCGGCTGAAACTTAGTCTTTTAGTGCTCTTCTGACACTAAAAACTGATTTTTTTAGCGTGATAGTACTACCATTCATGTCTAAGCTGTACTGAGCGTCGAAGGCTACTGTTTGCTTTGGTCCTTAGTTAGTCTGCCACTTTTTTTGCGAAAATATTCATGTGTTATTTTTTTTTCTCCATGACTAGTGCTGCGTGGCAGCCATCAAGTTTCAACTTCAACCTACTTCAACTTCAAATGATGGATCAACAAAATAGGAAGCAAGCAAACTTGTTGGATAACATAAGCAAACAATGTACTTGATAGACATAGGCAAACTTGTTCAAACCCTGACACACATAGCATAAGGTAGCTGGTTCAACATAACGAAAGCAAGCTACAAATCTGAAACAACAATACTAAGGACACACATAGCATAAGGTAGCTGGTTCAACATAACGAATGCAGACTTTCATGCATCTTCATCCGCGAAGTTGCAGTGGTAGTAGGGGTCAGCCTCCTGCTCTTTTGAAATATCCCAACCTGTCACGATGTTGTCGATTGTCTTCCATGACTTGTACGTTGCGTACGCATCTATTCCTGCGTACGTGATGAGGTTGTCTGGCAGCGGGCTGGTCCCCCACAGTTTGTGGTCTTCCCTGTTCATCTTCTTCTTCATGCCTCCGTAGAATGGGTGGATGACGCCACCTGCAACATCGGCCAAGCAGTTGTAGTATTTTTTGGTCTTTGGATCCTTCCACTTGCGCTTCATGTCGATGAAGTTGTTGGGGTTGATTTCCAAACCAGACTCCCCCAGCATCCGCTTGTCACCTCCAATGCTGAAACCGACAAATGTGTACAATTTCTCCTCCTGCAGGAAGTCTTTGAGGCGCTTGGGCCTGCAAGGGGGGAGACACACATTTTATAAAGATTAGTCTTCTTTTTGAGGATTTAATTCTTCTGTTTTTTTTTGTTTTACAAGTGATAATCCATGAGGTAGATGCTTATATATTATGAGCCATGCATGAATGTAGTTCATAAACTAGTACACAAAGTCCTGAAATTAAATTCAACTACACCGTGTTATTTTTTCTTTTTTGCTATCTTTGTTGCTTCACTAAATGCTTCACCAAATTAGAGAATCATTTTACCAGAGTCAATGATTCATGCGCTGCTTCATTTAAATTTTAGTTTTCTTTTTTGTTGAATAAAAGACCTATACCAGTGCTTGATACATATTTGTGCATTAATTCTATATCAAGTTCAAAAATTAGTTTGAGAAACATGTGCATCAAGATATGGACCTATACCACTTCACCAAAGATCTTTTAATACATCAATTCTATAAACTATACTAGTGCATCAAGATCAGAATCTATGCTAGTACATCAAGTTCAGAAATTAATTTGGTGCATAAAGCTCAGAATGCTATAAACTTTTTTTTCAGATGCTAATCTGGTGAAACAATCCACTTCACAGTTTCAGAAATGCATGTAACTTGAGAAACATGTAATCGTGCATCCACTTCATAGACTATAGTAGTTCATCTAGTTGGGAAACAAGTTTTAATTAAGTTTTTAGTGACTAGTACTGGTACAACAGATGAATGAACAGTAGTATGGGTTACCATTTTGTGGCTGCTGCGATGTGGTACACCAAGCAGAGTTCCTCGACGCACAACTACAGGACTGCCGCCATATGTGGAGGTTTTTCCTCGTCGGTGTACTCCACATCAACTCCGATGAAGCTCGGATACAAGCCGCCGCCCTTCATCCTGAGCCTGCTCATCATCTAGTCGGCCTTGTCTGGTTCGCTGGTGCAGACGATCTCCAGCGTCTCCTTGTCGTGGAGCTCAACCCCTTTGAGCGTTCTTGTGTACTCATGCTTCTCGTCGGGGACGTGAACGTCGACGAGGTTGCTGCTCTTGTTCGAAGTGTCACCATGGTGACGCTTGGCGGACGGTTCCTCCGCCATCGCCTTCCTCAGGCGACTGTGGGCTTGTGAGAGAGAAGGTTTTGGTTTGTGTGCAGTGGAGATGGAAGCGGCAATGGTGGTTCTGTGAATGAGGCAGAGATGGAAGACAATGGGGTATTTTGCAGTGCATCGACGGTGGTGTGTTGGAGGCGGTTCATCGGTGATGTGGGTGTAGTGGTCGTGGGGGTCGCTGTTTTGCAGTGCGTCGTGGCAACCGCCCAGTGGGTGGCGTGGGTGGTGGCTTGGAAGAACTAACCGTCCAAGACAAATGTTTTTTACTGCTGCACTGATTAGTCTTGTCAAGCTGTACTTATGATCTGCTAAATCCCACTTGCACGTCTCTGCGGTGGTGATGATGGCATTTTGCACTGTTTAGGTGACGTATGGCTTTGTGATGTTTTTCCGTGTGGATGTTTAAGCATTGTTTTTCTATTGAATCTTTATACACTAGTTTATGTCAAAACATTTTTCAGTGCCCTGGGAGTTGTTGCTCAAAACTTGTACTTATTTTATTTTCATTTGTACCAACCTAAGTTAGGCCTTTATAGTTTTTGTATTCTAATTTTTAGTTCACTTATGTTTTAGTACTGTGTGAACTGAATTGTAATTTCATACAGCGCACGGGTTTGAAACTTGATGTCACAGTGGTGCGAGTGGCCTGACTGATCCTGCTGTTTTAGTACTGATGTCATATGTATGTTTGAACTGATTTTTTATAACTTAGGTTGGGGGTGGGGGTTTGAGATTATTTTACAACCAGATCGTTCGTTGTGGTGTGGACAGATTTTATATAAATAAGAAATTTAGCAGAATTGACAAATAAATTCTATTTGAACTTTTTGAATTTTAGTAGTTGAACTTGTCAGATTTTATATAAATAGGAAATTTAGCATAATTGACAAACATTATATCTTTGAACTTTTAGAGTTTTAGTGGTTGAACTTGTCAGATTTTATATAAATAGGAAATTTAGCATAATTGACAAACATTATATGTTTTGTACTTTTAGATTTTTAGTAGTTGAACTTGTCAGTTTTTCTATAAATAAGAAATTTAGCATAATTGACAAACATTATATGCTTGAACTTTTTGAGCTTTAGTAGTTGAACTTGTCAGATTTTATATAAATAAGAAATTTAGCATAGTTGACAAACATTATATGTTTGAACTTTTTGAGTTTTAGTAGTTGAACTTGTCAGATTTTATATAAATAAGAAATTTAGCATAATTGACAAACATTATATGTTTGAACTTTTTGAGTTTTAGTAGTTGAACTTGAAAGTAATATTTAATTCGATTTTTAAATTATGTACATTTAACAGATAGGCTATTAAGTTATGTTCTTTTTTAGAGGTTCATTGTTTTTGTATCATATTTTTTCCTTTTTTCTTGTAAAGGTTAATTGACAAACATTTTTCTTGTAGTTTATATTTCTTTGTCCCACCCTCTGGTTTGTATACCTGGGCTTATTGGCGGGGTGTTTTGTTGACGATGTAGGCTATTGGGCCATTTTCCGGCCCAGATAGCTTGTCCGCGCGGCTGTGAAGTGTGTCGTGCACGTGCGCTCTGGGTTTAGTCCCACCTCACTAGTCGAGGGGGCTCTGGACCTGTTTATAAGTGCAGTGTAGGCTCACCAGTTGAACTCCTATGAACACTTACCTGAGCGCCTATACACGGCGCTCGCCCTCTCTCTTGACCTGTGGGCCCTGGTCAGCGGGTCCTGCGTTGTGAGGATTACTAGGGATTCGCCCACGGGCTCGAGTTCAAGTATCTAGCATTGTCAGGGCCTGCGCCTGACCTTGGGTGGCCAGTTTTTTTTTATTTGTTTGAATCTAGTACTTGACTCCACCAGTAACTTGGACTCATACTTTTTGTTCTAGTTCTTGTCAGTTTTGTGTGAGTGTAATCTTTTTCATTTGAGTTTTCTGCCTTCTTTTTTGTGTTTATTTTTTTGATTATTCTCAAGTGTCTTCTGGTGTCATTTTCAGAAGTATGGTACTTGTGTGTAGACTGAGTTGTACTGATAGTGCATTCATAGTAGCGCTTACAGACTGATGCTTCTTTGTACTTTTTATTGTAGTAAGTATGTACTGTCCGATCAAGTGTACTGAGTTGTACTGACATGGAACAACGTTGTGTGATTAGTTGCATTATAACTAGTACTTTAGAGCAACGACAATGTTCCATTCAAAAGCTACTTTTCAATTTTGAAATGATGGATTAACAACATACGAAGCTACCAAACCAAACTTATATAATGAGATAAGCAAAACATTGTACTTGATGACATAACTAAACTTGTTCAAACATGACAAGCACGACATTATCACACTGGTTCAACCCAACAAGAGCAAACTACTAATTTGAAACAACAAGATAAAAGGCAAGCACAAGCGGAAGTAAAACGAAGGCAGGCTCTGATGTATCTTCATCCCGTAAAGCGGCAATAGGGGCGGTCGTAGAAGTTTTCAGCGTCCCGCTCTTTCGCATATTCCCAACCATCTATGATGTAGTCGATCATGAACCATGACTTGTACGCGCCGTACGCATCTACTCCTGCGTACTCGATGAGGTGTTCTGGCAGCTCGCTGGTCCCCCACAGTTTGTAGTCTTCCTGCGTGTTGATTTTGTTCTTCATGCCTTTGTAGAATGGGTGGATGACGCTGGCTGCAACATCAGTCAAGGAGTCGTACTCTTTTCCGGTGTATGGAACTCTCCACTTGCGCTAAATGTCAATGAACTTGTTGGGATTGATCTCCATACCGGACAACTTCAGCTTCTCTTTGTCGCTTTCAATACTGAAACCGGCAAATGTGAACAACTTGTCATGCTGCAGCATCTCGGTCAGGCGCTTGGGCCTGCAAGGGCAGAGACATTTTGAATATTAGCATTACTTTGATGTTTGAATTATTCATTTTTGTTTTGTTTTACAAGCGATGAATCCATGAAGTAGTTGTTTATGTAGGATAAACAATGGATGAATGTACTTCAAAAACTAGTAAAGAAAGTTTTGAAATTAAATTAAGTACATCATGTTATTCTTCTTCTTGGATTATACATAGTTTCAGTCAATGTTGTATGTTCTGCATTGGTACTAGTTTAGTCTATTTTGGTTGAAATGGGATAACACAGAACCAATGCTTCACCAAGTCCTTAGTTTATTTTCTTACGAAAATAACATTAGATCAAATTCAGAAAATACTTCACTACATCAAGTTCAGAAACATCTTTTTTAATACATCGAGTACATAGACTACTCTATTGTATCAACTTCAGAAACTACACTAGTCGATCAACTTCAGAATTTAATCTTCCGCAAGATTTTCCAAATAGTAATCCAGTGCATCAGGTTCAAAAATACATTTATAGTATATCTACTTGAGAAAATGCAGTAGTGCATCCACTTTTCACAAACCACACTAGTACATCTAGTTGGGAAAGCAAGTGTGATTAATTTTTCAGGATATAGTTCTAATAAAACAGATAAACCATATGCAGGGCAAATGAGTAGGATTGCTCACCATTTTGTGGCCGCTGCAATGTGGTACACCAAGTAGAGTTCGTCGACGCACAAGTGCAAGACTGCTGCCATCTGGGGAGGTTCATCTTCATTGGTGTAGTGCACACCAACGCTGACGATCCTACGAAACCTGCCGCCAAGCTTCATCCAGAGCCTAGAGATCACCTCGTCGGCCTTTTCTGGTACGCTGGTGCAGACGATCTCCAGCGTCTCGTTGCCGTGGAGCTCAACCCCTTTGAGGGTTGTTGTTTACTCGCGCTTCTCGCCGGGGACGTTAATGTCGACGAGGTTGCTCCTCTTGCCCGACGTCTCGGCATGATGACGCTTGGCGGACGGTTCCTCCGCCATGGCCTTCCTCCGACAACTATGGGCTTTGGAGAGAGAAGTTTTTGGTTTGTGTGCAGTGGAAATGGAAGCGGCAATGGTGGTTTGTGGGAACGAGGGAGAGGTGGAAGAGAATGGGATTTTGTGCACTGCGTGGACGTGGATTTGTGGGAGGCGGTTCGTTCGGGGGCGTGTGTGTAGTGGGTGTTGTGGCGTGGGGTCACCGTTTGCAGTCCCTTGTGTCGACCGCTCAGTGGGTGGCGCGGATGGCGGCGTGGAAGAACTAACCGTCCAAGTGAAATGGTTTTTACTGTTGAACTGACTAGTCTTGTCAAGCTGTACTTATGACCTGCCAAATCCCACTTGCACGTCTCTGCGGTGGTGATGATGGCATTTTACTGTGGCACCGATTCGTATAGTCAAGCTGTACATATCAGCGGCTTATCCCACTTGCACGTGTCAGCGTCGGTGTTGATGGAGGTCTGAACTCCTCTACTGTCGTACTCCGACTGGTGATTGAAGTGTAATTGAACGTACCAAATACCAGTGAGACTATGTGTGGTGCTAATGTTTTTTTAAACAATTTTTGTATTTTTTTAAAGGATTTTTTATATCAAGATAATCTGTGAGTATTTTTTACAGATAAATTAGATTTTCACCAGTACAAGATGTATTATATTCGCATTTTGCTTGAGGTAATTATTTTTATGTACTGATGGTGTTTCTGAATTGGGACTGGCAGGAGCAGGCATAGCTTTGTTTTTTCAAAATGATTTTTTTAGTCGTTCGCTGGTGTGTTTGTTTTACTATGCCTTTTGTACTGCTGACTGAGAATTATTAGTACTGATGTACTACAAGAGTTTAAATTTTCCTTGACATTTTTTTTGCTGAGTTACTGGTTGACAGTAGCGTTTTGCGTCAGATATATCCAGATAAGTTTTTTCAAATTTATTTGTGACTGCATTCAAAAGGATTATCAAATGGTTTAAATAATAATGTCACTGCTTCAGCGGGCACAAATCAGAAACTAAAAAATAACTTTAGTTTTGATCGAGAAATCGACGATAAAGCTAAATAAGTTTTGGTAACGACAGTGTTTGTGAAATGCTTCCACACTGTGTGCTGATGCAACTGAGACTACAAGGTTATTTTTAGTTGACGCAGCAGGATAACCACTATGTATTGTTTAGTCTTGAGCTTCTCCTAACTGTCCCCGAATGTTGTGCCTTGCCGGCGCTCTTTCCAGGTTGAGCCTTGGCAGCTTCATCGTTAGTTTCAGTTTCCTCGCCCCCGACACTGTCATCTTCATTGTCTTCGTCTGATTGGCCATCATTCTCATCAAACTCTTCTTCTTCATCGTCTTCATTTGATTGCTTGGAACTCTGTACCTTGCCCTGTTTATGTTCAGCTCCACTGACCTCCTTGCCCACTTTGCACTTGCGGGCATTATGTCCGTCAGTTCCGCCACACTTGCGACAAGTGTAGCTGTTATGTGTATTGTCTCCATTGGTAGAAAGGGGGGTGGCTCTAATCTGCTTGTTCTGGTTGACAGTGGCATTTGTGCGGAGTGGGCATGTGCGGTAGTTATGGTTGCTCAAGACGTTGCAGAAACCGCATGCCCTTATCGCGAGGGGTTTGCCGTCCGGGCCAAATTCCACGCGCTTGATGGGGCGTGGTGGCTTTTTGGCTGCTGCTTGCGTCTTGCTCTTCCTCCCCTTTGTGTTTGAGAATATTGGGGGTTTAATCACCCTTTCCTGCTGCTGGTGGTAGGATGTGCTATTGTCATGTCGTTCGCCTACAGCACCATCAAGCTCATGATCTCGCATGTGAGTTTGTCGGCGCTCTTGAGTGTGCACATGGGCAAGCTCCGGTTGCTGCTGCTCCTCTTCCTCATTCTCAAACGGGTCAATAGATCCCAGATGGTTCATCTCCAATAACATTGTAGCAATATCATGCTCAATGGCTTCATTGTCCGCGACACCTCCATTTTTAGCAGAATGCATGGCGTCGAGTTCTTGTTCAAGTTTGTCCATGACGACCCGCGACCTTGCCATTTGCTCTTGGCTTCTCAAGCTTTTTCTGTGCACCCTCATGTTCAGCGTCAGCAGTGAGCTTTCAATGCAGTATTGGGATGCCTTGTTTGACGCTACTGTCCTCAAGTCATTTCTATCAAATGTTGGCTGGATGTTCGGGCGTTTGGTGTATCTCCTAAGTATGTATTTCTCTGGAACGCTGGCAGCCTTAATTGTCTGCATCATGCACAGGACATGCACACAGAAAAGACATGTATTTGTTTTTGGAAGAGGTGCATGCTTTTTGTCATTTCATTCGAACAAAAACTTTGCAAAAAAGTAGTACAGTATGTAACATCTTTTTTGTAGTCCTCACCTGTGTGGTCCCATAGCCTGCACTCGCAATCATATGTTTCTCCCACGGGGTCTGCAACCACCTGGAACGCATGCTGAGCCCACACAGACAGTTTTTGCCGGTGGTTGTAGCGCACTAGGTACTTTGTGGGCTCTTCCGTCTCTGTCGCCGTGAAGAGTGTGCTCAGTTTCAGCCTATCTCTGATCTCGCTGTACACAACTCGTGTGTATAGCTTTGCCATCTAGGTGTCAAACCCATAGTAGGTCAGCGTGTTTTGTTCCTTCTGTAGATGCAAGAATGATGACCAAATTGTTAGTTTTCTTGCAGGAAAAACTTCTAATAAAGTTTTTACTTTAGTAAGCATGTAATTTTTTGTCTTACGACAAGTGATAGAGGTATACCCGGTTACCCATTGTCTCCTGGTTCTCTGTCTGCCTCCTAGTTTTGACGCAGGAGTTTACCTGGCTGACAAACCGGTGTAGGTTATGTCTCTCATTTACGTAGCTCTTCTTGAGCACATAGTTCATGCTCTCACTTTGCTGTGTGGATGTCATTTTGGCGCAGAAAATTTCTTTGAAGTAGGCTGATATCCATTTCTCACGCTCGTTCCACATGCCCACCATTGTGGCATCATCGTGGAGGTTGTACTTATCCATGAGTCTTTTCCAGGCATCCGCAAACTCAGTTGGCATGAGGGGCCAGTTGAGAATTGATGTGAATTCATCCTTAAAGTCCTCGTCTAGGAAATACAGGTACGCAAAGTGTTCCCTGTACTTCTTCATAATGTACCAGCGGCATAGCTTATGTACTGTGTTCTTGAAAACATCTGCGATCGGCAAAGCCATTGCCGGGCACTGGTCTGGTAATGAGAAAATAGACTCTGAGTGGTCAGCAGATGGTTGTGCATATATACCAATAGAACTGACACAACATTTTATTTGTGTTACTTTCCTTTTCTTTTTTGGAAGGGTGGTGGTGGTTGGGGGTGGTTTTAGCGGTTGTACCTGTGAGGATGCATGTAGGAGCCTTCCTTCTCATGCACCTTAAAAATGTCTTGAACAGCCACTTGAATGAATCTGCATCCTCATCTCTTATCAGGGCAAAACCAAAGAATGTAGTATGTAAGTGGTTGTTAGTTCCGACAAACACCCCAAGTGGAATATGGTACTTGTTGGTCTTATATGTTGTGTCAAACGTTACGCAGTCCCCGAAGTCCTGATACGCCCCTCGGCAGCTTGCGTTCGCCCAGAATATGTTCTTAACTCTGTCGGACTCATCGAGTTGCATGTCACAGAAAAATTCCCTGTTTATAGCTTTCATCTCCCTAAAGAAGTTGACAGTCTTTAGGACATCTCCACATCATCAATCCTTGAATTCTTTGCTTTCCTGCATATTAAAAGTTCATTGAAAAATGCATGTTGAACTGGCGTCAGGTCATGTGTTGCGTGATATGTTTGTACTGACAGAGGAAAAAAGACGGAGGTGGTTTATGGGAGGAGAACAAGTTTGTACTTACAGGTTAATTAGGTCTTTGGCATTCATTTCGAGGAGGTAGCTAGCAGGGTCATCACCGTCCAGTATGCTCATGATTTGCGCGTGTTCAACGCCTTTGAACTGCAGGTACTTGACGTACTCCAAGATTGTTTTGTCAAAGTTTTTGTGGGAGTGCAAGAAGACAAGCATTTCTGCGGTGAGTTGTAGCCTGTGGTTGTGTTCCCAGCCTAACTCTTTTATGACAAATGTTCCATTCTTTTCCTTCTTCAGCCTCATTTTAGCCCTGCAGTTAGTTCTGGCTGTCGTCTTGTTACGCTGTCTATTTGCTTCAGACACCTTTGATTCATAAACTCCATGGCACGTGCAATAAAGGTAGGCTCTGGTCTTACACTTGGGGCCTTCCCTGACAGCAAAACCAGCGTGCTTTGCATATACGTTGTAGAAGTTTAGTTTCTTCGAAAGTTTCAAACCTCATCTCTAGCCTTGGCAGAACATAAACTTCAATGTCAGGTGGCTGCACACAACAGTGACCAAACAAAAATGTTAGATGGGGTGGTCACAGCACCATGGTATGGGTGCTTGTATTTTTTTTTCTTATATGGATACTTACATGTGTATAGCTCTGCGCTGCCTCTGGTGTTTGTTGTTCTCCCTGGTTTATGGGCGCCGGTGGTGTCACCCTCGGCACATGCAGCAATGCATCTCTTGGAGGGAGGAACGTTGACGAAGATCTCTGTCTCTCGTTGTACGGCTGTCTCCCCTCAGATTCATTGTGAGGTTGCTCCTGTCTATATGGCTCATATCTTGTACTTTTGAACCTGCTAGAGTGGCCAAAATTTCTGTCTTTTCGCCCTGGTCTTCCCGTCGCAACTGCTTTTGCAGCACGGCTGATTGATGTTGACATAGCGACTGGTGGAAGCCTTCTTGCAACCCATCCACGGCTTCCTGTCCTTGGCTTTTTGCATGCGCTGGGGAAGGAAAACATTTGTTGTTGGTGATATTGTTGGCCTTGTTGCAACCCAGCAGCGGCAAAGCTTGCATTCCCAGATATTGTTGTTTGCTGTATAGAAGAACCTGTCCGTGCTTCTGATGATTGCGGTGTATCTTCAAATCTGCCTGTACTATTGAAATATCCAGGCGGTATTTCTGGTGTTACCCAACCAGGTGGTGCCCCATATCTGTCTGGCTCATGAAATGCTTGCTGCGTGCGCCGCCTTGCATGCTTCTGCAAACAACATTCAACAGTTTTGGGATTAATCTGGTTTCGTTTTCAGTCGAACTGATGAACGTTCATGTTCAAACACGGATGTACTGATGTACTGTTTCTTCTATAACTTATGCAACTACACTAGAAGTACTCCTAGTTTATGTATCATTGAACTTACTGTGTAATTGTGGCACTCTCTTGTCACTATCTACCTGGACTGACGCATATGTTTAAGTTTTTTTAACTTTAACTGAAGATAGCATATTAGATGCACTAACAGTAACCTCGACATCCTAATCGTGCATCAATGCATCTACATTACAAGTACTGCTAGCTTATGTATCACTGAACTTACTCTATAGCAATTTTATAAAAAAAATCGGTAATAGTTTTGTTATGCGTTTGAACTGATGCAATTACATGACTTGTACTCTTAGAAATAACAACATACAACTCTCAGTGGTAGCTGAACCTTGTCACTATCTACCTAGACTGACGCATATGTTTAAGTTTTTTTAACTTGAACTGAAGATAGCATATTAGATGCACTGACAGTAACCTCGACATCCTAATCGTGTATCAATGGATCTACATTACAAGTACTGCTAGCTTATGTATCACTGAACTTACTGTGTAGCAATTTTATATAAAAAAAATCGGTAACAGTTTTGTTACTCGTTCGAACTGATGCAATTACATGACTTGTACTCTTAGAAATAACAACATACAACTCTCAGTGGTAGCTGAACCTTGTCACTATCTACCTGGACTAACGCATATGTTTAAGTTTCTTTTAACTTGAACTGAAGATAGCATATTAGATGTACTGATAGTAACCTCGACATCCTAATCGTGCATCAAGTGGCAGGGGTGTCAATGAACTGAAGCTAGCATTTGCAATGTACCATCGGGTTCTTCTTCATAGTAGGACTGATGAACTGATGGAGTGACACAAACGTGGGGAGCAGACATTACCTCCAGTGTACTGTCTTCTTCTTCTACCTCTCGTGGGCGTCTTACTGGCATGTTCTTGCAAGGCGGCGCCATTGATGCAGCTCCTGCTTGTGGTGGACGTCTGGCGAAGAGGTTCGTTGAGGAAGCACCTTGCGGGGATAACTGTCCCGGAGAAGGAGACCCGGCGACGGAGGGAGGCAGGAGGCGGGGATGACGGCTCCGTTGATGGATCCGGCGACGGAGGGAGGCACGAGGTGATAGAGGCTAAGGTGTCCCGTCTTTCGATGAGATGAAGGATATCGGTTTGATGGAAGTCGACTTTGACGATCAGACTACGAACGTGCGAGGACGTCGCGCCTTAGCAATCGCTAAACCAATTCCGAGAGGTTATTGACCACGCCGGAGCACGATCAACCTAACCACGAGGGTCTGTTTCCTGCGAGCAAACGAAGAACAAGCAAGAAACTGAGATTGCAATCTGGATATTGCGAATATAAGATGAAAGCTTTATTGATCCAGGTGGGGTTCTGTGACGCCTTTGTCTGGTCGTTGAACACAAACGAAGTACGCGAAGTTGCAGCTATGGCGAACTTTTAATCTAAACAAAACCCAAAGTCTAAACGGTGCCCTAAGGGCTGTATATATGGAGGAAGAGAGGGCAATTTCGTGGCCCTTGGTGGAGGGGTCCGAAATCAACCCTATCTCTTGTTTCCCCACACATACGGACTCTAAAAATAGCCTATACTTATGTATTTCGAAATTACATGGGCCTGGCCCAATAAAAAGGTGACGCAGCACCTATAATAGCCTCGGGACGAAATTTATGAAGTGGCATCTTGTATATTTCGTCCAAGGCTTCATGCACCCATTATGGTGTCTTCAAAGTCCTGAAATCATCACTTGTAACTCCGTTCTTGTTCCCCTTGCGCATGTCATCATCTCCATGCTTGTTCTTCCTCCAATGTTCATCCTTCTCCAAGCTAGGCCCTTCATTTGTAAGCAAAACAAATGTATCCAATTTAGGCAGCATCTTATTCTCATGAACATTAGAATCATTACCAAGAAACGAAAGTACCTGATAATTTAATTGGCGTGCACGAGCTCTAGTAATTGGTCCCGTATATGTAGCAGTAGGGGCTATGGGTGTAACAGTGGTATTGATGTCCTCATCATCCTCCCCTTCTTGAAATGAAGTCGTCCTCGATGGAAGCTCATCTTCCTCACCCAAATAAGGCTTCAAATCTGCAATGTTAAAAGTGGGACTAACCCCAAAATCTGCAGGCAGCTCAAGTTTATATGCATTATCATTTATTTTCTCTAACACCTTAAAGGGACCATCAGCACGTGGCATTAGCTTTGATTTGCGCAAATCAGGAAATCTATCCTTACGCAAATGTAACCAAACAAGATCTCCAGGTGCAAACACAACATGTTTTCTACCCTTATCTCCAGCAAGTTTATATTTAGCATTCATACGCTCAATGTTTTCCTTAGTTAACTCATGCATTTTTAAAATCAATTCAGCACGTTGTTTAGCATCAAAATTAACCTTCTCCGAAGATGGAAGAGGCAACAAATCAATAGGTGCACGAGGTAGGAAACCATACACAACTTCAAAAGGGCACATCTTAGTAGTAGAATGCAATGAACGATTATAAGCAAATTCAATATGAGGCAAGCATTCCTCCCACATTTTCTTATTATTCTTCAAAACAGCCCTAAGCATAGTAGACAATGTTCTATTGACTACTTCAGTTTGTCCATAAGTTTGGGGGTGACAAGTAGTACTAAAAAGCAGTTTAGTCCCCAACTTAGCCCATAAACATCTCCAAAAGTGGCTAACAAATTTAGTATCACGATCTGAAACAATAGTATTTGGCACACCATGCAAGCGAATAATTTCACGAAAAAACAAATCAGCAACATTAACAGCATCATCGCTTTTATGACATGGTATAAAGTGTGCCATTTTCGAGAATCTATCCACGACAAGAAATATGCTATCCCTCCCCTTCTTTGTTCAAGGTAAACCTAAAACAAAGTCCATAGATATATCCTCCCAAGGAACACTAGATACAGGCAAAGGCATATATAAACCATGAGGATTGAGTCGTGACTTAGCTTTTTGACATGTAGTGCAGCGAGCAATAAAATGCTCAACATCCCGTCTCATCTTTGGCCAAAAGAAATGTGTAGCAAGTACGTCCTCCGTCTTCTTCACGCCAAAGTGTCCCATTAATCCTCCTCCATGCGCCTCCTACAACAACAAAAGACGAACGGAGCTAGCTGGAATGCATAGCTTGTTAGCACGAAACACAAATCCATCGTTAATGACAAACTTGTTCCACATTCTTCCTCCTTTACAATTCTGCATTACATCTTTAAAATCAGCATCATGCACATATTGATCTTTGATGGTCTCCAAACCAAATATTTTGAAGTCAAGTTGTGAAAGCATAGTATAGCGACGAGACAATGCATCAGCAATAACATTTTCTTTTCCCTTCTTGTGTTTAATGACATAAGGGAAAGTCTCAATAAATTCAACCCATTTAGCATGTCTACGATTCAGTTTAGCTTGACTTTTAATATGTTTCAAAGATTCATGATCAGAATGTATAACAAATTCTTTGGGCCATAAATAATGTTGCCATGTTTCTAAAGTCCGAACAAGAGCATATAATTCTTTATCGTAAGTAGAATAATTCAGACTAGGCCCACTCAATTTTTCAGAAAAGTATGCAACAGGTTTGCCATGTTGTAATAACACACCTCCTAATCCAATTCCACTAGCATCACATTCAAGCTCAAAAGTCTTATTAAAATCAGGAAGTTGGAGTAAAGGAGCATGTGTCAACTTATCTTGCAATACCGTGAAGGCTTCTTCCTGTGCGGTACCCCACAGAAAAGGCACATCTTTCTTTGTAAGCTCATTGAGAGGTGCAGCAATGGTGCTGAAATCTCTCACAAAACGCCTATAGAATCCAGCGAGGCCAAGAAAACTCCTCACTTGTGTGACCGTTTTGGGCTGCGGCCAACTCTCAATAGCTTCAATCTTGGCTTTATCAACTTCAATTCCCTGTGGAGTAACAACATAGCCAAGAAAAGATACTCGGTCGGTGCAAAAGGTGCACTTCCCAAGGTTACCAAACAAACGTGCATCACGTAGAGCAATAAAAACAGCACGTAAATGTTCCAAATGTTCTTCCAAAGATCTGCTATAAATCAATATGTCATCAAAGTAAACTACCACAAATCGTCCAATGAAAGCACGTAAAACTTCGTTCATTAATCTCATGAAAGTACTAGGTGCATTAGTTAACCCAAAAGGCATGACTAACCACTCATATAATCCAAACTTAGTTTTTGATAGAGGCGAGGGTCCCGATCTTTCGATGAGATGATGGATATCGCTTTGGTGGAAGTCGACTTTGACGATCCGACTACGAACGTGCGAGGACGTCGCGCCTTAGCAATCGCTAAACCAACTCCGAGAGGTTATTGACCACGCCGGAGCACGATCAACCTGACCACGAGGGTCTGTTTCCTGCGAGCAAACGAAGAACAAGCAAGAAACTAAGATTGCAATCTGGATATTGCGAATATAAGATGAAAGCTTTATTGATCAAGGTGGGGTTCTGTGACGCCTTTGTCTGGTCGTTGAACACAAACGAAGTACGCGAAGTTGCAGCTATGGCGAACTTTTAATCTAAACAAAACCCAAAGTCTAAACGATGCCCTAAGGGCTGTATATATGGAGGAAGAGGGGGGGGAATTTCGTGGCCCTTGGTGGAGGGATCCGAAATCAACCCTATCTCTTGTTTCCCCACACATACGGACTCTAAAAATAGCCTATACTTATGTATTTCGAAATTACATGGGCCTGGCCCAATAATAAGGTGACGCAGCACCTAAAATAGCCTCAGGACGAAATTTATGAAGTGGCATCTTGTATATTTCGTCCAAGGCTTCATGCACCCATTATGGTGGCTTCAAAGTCCTGAAATCATCACTTGTAACTCCGTTCTTGTTCCCCTTGCGCATGCCATCATCTCCATGCTTGTTCTTGCTCCAATGTTCATCCTTCTCCAAGCTAGGCCCTTCATTTGTAAGCAAAACAAATGTATCCAATTTAGGCAGCATCATATTCTCATGAACATTAGAATCATTACCAAGAAACGAAAGTACCTGGTAATTTAGTTGGCGTGCACGAGCTCTAGTAATTGGTCCAGTATGTATAGCAGCAGGGACTGTGGGTGTAACAATTGTATTGATGTCCTCATCATCCTCCCCTTCTTGAAATGAAGTCGTCCTCGACGGAAGTTCATCTTCCTCACCCAAATAAGGCTTCAAATCTGCAATGTTAAAAGTGGGACTAACCCCAAAATCTGCAGGCAGCTCAAGTTTATATGCATTATCATTTGTTTTCTCTAACACCTTAAAGGGACCATCAGCACATGGCATTAACTTTGATTTGCGCAAATCAGGAAATCTATACTTACGCAAATGTAACCAAACAAGATCTCCAGGTGCAAACACAACATGTTTTCTACCCTTATCTCCAGCAAGTTTATATTTAGCATTCATACGCTCAATGTTTTCCTTAGTTAACTCATGCATTTTTAAAATCAATTCAGCACGTTGTTTAGCATCAAAATTAACCTTCTCCGAAGATGGAAGAGGCAACAAATCAATAGGTGCACGAGGTAGGAAACCATACACAACTTCAAAAGGGCACATCTTAGTAGTAGAATGCAATGAACGATTATAAGCAAATTCAATATGAGGCAAGCATTCCTCCCACATTTTCTTATTATTCTTCAAAACAGCCCTAAGCATAGTAGACAACGTTCTATTGACTACTTCAGTTTGTCCATCAGTTTGGGGGTGACAAGTAGTACTAAAAAGCAGTTTAGTCCCCAACTTAGCCCATAAACATCTCCAAAAGTGGCTAAGAAATTTAGTATCACGATCTGAAACAATAGTATTTGGCACACCATGCAAACGAATAATTTCACGAAAGAACAAATCAGCAACATTAACAGCATCATCGCTTTTATGACATGGTATAAAGTGTGCCATTTTCGAGAATCTATCCACGACAACAAATATGCTATACCTCCCCTTCTTTGTTCGAGGTAAACCTAAAACAAAGTCCATAGATATATCCTCCCAAGGAACACTAGGTACAGGCAAAGGCATATATAAACCATGAGGATTGAGTCGTGACTTAGCTTTTTGACATGTAGTGCAGCGAGCAATAAAACGCTCAACATCCCGTCTCATCTTTGGCCAAAAGAAATGTGTAGCAAGTACGTCCTCCGTCTTCTTCACGCCAAAGTGTCCCATTAATCCTCCTCCATGCGCCTCCTGCAACAACAAAAGACGAACGGAGCTAGCTAGAATGCATAGCTTGTTAGCACGAAACACAAATCCATCGTTAACGACGAACTTGTTCCACATTCTTCCTTCTTTACAATTCTGCATTACATCTTTAAAATCAGCATCATGCACATATTGATCTTTGATGGTCTCCAAACCAAATATTTTGAAGTCAAGTTGTGAAAGCATAGTATAGCGGCGAGACAATGCATCAACAATAACATTTTCTTTTCCCTTCTTGTGTTTAATGACATAAGGAAAAGTCTCAATGAATACAACCCATTTAGCATGTCTACGATTCAGTTTAGCTTGACTTTTAATATGTTTCAAAGATTCATGATCAGAATGTATAACAAATTCTTTGGGCCATAAAAAATGTTGCCATGTTTCTAAAGTCCGAACAAGAGCATATAATTCTTTATCATAAGTAGAATAATTCAGACTAGGCCCACTCAATTTTTCAGAAAAGTATGCAACAGGTTTGCCATCTTGTAATAACACACCTCCTAATCCAATTCCACTAGCATCACATTCAAGCTCAAAAGTCTTATTAAAATCAGGAAGTTGGAGTAAAGGAGCATGTGTCAACTTATCTTTCAATACCGAGAAGGCTTCTTCCTGTGCGGTACCCCAAAGAAAAGGCACATCTTTCTTTGTAAGCTCATTGAGAGGTGCAGCAATGGTGCTGAAATCTCTCACAAAACGCCTATAGAATCCAGCGAGGCCAAGAAAACTCCTCACTTGTGTGACCATTTTGGGCTGCGGCCAACTCTCAATAGCTTCAATCTTGGCTTTATCAACTTCAATTCCCTGTGGAGTAACAACCTAGCCAAGAAAAGATACTCGGTCGGTGCAAAAGGTGCACTTCCCAAGGTTACCAAACAAATGTGCATCATGCAGAGCAATAAAAACAGCACGTAAATGTTCCAAATGTTCTTCCAAAGATCTGCTATAAATCAGTATATCATCAAAATAGACTACCACAAATCGTCCAATGAAAGCACGTAAAACTTCGTTCATTGGTCTCATGAAAGTACTAGGCGCATTAGTTAACCCAAAAGGCACGACTAACCACTCATATAAACCAAACTTTGTTTTAAATGTTGTTTTCCATTCATCACCCAATTTCATACGAATTTGATGGTAACCACTACGCAAATCAACTTTGGAGAATATTGTAGAGCCACTCAATTCATCAAGCATATCATCTAGCCTAGGAATAGGATGACGATAACGAATAGTAATATTATTAATGCCTCTACAATCAACACACATACGTGATGTACCATCCTTTTTCGGCACTAGAATAATAGGAACAACACAAGGACTAAGGGATTCGCGTATATAACCTTTGTCGAGAAGCTCTTGTACTTGACGCATAATCTCCTTCGTCTCCTCTGGATTGGTACGGTATGGCGCACGGTTTGGCAGTGACGCACCGGGAATTAAGTCAATCTGATGCTCAATCCCTCAAATAGGCGGTAATCCCGGTGGCACGTCTTGTGGAAAGATGTCAGCGAACTCCTGCAAAATGTTAGTGACAGCAGGAGGCAAAGAGGAAGGCACGTCCTCGAATGAAAATAATGCCTCTTTGCACACAAAAGCATAGCAAACAGATTTGCTGAAATCTAGCTCATGAATATCAGATTTGGTGGCAAATAAACATGCACTTTTCAACTTAATTTCAGAAGCAACACTAGATGGTTTATTATTAGGCTTCATTTGTTGCTCAAATTCTTTTGCCACAATCTGATTTTCACTCTTATTCTTCTCCTGTTTTGCTTTATTAGCTCTATTAATATCATCTTTCAAAATAGAATCAGGAGTCATAGGAAGCAAAGTAATATTTTTATCCTTATGAACAAGAGTATAATGATTGTTTCTACCATGGTGTACAACATTTTTATCAAATTGCCATGGTCTACCAAGTAATAAGAAACATGCTTGCATAGGTACCACATCACAATCAACATAATCAGCATATGTAGAGATACTAAAATGCACACGAACAGTACGTGTTACCTTAACCTTGTCGCTGTTGTTGAACCATTGGATGTAGTAAGGATGTGGATGTGGTCTTGTGGTGAGAGAAAGCTTCTCCACCATCTCCATGCTAGCCAAGTTGTTGCAGCTACCTCCGTCTATGATGACGCGCACAGAACGTTCCTTCACAACTCCCTTGGTATGGAACAAATTGTGCCTCTGATTTTGCTCAGCTTGTGTGACCTGCACACTGAAAACACGTTGAGCAACTAAACATTCATACCTGTCAGCGTCTTCAGGAGCCATGTATTGTGTCTCATGATCAGAATCATCTCCACCATGTTCTTCACGTGTAATCAGAGCCAAAGTCTCCTCATCATAGTCACTAGCGGACTCATATCCACCATCCGCGGTAGCAATCATCACACGCGGAGATTTGAATTCTCTCGCATAATGACTTCCTCCCTTACAACGACGACAAATAATATCACTTGTGTGCCCCGTTGATGCCATGGAAGAAGAAGAACTCCGTGCAGGCCCAGCAGGTGCGCTCTTGGCAGATAATGGTGGTTGTGCCTATTTTCTTGTATCACGACTGGAGGAGGCACCTAATTGAGGTGCTGGTGCAGTTGAAGTAGAAGATGCACGCGCTGTCCATGATGAAGGTCGGCCTGCAGAAAAGTTAGTTCGTGCCAATGCTTGTCGATCCTGCACTTCACGTTCAGCTTTACAAGAAAGATGGAATAAACGAGTGATATTAGTATACTCCTTATAGTCTAGAATGGTCTGAATCTCTCTATTTAATCCACCCAGAAAACGTGCAAGCATAGCTTCATTCTCCTCAACAATACCACATCTAATCATGCCGGTTTGTAATTCCTGATAATATTCTTCTACAGAATTTTTCCCTTGTCTTAAACGCTGCAATTTTCGAAGCAATTCACATTGATAATATGGTGGAACCCAACGCGTACGCATAGCAGTTTTCAAAGCAGCCCAAGTAGTTGGAATAGGATATAATCTACATTGTTCAGACCACCATACACATGCAAAACTAGTGAAAGCACAAACAACATCAGCAACTCGTCTCTCCTCAGGATATTGTAAACATGTAAATCGTTGTTCAGTTTCTAACTCCCAAGTAAGATATATATCAGGAACATATCTACCCTCAAATGGTGGAATATTCAATTTCAGTTTAGGAATATGGACATCATCTCGTACCTGAGGTGGTGGTGCAGGCCTACCATTACGAATATATACCTGAGGTCGACCTGCTGGTGGTGGTGCAGGTGGCTGCACGTAGTGCTGATTTTCATCGACCTCATCCTCATAATCGCCCGCATACTCATCATCCTCCTGGGTACCAGTAGCAGCAGTAGCAGGAGCCAAAGAAGCACCAACAGTAGTAGAAGCGGCACCAGAATTTTGTCCTGGCTCAATAGGAACATGCTGTGCTCGTCCATACTGATTCGGAAGGGGCGTAGTTGTTGTTGTTGCAGAGGTGCGACAGGTGCAGCCGGTGGTGGAAGACGCGCAAGCAGTTCATTAAATCTGTTATCGAGCTTTGTTTCGAACGTCTTCTCAAGGCTAGTGATCTTCTCCATGGCCTCTTCAAAATTGTTCAGCACATCTTGTACCTGTTCAGTCATCATTTGCTGAAACTTATCATGAAGCTCCTTGTTCGATAAGTTCTCCCAGTCAATCTCGTCAGCTTGTGATCCTGGCATGGTTAGCAGCAATAGAAACACACAAGAATATGATCCTACAGACTACGAACAAGTGGTGGTGGTGGATGTCACAAATCCGTGAAGCAAAACTCAAATTCTTACCAGTTCTTACCCAGCAACATGCGGTGATCGGCAACCGTTGTAGTCAAAACTCTCAAAGCTTGGATAGAGCGATTACCAGGGAGAATCGAACGCACGACGTAGATGTATGTGGAGCTGGGAAGGCTTATAATATGGTAACAAAAAGGGGTAAGCAATAATCAATTCAGAGATGCAAAGTTGAATAAACGCTCAACGACGGTAATGTGCTGGTCCTAGGCTAGACCGTGCTAGAGACGCGAGCCTAGAACACTAACAAAATCACGGCGCTGCACGTAAACAAGGGAAAAGCACACTCTGGAATTTTTTTTCGCTCTTTTTTTTGCGCTGTTTTTTTTGTGCTGCTCTTTTTTTTTGCGAAAAATCACTATAATGGCGAGTGTCTCAAAACTCTTCCCAGGTCAAACTGACAGGATGGGCACGAAATTTTTTTTGACCAATTTTTTTTTCGACTGCCCGGAACCAAAAACTGGAAACGGGTCAAAAAAAACTTTCTATAACGGCGACTGTCTCAATACGCTTAGAAACACCTAAAAATAGGATAGCCAGAAATTTTTTCGACAAGTGCGTTTTCGGAAAATTTTGGGCCTAAACGGAGGGTGGTTTCCGGACTCTTTTTTTTCTCGAAACCTACTCCAGCAAGGAAACACGAATCGGAAACTAGATGGATCCCGAAAACAAACCTAATAAGCAAGGAACTCGGATTGGTGGTGGATATATGGTGGTGGTATATGGCAGCGGTGGTGGTAGCGGTGGTAGTATATGGATATGGATCGGTGGTGGTATATGGACACGGATTGGTGGTGGTATATGGATACGGATTCGGAGCGGTGGTGGTAGATGGCAGGGCGATGATGATGGTGCGGCGGCGGCGTGACAACTTATGACCAGAACTCGAAACTCTAAAAGACTAGACTCTAAGACCAGCAACTAGACACGACGATGCAACCGCAAATTCAACAAAGCAAAACCCTAAAAAGATTATGCAAAGGCTCAGATTGGTTCGGATATGATGAACTAACCCTAATTTTTTTGTGGCTTTTTCATGGATTGTAGGTATGAAGAACAGACTCGATCTAAACTATGAAAAACTGTAAAATCTCACCGAGCAACCTGGAAATCTGATACCACTTGATAGAGGCTAAGGTGTCCCGTCTTTCGATGAGATGAAGGATATTGCTTTGATGGAAGTCGACTTTGACGATCCGACTACGAACGTGCGAGGACGTCGCGCCTTAGCAATCGCTAAACCAACTCCGAGAGGTTATTGACCACGCCGGAGCACGATCAACCTGACCACGAGGGTCTGTTTCCTGCGAGCAAACGAAGAACAAGCAAGAAACTGAGATTGCAATCTGGATATTGCGAATATAAGATGAAAGCTTTATTGATCCAGGTGGGGTTCTGTGACGCCTTTGTCTGGTCGTTGAACACAAACGAAGTACGCGAAGTTGCAGCTATGGCGAACTTTTAATCTAAACAAAACCCAAAGTCTAAACGGTGCCCTAAGGGCTGTATATATGGAGGAAGAGAGGGGAATTTCGTGGCCCTTGGTGGAGGGGTCCGAAATCAACCCTATCTCTTGTTTCCCCACACATACGGACTCTAAAAATAGCCTATACTTATGTATTTCGAAATTACATGGGCCTGGCCCAATAAAAAGGTGACGCGGCACCTATAATAGCCTCGGGACGAAATTTATGAAGTGGATCTTGTATATTTCGTCCAAGGCTTCATGCACCCACTATGGTGGCTTCAAAGTCCTGAAATCATCACTTGTAACTCCGTTCTTGTTCCCCTTGCGCATTGCATCATCTCCATGCTTGTTCTTGCTCCAATGTTCATCCTTCTCCAAGCTAGGCCCTTCATTTGTAAGCAAAACAAATGTATCCAATTTAGGCAGCATCATATTCTCATGAACATTAGAATCATTACTAAGAAACGTAAGTACCTGATAATTTAATTGGCGTGCGCGAGCTCTAGTAATTGGTCCCGTATATGTAGCAGTAGGGGCTGTGGGTGTAACAATGGTATTGATGTCCCCATCAGGAGGCGGGGATCACGGCCCTGTCGATGGATCCTACGGCGGAGGGAGACATGAGGCGAGGATTACGACCCCGACGATGGATCTGGCGACGGAGGGATGCAGGAGACAGGGATCACGGACCTGTCGATTAATCCAGCGACGGAAGGAGGCAGGAAGCGGGGATCACGACCCCGACGATGGATCCGGTGACAGAAGGAAGGAGGAGGCGGCGGCGGATCCGTCGCCAGCCAATCACGGCACCGCGGGCTCCCTCGCTCCGGCTGCCGCCGTCGCTCGCTCGCCCACGATGCTAGCCTCTGGCAGAAGAAGGCGCATTGGGGTCGGGGGGGATCCTACGGTGTTGTGCGCGTCGCGCCTATAAGGAGATGGGGGGTAATAGAATAATATTCTGTTATGGGTAACAGAATAGTCCAGCCCTATATATATATATATATATATATATATATATAATATTTGCGGTGAAATGTCATATATTTACTGTGAAAATGGTTGGATATAATAAAAACATAATAAAATGAGGTAATGCAACCTCTTTGCCGTCTGCCACCGACGGCAAAGGGGTCTTTGCCGTCAGCTGCAGATGACAAATAGGCCACGTGGCAGCAACCTGTGCAACCTGGGAGCACTAGGGCTAACCAATTTGGTCACTTTTCCGTTTGCGGCAGACGGCAAAGAGCGGCTGTTTGCCGTCTGTGGCAGACGGCAAGGAGCGGGGAGTAGTGACGGGCCAGCTGATGTCAGAAAGCAGACGGCAAAGGGGAGGGCATCTTTGTCGTCCGCTGGCAGACGACAAAGCCTCTTGTTAGCCACCTAATGGGGCTAACATCTATTCTTTGCCGTCGACGTTCTTTGTCGTCTCCACCGGCGGCAAAGGCCCTTTGCCGTCCGCTCTGAGAAATTAGACAACAAAGAAGCTGTTTACCGTAGCTTGCTTTGCCGGGCATGTTTGCCATCGGCAGCTGACGGCAAAGCCTTTTGCTGTCCGCTTTGGCAGACGGCAAAGAAGCTGATTCCTGTAGTGCATGCAAGAATTAAGAGAAAACTCACCAATGCATGTAGGTATTTTGTTCCTCATGCATGCATTCAAATAAATACGTTCGTAAACACAATTTTCTTGAGGAAAACGAGCCCACTATTGAGTTCTTTTGGAAATAAAATCTTCGGGCACTCATCATTTACTACTACCTTGGTTGATGATTTTTTTATTGACCTATATATAAACCTCCGTCATGGTTTATTGGTCTGCTTTGTACTTAGTGTAAAATTTTGACCGTAAATTTAACTAACAAAGTGTCAATGCATGTCATAAAAAACTATATCATTAGAAACTATGTTCAAATACGAACCCAGTGATATGATTTTTGGTGACATGCATTAACATTTTATTAGTCAAATAGATGGTCAAAGTTTGACACAAAATACTAGTAGTACTCCTACATTATTGGCGCCGCGTGCCTTGGCCAATGTTTCTTGTTGTTGGACAGGATGAGAGTAGAGGCATAGGGATACTATCAATAGAAAGTCTTGGCAATCCGTTATTTCCCATCTCGGTCAGAGAGAACTATTCAACTAGTCTTCACAGTGAAGTGACAATACACGCTGCAGCAGATGGGACACTTAATTAATAACATGTGCCAGCGTGTTGGTATTAGTAAATCAGCCTTACCCTATACTGCCATCATGTTTGCCAGTGGAGCACGCTTCCGCCAATACGCCTACGCACCTCTCTCTTCCATTAAGTGACATATGGGCCCTCTTGAGGTTGACCCACATGTCATAGGCTTAACTATTTACACTCCGAAGGACGGTATATCCTGGTAGTGGTACTAGTAGAATTGCGATTTAGTGCACTTTCTTGCCCGTATTTCCCTCTTCTTCCTCCTCTCTTCCCCATCGTCGGCCGCACACCATTTCCCTCCAATCACTGCTCGCCCGCCCGCGCCATCTTCCTCGGTAGTTCA